>NC_054544.1:9952054-10319554 GCF_017654505.1 Polyodon spathula | reverse complement strand
CATATCCCACACTGTGTGTATAACTGTACCCTGATAAGCTTCCTATCTATGCAACTATGTTATAATGCATATATATTCTTTTTCAAAGTTATGGCAGGGTAGCTTCTCAACTCCATAGAATTCACATAAGCGGTTTTAAAATGTCTGGAAATCAAATAAGATATTAGTGGCTGAAGGTGATATACAGTATATACAGTGCCTATAGGAAGTATTCACACACACACACACACACCCACCCACCCACACCCTTTGGACGTTTTCACAGTTGGTTGTGTTACAACCTGAAATCTTGATGCATTTAAATGGGATTTATTTTTCCTTTGATCTACACAACCTTCTCAACACTTTCAGAGTGTGAAAACATGGGGTGTGAAAAAACAAATCAATTAAAAATAAAAACCTGAAAAGTCTTCATTAGATAAGTGCTGTGACACTCCTAAATAAGCTCAGGTGCAACCAGTTGCCTTCAGAATTCACACAATAAGTTAAATGGAGTCCATCTGTGTGCAATAAAAGTGATCCGCATTATTTCAGATTAAATACACCTGTCTCTAAGGTCCCACAGTTGGGTAATGCATTCAAAGCAAAGATACTACCATGAAGACCAATGAGCTTTCAAAACAACTCCGAGATAAAGTTGTGCAAAGGCACAGACCAGGGGAGGGGTATAAAAAGATTTCAAAGGCATTGAATATCCCTTTGAGCACATTCAAGTCGATCATTAAGAAGTGGAAGGTATACGGCACCACCCAGAATCTGCTTAGAGCAGGCCATCCTCCCAAACTGAGCAGCTGGGTAAGAAGGGCATTGGTCAGAGAAGCCACTAAGAGGCCAAGAACAACTCTGAAAGACCTACAGCGTTCCATGGCTAAGATGGGAGAAACTGTCCATTTGTCAACAATAGCTCAGGTACTCCACAAATCTGGCCTGTATGGAAGAGTGGTAAGAATAAAGCCCATGTAAAATAATGCTTGAAATTTGCAAAAAGGCATGTGGGAGACTCTGAAAAGATGTGGCAAAAGATTTTGTGGTCCTATTAAATTTGGCCTAAATGCAAAGTGTTATGTCTGGCGCAAACCCAACACAGCACATCACCCAGGTAACACCATCCCTACTGTGAAGCATAGTTGTGGCAGCATCATGCTATAGGGATGCTTTTAATCGGCATGGACTGGGAAGTTTGTCAGGGTAGAGGGTAAAATATAGGCAAATCCTTGAGGATTCACCTTTCAGCAGGACAATGACCCCAAGAACACAGCCAAAGCGATAATGGAGTAAAAAACAAGAAAGCGAATGTCCTAGAGTGGCCCAGTCAAAGCCCTGACATGAATCCGATTGGGAATCTGTGGCAAGACTTGAAGATTGCTGTCCACAAACAATACCCATCCAACTTGACAGAGCATGAACAATTTTGCCAATAAGAATGGGCAAACATTGTATTATCCACATGTGCAAACCTAGTAGAGACTTACCCCAAAAGACTTACAGCTGTAATTGCTGCCAAAGGTGGTTCTACCAAGTATTGACTCATGGAGTGAATACTTATCTAACCAAGACATTTCAGTTTTTTTATTTTTATTTTTCATTAACTGTTGCTTCACAATACAATTTCTCTTGCCTCTTCAAAGTGTTGAGTAGGTTACGTAAATCAGAGGAAAAAAAAAGATTTCAGGTTGTAACACAACAAATTGTGAAAACGTCCAAGGGGGCTGAGTACTTCCTATAGGCACTGTATATATATATATATATATATATATATATATATATATATATATATATATATATATATATATATATATATATATATATTAGTTTAAATGAGTCAATGTCAGAGTGTGCTGTAAAGGCATTTGAGGCATTTCCAAAACAAAAGACAATAAATATAATGAGCTTCTGTCTTGCGTTCTTACAGGTTACAGCTAACGGTATAATCAACTCTCAAAATGTATTCTTCTTAAAAAAGAATAAGAGATAGAATAGTAATAATAGAAACTCTCATAAACAGAGTGCAGACTCCTTAAAGACCTTTGTCTGTGGGCGGCAGTGCCCGTGCATTCTTTCTCTGAATAATCCTTATTCCTCTGTCTGAACTCCAGTTTGGCTTGTGCTGTAAAGCTGTGCTGACTCACTCATCTTTGATCATTGACTCAAAAGCTGAATTTCTACAAATGCTACATGGAATGTTTTAAAGGACTTTTTTTTTTTTTTTTTTTTTTTCCACTTTTCATGTCTCCTTGGCAACTGATGTTACAGCAGAAGAGCTTTTTAAAATTAAACTGTGACACCCAAATTCACTTAATTGTTGGTGTAAATCTCCTTTTTGTGCAGCTTTCTATAACATATGATAACGTGTTACACTAAATTCAATCAACTAGTATGTAATCTCATTGTTATTCACTCTATTCTACAAGAACAACAACTCGGGTAAGACAACCATTAAATGTATTTATCTAAATGCTAGAAGTATCAGAAACAAAATTCTAGAACTTGAAGCTACTGCACTAACAGGTAACTATGATGTGATAGGTGTTACAGAAACGTGGTTATCTGAGAGTGATGGGGACGAATATAATATTTGTGGGTATACACTGTATAGGAAAGACAGGCAGGACAGACGAGGAGGAGGGGTAGCGCTATACATAAGAAACAGTCTTGAAGCCCAGGTGTTAAACCTGGACAAAGAAAATAAAACCGAATCAATATGGGTCAGAATAACAGACAAAAATTCAAAAGGCATAATAATAGGAGCATGCTATAGACCGCCAGATTCAGACGGTGAGCACAATAATCTGTTATACAATGACATTAGAAATGTGTGTAGCAAAGGAGAAGCCATACTAATGGGGGATTTCAACTTCCCCCAAATAAAATGGGAAAACCCGGTGGGTAGCGCGAAGGATGAAATAGAAATGGTGGAAATGACAAATGACTGCTTCCTAACACAATTTGTCAAGGCACCGACTAGAGGGGAGGCATGCCTTGATTTAGTCTTTTCAAATAACGAAGATAGAATAACTAAAACAGAGGTCAGAGAACCACTGGCAAACTCAGACCACAACATGGTCTCATTTGAAGTGTTTTTTAAATCCTCAAAAGTAAAGACTAAAGCTAAGGTTTACAATTTTAGAAAAGCAAACTATGAAGGCATGAAACAGAGACTAACAGAAGTAGATTGGAGTAAAATAGAGAAAACACCCACAGAAGAAGGATGGTTGTTCTTCAAAAACGTAGTACTAGAGGCGCAAAACAATTATATCCCTAAAGTAGACAAATCTAAATGTAAAACTAAATTGCCAAAATGGTTTAATAGATCAATTAAAAAAAATATTCAGCGAAAAAAGGCACTTTACAGAGCATTAAAAAAGGACCAAAAAGAAAGTACACAGAAAGAGTACACAGAACTGCAAATGCAAGTCAAAAAGGAAGTTAGAAAGGCCAAGAGAGAAATAGAAATGAACATTGCTAAGGGAGCTAAAACCAATTCCAAAATGTTTTTCCAATATTACAACAGCAAGAGAACATTCAAAGAGGAGATTAAATGTTTAAGAGATACAAATGGCAAAATCATAGAGGAAGAAAAAAAAATAGCAAATATGTTAAATGATTACTTTTCACAAGTTTTTACAAAGGAAGATACTGACAACATGCCCCACATGTCATCCAGTTCCTATCCAGTTTTAAATAACTTTAGCATAACTGAGGCAGAAGTGTTAAAGGGACTAGGAGCTCTTAAAATAAACAAATCCCCTGGGCCGGATGAGATCCTCCCAGTAGTACTCAAAGAAATGAAAGAAGTAATTTACAAACCGCTAACCAAGATCATGCAGCAGTCTCTTGACACAGGGGTGGTACCGACAGACTGGAAAATTGCAAACGTAATACCGATCCACAAAAAGGGAAACAAAACTGAACCAGGTAACTACAGACCAGTAAGCCTGACTTCTATTATATGCAAACTTATGGAAACTATAATAAGATCCAAAATGGAAAATTACCTATATGGTAACAGGGTCCTGGGAGACAGTCAACATGGTTTTAGGAAAGGGAGATCGTGCCTAACTAACTTGCTTGATTTTTTTGAGGATGCAACATCGATAATGGATAATTGCAAAGCATATGACATGGTTTATTTAGATTTCCAGAAAGCTTTTGACAAAGTCCCGCACAAAAGATTAATTCTCAAACTGAACGCAGTTGGGATTCAAGGAAACACATGTACATGGATTAGGGAGTGGTTAACATGTAGAAAACAGAAAGTACTGATTAGAGGAAAAACCTCAGAATGGAGTGTGGTAACCAGCGGTGTACCACAGGGATCAGTATTAGGTCCTCTGCTATTCCTAATCTACATTAATGATTTAGATTCTGGTATAGTAAGCAAACTTGTTAAATTTGCAGACGACACAAAAGTAGGAGGAGTGGCAAACACTGTTGCAGCAGCAAAGGTCATTCAAAATGATCTAGACAAGATTCAGAACTGGGCAGATACATGGCAAATGACATTTAATAGAGAAAAGTGTAAGGTACTGCACGCAGGAAATAAAAATGTACATTATAAATATCATATGGGAGATATTGAAATTGGAGAAGGAATCTATGAAAAAGACCTAGGAGTTTTTGTTGACTCAGAAATGTCTTCATCTAGGCAATGTGGGGAAGCTATAAAAAAGGCTAACAAGATGCTCGGATACATTGTGAAAAGTGTTGAATTTAAATCAAGGGAAGTAATGTTAAAACTGTACAATGCACTTGTAAGACCTCATCTTGAATATTGTGTGCAGTTCTGGTCACCTCGCTATAAAAAAGATATTGCTGCTCTAGAAAGAGTGCAAAGAAGAGCGACCAGAATTATTCCGGGCTTAAAAGGCATGTCATATGCAGACAGGCTAAAAGAATTGAATCTGTTCAGTCTTGAACAAAGAAGACTACGTGGCGACCTAATTCAAGCATTCAAAATTCTAAAAGGTATTGACAGTGTCGACCCAAGGGACTTTTTCAGCCTGAAAAAAGAAACAAGGACCAGGGGTCACAAATGGAGTTTAGAAAAAGGGGCATTCAGAACAGAAAATAGGAGACACTTTTTTACACAGAGAATTGTGAGGGTCTGGAATCAACTCCCCAGTAATGTTGTTGAAGCTGACACCCTGGGATCCTTCAAGAAGCTGCTTGATGAGATTTTGGGATCAATAAGCTACTAACAACCAAACGAGCAAGATGGGCCGAATGGCCTCCTCTCGTTTGTAAACTTTCTTATGTTCTTATGTTCTTATTTTATAGTAAATATATTGTTATTATATTTAAATAGGTACCAAACTCTATGCCTGGACATACTTTATATACCCCTAAAAAATAAATACGCCATATGGGAGAAGGATACCAACCTCTCCCCAGAAACTATTCAAAATCGTACCATAAAATACCTTGAAATACAATAAAGGATTATGCACATTATGATGTTATGAACAACAGTTTGGCCAAACATCCATCAGTCTTATCATGCTTGTATAATTTTCTTCATGCTTATAAAAGGCATTCTAATATAGATCTTGATTGGTAGTTGAACTGCTAATATAATGATACATCTGCTGTGGTATCATGCAGATTTGGCTTGTGACTACTGTATATGACCTTCCCAAATAATAATAATACACCATGTTTTTAAAATTATTAGACTGTAAACTATACAAAATAACAGTTTTTTTTTATTTTTTATTTTATTTTTTTTAGCAAAAATCATCTAATAAAAAAAGTAATTTTAATAAAGATAGAAAAAATGGTTCTTACTTTAATCAGGGACACCAGTTTAATTAATTCTAATGTTTGGATCAGAAAAAGCTCTTTAAGAAGGATAGCTACAAAACTCAAATGGATGGAGACACAGATGGATCACATTAGTTTACTATAAAGCTACGTCTTAGTTGGTGCTTATCTTGGCAAGAGCCAAGTTCAGATCAGGATCAAACTTTAATATCCACTCTCATGTAATGGAAATCATTAACTTAATTTTTTATGGTAAAAAAAATATGTTAGCTAGAGGTACCCTTTTTTAATGTTTTGTTTGTTTGGTTAAACATCTGTCTATTTTAACTAAGAGACAGATGGCTATAATTAAGCACAGTACATTCATTGGCTAAGCAGTATTTATATTTTGCTTTAGGGATTGATAAGCAGGAGTGTTGATAATTAGACCTGCTGTCCTATCATTTTATTGCAATAATATCATCATTTACATATATAATATGGTGAATTAGACCTCTCTAAAAACATACTTTAAGTATCCTTCCAAATTAAAAGATAAATACATTGGTAGGATTTCAGATCATATCAGATCAATCATTCTGAGTTATGTTGCTCTAATATTGATATTATAAGTTTGCTTAAAGGATCCTAGCTGTCTGGCATTGAACAGACTATCTCAATCCATTGTGGCCCCACCTTTACTACTGTGCAGTGGTGTGGGGAGAAACACATTACATTTTTCAATAACTTGTAAATGGTTCCTTTTTCAGACAGGTACTGTACATGAAAAAAAAGCATAGTTACTTTATATTACATTTCAAAAATGGACTACGGGTAATGCATAATGTCAAAATCATAGAACACTTCAACAGTTACATGTTTAAATGAACAGTATTATCTATTTTATATTCTTGCATTACAATATAAACCTTTTAGTCCATTTTGCCACAAGGTGTTACGTGTCGGATCAAGCATTCATATTTATAAAGCAACAGTTGTTATCATATTAGGTCATGTGTAAAATCAATGGAAAATCATCACATTATTTATGGTACCTATGTTAAATAGCTTTGGAATGCATCTCTGTTGCATTTATTTTGGAAATTAATAATTAGCTGTATTATAGCACTCATAAAATAACGAGGCAAAAGAACTGTTGCCTTCCATTTCCTTTAAACTAGATTTAAAGATGCAGGTTTCCATCTGAGCTCAGCAGGTGCCTGGCAGTAAGGTGTGCTGTGCGGGAGGAAGAGAAACTCCCAACTGGTTTTGCCTCCAGCACCACACAGCTGTGCTTTTATCAGGTGAGCCACTCTGCGACCCCTAGATCTTTTTAATTCAAACAATTGTTCTTCATAATGCTGTTGGTACCATATTAGGTTCATACTCTGTTTGCATTCTTTTCTTTCCGGTACACTTGCAGTTCTTTGGTTATTTGAAAGGATGCCAATCATAGGCACTGACTTTTGTTTTTGCCAGTGGGTGCTGCTGCTTTTTTTTTTTTTGCCGGGGGTTGGGGGAGGAAGATATTGGTATTGGTATCTTAACTGTTCTGTAATTATTAAAAACAGTTATAAATTACAGTATAATTTTATATAGGCCTATGGATTACCATAATTGCTCTCACCCACAAGCCGCATCTTCACTGATGTCCCAGTTTAAAGACATTACGCCTCACTGTAGCTTTCAGCATGAAACTGTCAGCAAATTTATTTACATCAAGTTCTCTGGTATGGTGCTGATGAACATTAAGGACAGCTACATTTTTCAGTCTCGCCTGTCCCATTGATGACCGGGGATAGTTTTTAAGTCTTCTGAGGCTGGAGAATGAGCGTTCGGCAGAGCAGGATGACACAGGCACAGTGAGAAGGATTTTAATAAACTTGCAGTACTCTGGTAGCATAGTACACAAATATTCATTGCCTTCAGCTTTTAAAAATGAAACAACATCGTCAACACTGGAGACTGGGTTATTCTTCTGTCGGGTTATATCCAAAAACATGTCTCGGTGAAGTTTCAATCTCTGCTTAACTAAGTCATCTGCATAAAAGTCTGTTACTTGCTCAACTTTAACCATCTCACTACCAGTTACAAATTGTTCCACTTGTGTCAAATGCTCTTGAACATCAGACTCGAATCTTAAGCCAAGACTCCTAGTAACATGGTCGAAAACTTAGTTAAATAATTTTTGATTTACATCCACTGGGGTTGCGAAAACATGGGGACTGCTTCCTTCATCAATTCGCCTAGGTACATAGGGTTATATAGGGTGGATGTATCCTTTTTTTTCACTACATTTAATTACTGCTATGTTAAATTAACTGGAAGCTTAAAGCATGGTTGTTTGCGATTTTGAGGACAGCAATAGATTTATGATTTGTCCTTGAGTGGTTGCAGATGTTGGGTCTGAGTGTTCACCCAACATTCTGCTAACAGCCACTACCCTAAGCCCTGATTACCTTTGTGTTGATACATTAATGTCAGATTGCCAGTGCATGGCAGCTTTAATTGTTATTCTGGGTCTATTTATAAATGCTTGCAGCTGTTATGAGTATAAACAGTTGTGCTACTTCTCTTCACAAGGAGTTACCCAAGTTCAAAGACATATACAGTAACCAGCTAACTGTTTTGAAACATTCCACAAAATCTGGTCAATTGCATGTGTACTGTAAGTCTCTGGTATTATTCTAGCCACATGTTTCTGTAAGATTTTCACATTCACATTTCAGTTACACTTTTATTGTGCTTAAGTATATACCAGCCATCAGACTTCTTCACTAGGAGGAGGTTGGGAAGTGAAGAGGGGAGGATGAGGTGGATGTAAGAGAAGGGGATATAGATTACAGTAGGAAATCTGTTGTGTGAAATTGAGAGTAAATGTATATACTGTTTCACTGGGAACTATATTTAACAAAGTATAACATTGTATCAGAATGTCAAAGCATCACATAATTTAACATGGTTAAGCTAGATAAACATGTTTAAAACTGGAAGAAAATACTGTTTTAAAACTGATTTAAAAACAGCAGCAGAAGCATGGGATCCAAATGTATTAATATGAAAAATCTGTACGACCAGAAAAAAAAAAAAAAAGTTTTAAAGCTAAAGCAACAGGAATTTGGTCCCAGTTTTAATTGTTTAATAAATTACTGATAGGTTCCATAATGAGTAATTGACAAAAAAGAGACAACAAACATCTATAAAAAAAAAAAAAAAAATTGTAAAAGGTCTAAATTCAACTAGCTGCTGAAAAGTTTAATACAGATTCAGGGTACAGTAGTAATGTATACAAGTCCAAGCTGTGTATCTTTACAATAAATATTCTGCATGCCTGAAAAAAGTGTGTTTGTTTGGTAGACATATTTATACAATTATATACAGTATAATGCAGGCTCAAATTCTACAGAACTGTTTGGAAACACAGACCTGCTGTGCAGTCAACACAAATTACCATTTTATCAAAAGTCTTAAGGCTGAGCAAAAAATGTTAATTGATCATTACAGGGTAAGCCCTGAAAGATATGGGATTTCTTACACACACACATATATACTGTATCTTGGCCATTGTATCATTTGTCCCATATCATATGACCAGTTTATTTTTTTGTCAGTCAATACAGTCTTTTATGTCTGCAGAGATTTCTTGACTTAAATGTGCTCACAGGCCTTGCTCTTTCCTCCATGCAAGACTAACACTCATCATATCCCATGGCATAATCATGTATTTCTATGGTGAGTAATCATATTCGCATGTTTGCACTGCTACAGTAGCACCTTCGTAAATGATATGCGATTTAAAGTATACCAAATAGAAATCACCTGGGGTGTTCTTTGGTTTAATATCCTGAATTGGTAAAAAAGTATTTAATAGTTTTATTGACTGACAAAATAAAATGTTAAATTAACTGTAAAGCGTTAAGATTTTCATCATAGTGCAAATACAGTAATGAGATACAATTTTGGCCCAGCCTTAACAAATGCCAGCTCTGCCACAAGATAAACTATCATTAAAACCGAAGAACAAATATTAAACGACAAAAAACAAAACAGTTAATAAACTGTGAAGAAAACAGGTAATATAAGTTAAGGCTATACATTGGGATCCACTATCTCCCTTCTTCTCTACTTCCATAACCAAAACATGCATTCAAAAATGTTATTTCTAAAACACAATTTTACATACAATTAAATAATTAAAAGTAAATCATAACTTACCCTCTTCTGTTTCTGTTATTAACATACATCTTCTTTTTTTGGAAGAAGTTTAGAGCAGAATTTGGCTCTTAAGTGTTATTTTTTTGCAAGATAAAAAGTATATTCAGTATTCCATGCGCGTTGTGATACTACATGCCAGTTTATGCTAATAATACAATTACCTTCAAAAAAGTCTCTTTTAAAGCATTTATACTTACAGCCAAGAACGTAATGCTAAATTTCTTTTCCCCTAGCAAATAATAAATATATCTTCTGTTCTCAAATTTCAGAAACTTGTCCTTTTTATTAAAATTTAACATAATGCCAAGAGAAAACAAGGTATTCTAGTTATGTAAATCGGTCTGAATTCATTTTTCTCAGTTTCGGGGGTAGATGCCCCTCCATTCTGCCTCCACCAGCAAGTCTTTGCAGTTTAGGTGGCAAGTCCGCTACTGATTGGCTCATAAGGTCAGAGCTCATCTTTGTGGTCTTTAATACAAGTTTTTCCTCTGAGTTCCCAGGGACGGAGCTGATACGCTGAAGCTTCATGGACAAATCCCCAAAGCTGTAGGCTTTTTCGGAGGTCGTGGAGCTCATCCTTAGCAACTTTCTGGGCAGGTCACCCCTTCCTGTCATCTTTTGCAGTTTTGATGGTAGTTTGGTACTTGTGTCCTCAAGGTTGTCCAAGCAGTCAACAGAATTATTCTTTTCCCTACTGCTGCTCAGGGAAGGTGCCATCAACGGCGAGGATATTAGAAGCATTTCCTCCTGTTCTTTCACGCTGTACGCGGGTGTTGGAACTTCAAATGTTGCATGGAATTGGGAGTAGTCAACCTTAAAGAATCCTTCTTCCAGGGAAATAACTGGGAAAAAACGATGGCCCCAAAGAACCTCATCCTCAGTGTAGGAAGTCCGTGCCTGACAAGTCATGCCTGAAAAACATTTATTGAAGAAAAATCATATAAGTGATGGAAATGCTTTTGTGTTAAACTTGTCTCTTGTGAAATGAGTTCAGGCAGTCTAGTCCCTCATGTACCACAATGTTAAAAAAAAAAAAAAAATTAATATTAATTAGGTACAAATGCCATTTATGTCTTTGCTGAAGGGGTTACGTACAATTTTTAATGTTAATTATTTAATTTTGCAAACATAAGAATCTGCCTTCCTAACCGTTTGTGAAGCAACAATAAATGTTCCAGAAAAAGACATTCATGCATCAGTTTGAACCCACACACTGAAACAATGATGTAACATTGGCCATCATTAGTCAACCAAAGTGACATCATTTTGAAAGACCCTCTTTATAAAATATATAGCGTAAGCCATTCAAATGTATTCTCATTGTCTTATAGCTTTCTTGGAACATACAGCTGCTTTTCCCTCCCCCAAAATGTATTTCTTAAATTGCTTTATGTCAGTTACATAATTGTTAACCAGGAACTACAGCATATGGAACCTTGCACTTTAATGAACAGGTTGCATTGGCTCATTCAATTCTAATGGTGATGCCACTGTAATTCTTCATGGCTCAGAGAGTGAGTTTTTTTTTTGTTTGTTTTGCTTATTCAGGTGAACGCATTGATGTACGTAATCAAAGCCCTTCATTTATCAAATGTTTAAAGCCCATATGTCACCTATTTCACATTACACTCTGATTATATTTTATTAAACTACATTATAATACTTTTGCGCTGTAACTAGAAGAAATTTACAATCTAAAGGTTGTTTTGAGTGCTTCTGCCAAAATGCCCTGATTTTGAATCTTGACATCTGTGACTTCACTAGGGGAAACCACGAACCATAAACCATAAACATGCATGCATATGTCTATGGCATAAACAAAACGATCATACATACAGGCATATTTCGCGATGGTTAAAAGTGTCAAAAATACATTTCACCTCAGACAGGCGCAAGGGAATGCATTGCATGAAAAAAAAAGTACTGTATTCTGTGAAAGTTAAATCAGCGAGTTCATCAGTGCACAGTGCAATGCACTTCGTACAGCACGGAACACAGAGACTAAAGCTTTTGTTCGTTGATTTCTGGCAGGTACAAATTTTATTTTTTCTCTTTTGTAAGACCTTGGTACACAAGCTCACAAACATACACAGATCTTTACAAAGACAGCTGTTCACAAAGATGATCATCATGTGACCATTGATTCATTTTCCCCTGACAACAGCGGAACCATTTAGAACCTGCAATACTTTTTTTTTTTTTTTACCAGCCTTAATTAAACAATTATGTACCATTTACTTTCATATCAATTTTTTTTTTTTTAATAGCTGTATCTATAAGACAGCTATTTGTACAGCTATAAAAGTGGTTACTTTAGATATACCTGTGCACCAGTGCTCAATACTACTAGACTATCCTCTGTTCTCTGCAAGTGTTGCATTTGTTTTTCCAGACGTCAGATATTATTATTATCATAATTATTATTATACAATATACTGTCATCAAAAACTACCCAAAGAAAATAAACATGAGCAAGGCTTTCATATTGCTGACTTAATAAAAACAATAACGTCAGAGTACTATAAACCAGCATAAACACATTGTGTGCTCAATATTTCAGATGCAGAAATCAAAAGACTCATCCAGCTTTATCTTTAAGGTAATGTTCTTATGCACACTACTGGATAAGGGCGTCTGCCAAAAACTAATAATAATTGCGTGCAGTTCACAAGGAGGTTAGGCTTATTTAATTTCATTAAATCGGGGAAAGCATAAGTGTTTATTTCATGAATGAAGTTGAAGAGCTATATGTGACTATGCAAGTCATCCTGGCCCTGTAATATTCAATACTTTATTTTTGAAGTGGATGGGAAACGGTAAACACTACTTGCAAGACATAAAACAAACCAAATATAGAAATACAATATTTTTTTTATTGCCATAAATCAACTGTTAGCCAGGGTTAACTGTATAGAAGAACAACACTCAGAACTTCCGACCTGAAGACAAGGGGGCGTGTTGCTCGCATTCCTCATGCCAGCGTGGTTATTTTCTCCTGCTGGAGCTTCAAAACAGTTCAGAATCGGGCCTCACACCACTTATTCTTTCTCCCCACAAGTTCTTTCATTACAGACCACACTCCTGCTGTCCTTATTGTAATACAGACTACTCAAAATGTTGGAAAAATTCGTAATGATCATTTTCACAGTCTGAAGCCATGTACAGTATATCTCTTCTGTTTCTGGTATGTGTTCCCTTAGTGACGTCACGCCAACTTTGTGCATCTCTAGTGCTTTTCCGTTATTTTCCAGAATTACTGATAGTTTTACGTCTCTCAGTGCTCTAAAATTAATCATGGTGATTTAATTTCTGCCTCATTTTGAAAATAAACTAGACTTTAATAACCACTGAGTTTAATAGGTTCTTCAGTTCAGCCATTGCAGCTAAAAAATCACTAGTAAATTAAGTAAACATATTTGTTTTATTCTCTGTGTTCTCTGTTATGTGCCTCTTCTAATCATGTTTTTAAGTTGTGTGATTTAATAACTATTTGTATCTGTTCTGTTTATTTTCATCCTGTCTTTGGTGTCAGTATAACAGCTGTTTTGTTTTGGGTTTTTTTTCCTGTGTGTTGAATTGTTTCATGCAATTCCGTGACCTAGCGTCACACTTAATTGTAGGACTGTTTAAGTGTTTACTAATCATTCAATAAGGGCAGCCTTTAAAGACATTAAAACTGAGCACAGGGAGCAATGTAAATCTGGTTGTGAATCCTAGCTGAGCATCCAGCTCTGCAAAACCAGCGTAGTGGTAAAGAGAATTTATTTTGGACAGTGTTTACTATTATTTTTAACTGCAGTTCATTCATTTTCGAATCTTGAAAAAATATCAAAATACATTTCTGCTCTGAAGTTTTGTGTCAATGTTCTACAGTTTTCATAATGCTGTACTTAAAATACACATCACTCTCATTATACTAATACAGCATGAAGCCTTGAAAAATGCGTGTTAGAACAGGATGCGTTGAAGGAGATTGTCCTACTGCTTATTGCATTTGTGAATCAATTAAGTGTTCTTATATTAGACAATGACTTAAACCGGCTTGCCTTGAACAAATGTGGAATGTTTTTGCCCTCTACCAAGCATGTGAAATCCATGCCATCAGGATCACTCAAAAAGTAGAGTTTTAAATATACTGGTATTAAAATAGGCAGTAAATGCTCCTGCTCAGCATCCATCCACACATACCCTTCTCTGTATTTAGGCCTGGATGAAGGGAGTTACAAATAGATGGTCGGGGTTATTCTTTTCTGAACATCTAAAATATTAATAATTTGGACAAAGGATTCTGATTAGAGGAAAAACCTCAGAATGGAGTGTGGTAACCAATGGTGTACCACAGGGATCAGTATTAGGTCCTCTGCTATTCCTAATCTACATTAATGATTTAGATTCTGGTATAGTAAGCAAACTTGTTAAATTTGCAGACGACACAAAAGTAGGAGGAGTGGCAAACACTGCTGTAGCAGCAAAGGTCATTCAAAATGACCTAGACAAGATTCAGAACTGGGCAGACACATGGCAAATGACATTTAATAGAGAAAAGTGTACTGCACGCAGAAAATAAAAATGTACATTATAAATATCATATGGGAGATACTGAAATTGGAGAAGGAATCTATGAAAAAGACCTAGGAGTTTTTGTTGACTCAGAAATGTCTTCATCTAGACAATGTGGGGAAGCTATAAAAAAGATTAACAAGATGCTTGGATACATTGTGAAAAGTGTTGAATTTAAATCAAGGGAAGTAATGTTAAAACTGTACAATGCACTAGTAAGACCTCATCTTGAATACTGTGTGCAGTTCTGGTCACCTCGCTATAAAAAAGATATTGCTGCTCTAGAAAGAGTGCAAAGAAGAGCGACCAGAATTATTCCGGGCTTAAAAGGCATGTCATATGCAGACAGGCTAAAATAATTGAATCTGTTCAGTCTTGAACAAAGAAGAATATGTGGCGACCTAATTCAAGCATTCAAAATTCTAAAAGGTATTGACAGTGTCGACCCAAGGGACTTTTTCAGCCTGAAAAAAGAAACAAGGACCAGGGGTCACAAATTGAGATTAGACAAAGGGGCATTCAGAACAGAAAATAGGAGGCACTTTTTTACACAGAGAATTGTGAGGGTCTGGAATCAACTCCCCAGTAATGTTGTTGAAGCTGACACCCTGGGATCCTTCAAGAAGGAATGTTTGTAAACTTTCTTATGTTCTTATGTTCTTATATTTCTGTAATGTGGTCTAGTATATAATTTCCCCAGAAAGAACAGAATTCATGTGTAGCAAACAATGTATCAGAAGATGTAGTTTACAATGTTAAATATGTAAATGTATTCTTCTGAGGATCTTAATATCATAATCCATATCTCCATGTAACAATTCAGTCATCAAACTGACTTTGCTAACTACTAGAAAGGCTTGAGATTAAGATAATCAAATTACTTCAAATGAATACATTAAGAAGAGCACTTGTCCTGATATCTAATCTTACTGCTGTGCAATACAGCAAAACCATTTCAAACAACGCATAGTTTTATTTACTAATTAATTTGTTATTTTTGAATGACATCCTTTTGCTTTGTTGTCAACACCTATGCATTTCTTACTGAACATATGAATTATAAGATATTATAATTTAATAAATTAAACTTGAAATTCATATTGTAGATTGGATGAAAAAATGCATTTAAGGTTAGTTTACCTCGCTCTCCAATTATGTTATCTGTTTCTTAGGATTCAATTTTGCCACAATTGCGTTAACAGTGGTGTTTCCTACATGTATTTACACAACATCTAACTTGCTCTTTTGGTCCAGTTATATTTATCTTTTTGTATGTGTTTCATATGTGATGGTTACTGTAAATCAGTAGTGAAAGCATCTCAGAATGGACTTCAGCAACACCTGGATATTTGTACTGTTTGCATTTTATCCCTTGTGTGACACAATGCCTATGATACAGAAACACACTGCTTGCCTCTTTTGTTGCATCGTACATATATTGAGCACAGAAATGTTTTAGCACAAGGAAAAACAAATGCCAGTAGCCATACAGTTGCATCCACAACGACACTGCTCCACTAAGCTTATATTACAATTGATCCTTGATTACTAGACTAATTTAAATATAATTGATCATTGTCTGCCTGTATACACTAGAGCCAGCCCACTACTGAGGCAGGCTCATAATACCATAACACTGTTTTCTACTTGCAGACCAGCATCAGTGCAAAGGCAACTGGTCTCTGAGGTATTAGGATCAAATAATAAACATCTTAATTAACAGGGACTACTCATACTGTGTGAACCTTTCTTTACTAATTGCATTGATCTGATTATATTCTGTGCATTACACATCACTGCCTGCGTAAAACGTAACACTGATAAAAATGCACCAGAGTCTGATACAGGGTTAGTATTCATATGCCCCAAAGTACATTGCAGCTAACTAAAGCATTCTTAATTATAAAAGTGGCTTCATTAAAACATAAAATGATCGCATCTCAAGGACGGGGCTCTGTTACAATAAAGGTACCGAGAGCACTGCAGAAGAATAAGGGCTATGCTTCAGCATTTCACAATCATATTTTCACACACATTCCCAAGGTTAATCTTGTAGAAGCTTGATGCTTTTCTTTTGCTAGCAACTAAAAATTAAATATTTATTAGAAATGTCCTAATGCACAGAAATTGAAATTCCCACACAACCATGTATCATACTGTACATCACAAGTTTTTAAAGCCATTGTTAAATATTGGAAAATAGATTTTACTAATACACCTGGACTTGACACCAATATAAAACCAGTTGTGCATGTTATAATACTGGTCATGGATGCCAGTAGATTGTATAGTAAAATTAAATACATGCCTTCTTTAAGTGAAGTATGAAGTAAAGGAGAACTGATGCAAACAACAGGGTTTATCAGCATGAACTGAACAGCGCACCTGCATTACTGCTCTCTTTGTGCAACAAATATTGCGAACAAGAACAACTGGACACTGTAAGAGCATGAGTTTTACCTTGTGGATTGTACATTAACTAAAATGTTTGTGAGCTCTTCAGATACGTTGTGCTTGGGTCCAGATCTTTTTGCAAATTAATGATGTCTTCCTAACTGACATGTAACATAACTAGTGTTTCAGATTTCATTTAGAATGGATTCTAAAAGAAATCAGTCCAATGCAACATATGCATTTGTATTGTACTAAAGACAAGTTTACATTTATAATAGTTAATTATTTAATACTTTGTACAAAACTGTGATTGGTTTATGTTTCTTTATTACAATACCTGTAAATGCTTGTTGGCAAAGTGGTTGCAGTGCACAGGTATAGAGGTGATGCAGTGCTCAAGACAATGACAAACAACAAAGTACTGGTGAAATTATGGTTTATTTATGATGACAACAGTAAAGAAATGGGAGGGCTTGTACAGTTCAATGAACAACAAGTTGCAGTCCTGAAATAGACAGTGTTAAATACACACACAAAACACAGACACGGTCACAAATCCAAAGTGAGTGCTGTAGTGCTCGTGGTAAGATACAATTTTAATCTGTGAACAATGGTGCAGTAAATAACAAACAATACAATTAGACAATACAAACAAACAATTCCTATTTGTACCTTCAGTCACGCCCTCTTGGTTAGCAAGTGCAGCCTTTTCTCCTCCAGCCTGCGGTCGCCACATCGCTTTCCCTTTGGGGTGATGACTTAATGTACCGTAGCACTGCCCCGTTTCTAGACGGCCAACTTCAAACTAACCCTAGGAATGAATTGTCAGGCCATCCAGTCCAGGGTACTCTGTTCCCTTTACATTTTGTCCTCACAGGTCTGGAGAGAGATTTATCACCAAGAACCATTCTGTCTCTGTCACATTGGTAGTCACTTCATTGTCAAATATCAGTTTTAAACCATGATGACCATCACAAGCGACTCTGTGATTTTCATTGCTAACCCTTGTGTCACTTGCTGTGGTTTTTTAATTTGTTTGCTTATTAAATGTATCTTTTTTAATAATCAAATTTATATTAGAGAGAGCAATATGCTTATTCAACCCATCAAGTCGTAATAGTAATATTGCCAGACTGCACTCATATGAATCATGCAGATGTGCAGCACTCAACATCAAGGGCTATCTGCAGGCTGTTCTCAAAATGATTTCTGCTTCAAATGTTGATGTAGATATTGAAAATATAATGGCGTGAGATTTGCAATTAACATTACATCATTTGTTGCTGGTTACGATTCCAAAAGTACGTCCAAGAAAAACAGAGAGTCTTTACTTCTTCATGAAGATACTTGTTTATCCAATTTTATATATATATATATATATATATATATATATATATATATATATATATATATATATATATGCAGCATAGAACAGGAGAATCCACTCAACAAAAGGCACCTTACATTTTTATAGCAAAGCACAGATTGGGTTTCTTCTTCCCAGTCCTGCCCATAGGCCAATCACCTGAGACTACACCCTGATAATTTATGGCGATTTCAGGGTCCCGAGTGCAGTGTGTGTAACTGAAACCTAGTAGTGTGTGTATGAGATATAACTGGTTTAAAACCGGATTCTTATCTTGCAGTTTTTCTTCCTAAATGTCTCCTCAGAGTGCTGGGCCCCTTTTAGCGCCCCAGTGCTCAGTTATTTATTATCTCCTAGTGTGCTTGGGATCCTCCTGGCCCACTGTGCTCTGTTATCTCCTAGAGTGCTGGGGACCATTCCATAGCAAGTTTTGCTGTATGCCCAGGCTATGTGGTCCTGGCTTCCATCAGTGTGTGAGCAGTGGTATGTCCATTTTGGAACTAGCAGTCTGCTATCTCCAGTGTCAGTGTAGCTCTGCCAGTCTACATGCTTAGCAAACCGCTATGTAATTCTTGTTCCGTGCTTTCCAACAAATGTCAAGCCATGAATATATACTATATACATACTGTACTGTAGAGAGAAAATAATGTTATTTGATTTTTCCTTTCTTTTTTGGGGGGGATTGAAATATTATGTTGTATGATTTGTTTTTAGAAATGTTAAAATAAAAATAAGTCAAAAACAAATCTGTTAATAGATTACAGGACTGCAACATCACTTGCATGATCTGCATTATCTGTACAGAAATATTTTAAAGTAATGTATATGTAAAGACACAGTATCATCAAACATGTCAGCTGTGCAACAGACTCAAGTATTTCTGATTTGCTATTTCAAAGTATGAGCCCCTTAGAGCATTACGCCAGTATGGCGTAAGATAGGATTGATATCCAACTTGCTTGTTCTAGAAAGTCTAATGACGTCTCAATGAAAAAGCCAAGTCAGGTCAAAACAGTTTCTCCAAAAGATATTTTGGGCACTTGAAAATAATACCAAAAAGTAGATAGCATGTATACTTTAGTACCTAAACATGCATGACTTTTGTGTTTCACCTAATCAAAATGTGTTGCATTGAAATTAGAAAATAAAAATAATTAACACCTGTTTTTACAACAATTACTGCCTTGCTTTGAAACTTTGTCATGACTACATCTGGAGATTTTAAAATCACTCTTTACATTCCCTTATCTGGCTTGATAAATATTAATATCATCAATGCCATCTCCAACAAAGCATATGAAACTAGCTTGCAGTACTGTAATTTGCTATAACAAAGTATATATGTTTTAGTAGTCCATTTCAGATATTGAACGACCTGCACAATCACAACCTTGTTCTCCATTACTGTTGTAAAATGTTCAGTATTTGTAAGACCAGATCCACTAAAATAAGATATGTCTTTGGACCACATTTTCACATATCTTCAAAGGAAAAATCTACCAATGTGTATGAGTTTTGTATGTCACAGGGTTACGATAAAAAAAAAAAGTCATCTCCTCAGTATTGGTATACATCCTGCTCCTGAAGTAGTCATTTCAATATGTACTTTTTTTTATATATATATATATATATATATATATATATATATATATATATATATATATATATATATATATATATTTTTTTTTTTTTTTTTTTTTTCAGAGATGTGAATTAGTGTTTCTGGCTGGACCATCCAACACATTTTTGTAAAGATACTGAAACTCTGATATTACTTTGTGACAGTCATGGCCTACATGGATATTCATCAGTCATACAAGCATACATAAAAAAGGGCCCTTGGTTAAGGAATAACAGACGATTTTACCTTGAATCCTAAGTAAATGTCACTACTTGTTTTGCATGCAAGGGATCCAGCAGTGACAATTTCAAAATTATCAAGAGTGAGTTTTGAGACTTACACTGCTGGTGAGTTGTACTAGTTAAGGGATTCATCTATCTGGAAAGTTTTGTTATAACAGCTAACCGTACAAAAATAAGACTGGTGTTTCTATGACAACCAGATCTGCCAACCTGTGTGCCCTGAAGCGCTAACATCAAGGTGTTTTGAGTTATCAAGGCATATGATAACATACTTCAGATACACAACAGCTCATCTGGTTCCCAAATTACAAAACAAACAAAGCAGCCATTAGAATAGCCACAGGCCCATTTCAAAGGACATGCATACAATTAAGATGCACATAATTGAAATATTGAGGTATATGAAATTACAGTGAGGTTTTTGGCTCATAGCTTTCCTTGTTTACAGACATGCATTTGTCTGTAGACCACTTGCTGGGCATGCTTGTTCATGCAATAAATCCCATTTAAAAACTTGTTTGAAATACTGACTTAAAACAACCCCATATTCAACCACATAGTCATGACTGAGCTTGCATTGTTTTCAAATTAAATGTTGTTTTCTTCTTCCCTTTACTGTATATATTAACTATTTCAATTTATTTAATATAATCTGTGAAAATAATAGCAACTGTATTTGTTTTATACCATGTATTTTTTCATTGTTATTGCTATAGTGGTCGTTTATTATATGGAAATATACCTGTCAAATGCAGAATATAACGTAAGTAGGAGAAGATGCTATGAAGGATTCATATTTTTTCTTCATACTATATAAATGTATTGTAGATGGACATAAAATGTTATAATCAAATCTAGAAAGGTTTTTATATATATGTTTTATTATACTATTTTATACAGCTAATCTGTATTATAAAAACTATGCTAATGTGTTTTGTTAAGGTGAAAATGTAGTCGTGTTCTGGCAATGGTCTGGAAATAAACACTCTACTGTCTCAATTAAGTTTTATTTTAAGAGCTCTTTAAAGACAGTGTGATAAAAACAGTCCGATAATGCTTGGCTGTGGGGTGACATCTATGGCAAAAATGCTTGGCTGTAAAGGGGTTAAAGAACTGTACAAGTCATACTGCCTCCTGCTTCACTATCTTATGGTCCCAGATGCTTTTAAATAACAGAAAAGAAAAACAAAATCACATTATATAAATTGATAAAGTTATTATCTTCCCTAATCAAATTCTACAACTGTTCATCAATAAAAAGTAATGCTATCAGGATTGATATTAATTCCATAATTCCACTATAAATTGCCCTTCATCTGTCTGATTAATTATTTTACTAAAGGGTGGCACATATCTGGCACCGCTGTATAACTATGTATTCAATTCTGTATACCCATCAACAGATCATAAGATTATTAGACTATTAATAGTGCTTGGAGCAAAAGTACAGTGTCCAGCACCATCAAAATGTTGCAGTATGTCATTTAAGATCTCCAGTATATTTTAGTATACAAAAGCCTTCTTAGTTGCCAGCAGCAAAGCATGTGTGACTGTATTCATTAAATGTTTCTACTATTGTGCCAATCCTTCAAACTGTATCAAATTGAGTGGTAGATTAATAGCTACTGACTGTTAAGTTAAAACTGCCTTTGTAATAGAAGGCTGTGTGGTTCAGTGGTTAAAGAAACAGACTTGTAATCAGGAGTTTCCAGAATGAAATCTCAGCTCAGTCACTGACTCGCTGTGTCATCCTGAGCAAGTCACTTAACCTCCTTGTGCTCCATCTTTTGGGTGAGACATAGTTGTAAGTGACTCTGCAGCTGATGAATAGTTCACTCACCCTAGTCTTGTATCTTGTAAAGCGCTTTGTGATGGTGGTCCACTATGAAAGGCACTATATAAAGATTATTATCATTATAATTTCAGCTTCAAATTAAAGCATCCAGAGTTGAAAGGCATAAGAAACTAGTGATTAAAGAATTCTGAAACCATCCAAAAATGTGTGTACATTAACACTGGTCAGAGTTTTAAGCTTCCTTACTACATAGACTGTTACTATATATCCCTTTAGTCGGCTTGTGAAGGTGTACTTTAGTGGTGCAGTTAAAACAGCCAGTTGCACAATGAATGAGGCAGAAAGAGGAAACCACTACCATCAACAACATGCTTAGCTCTTACTTAGACATGAAGAAAGAGTTGCTCAGAAAAAAGAAAAGCTGGACCTAGAGAGATAACCCTATCTAACCAGTAAGACCTTAGTCAAATATCTGTCAAGGAAATACTTTCAGGATGTTTTTTAACGAGTTGTCTATATTCAAGACTCTTTCTGATGATTGGATCATTTAAAGACACATTATAACTAACTAGCATGCCCACAAGTCATGAAAACAGCCTTGGTAAGACATAGTTATACGAATGAATCCTACCGGCTATCCAATAAGCATTACTAGATCATTACAACAGATTACTGGATTTGGTGAATGCTATGTTTATCCTTTTGCTACCAATTCTCAAGAGATGAGCTCTCCATCCCCCATCGTGTGACTTATAGTTTGTATCATGTCTCTTAATATTTTGCTTGACTTTGCTGCCTTGGGTCCTTTGTTTAGAAACCTGGGATAATGTGGATGTCGTCTAAATGTACCCCTCCTAGGAAAGTAAAGAAAGTGCCAAAACTCAGGTGTTTAACTGAAACCAAAATTATTTTGAAAAATGATTGGACTTTTTAAAAGTGGCTGGTCATAGGAAACTTTTTGAGGTTACTCTAGCTAGTAAATCAGAGAATGTGTCAATCAATTGTCTAAATGTGGCCGAGTCTCTTGTACTCCATGCCTCTCACTGACTTTCAATTTGCTCATGGTGTAAAAATGAAAAGCTTTAAAGCAACCACTTGGGTCAAAATGACGAAGCACGTATGGAGTACCATGTTCACAAAGCATTTACCCTAGGCCTAAGTTTGAACTATTTTTTTTTTTGCAGCAGCAAGTAAAAACAAACTGCAAACTACTAATGCTACAGAACAAACACAAATCAACGATGCTACATGTACAGTAACAGCTCTTTGATTAAACTGACAAGTTATTTAGTTGAAGATTGTAACGTAAGCGTTTCTTTTTCTTTTTAGAAAACAGTATGTGTATACTACACTTAGGACTGGGTTTGTGAACATGACCCATGGTCTTCAAGCTCAGACACTAAACATTTGTTTACATCACAGTATCATTTATTAGATCTTTGTTTACTGCTCATTACATTATATTGACAGGTATTGTTCTGCAGATAATTATAATGCAGTCAAATTTTCCATACCTATTGATCATAACATATACACTCTGTTTCACAGTACCTGGATTGAAAAATGTTCTGCTTTTACTGGAAAATGACTTTCTTTCGTAGTAATACTGTGTCATTGTGCTGTAAACCTTAACATCCAATATTTCTATTAATTTTCCAAATATGACAGGATCTGTAAGATCATGCCTGACTGTTCCTGATCAGCAAAACATTTGCTTTAATTCAGTCACAAAACTCAGCTGGTGTTGACTGTGTGATTGCAGTTAGGCTGTACAACTCCCCCTTTAATGTGAGCAGCCATTGCAGACACTTGAATTGGATTTATATTCCCTGCAATTTAGCTGTCGAGAGATAAAATGCTATTTTCTGTGATTGTTTTCTACTAAAATATAAGATTATGGCACCCACAAATATAATTGATTTTATCATCTATAATAATAAGTGTACAGCTCAACACAAATGCATTTAGAACATAAGAACATAAGAAAATTTACAAACGAGAGGAGGCCATTCGGACCATCTTGCTTGTTTGGTTGTTAGTAGCTTACTAATCCCAGAATCTCATCAAACTGCTTCTTGAAGGATCCCAAGGTGTCAGCTTCAACAACATTACTGTGGGGGTGTTGGTTCCAGACCCTCATAATTCCCTGTGTAAAAAGGTGCCTTCTACGTTCTGTTCTGAATGCCCCTTTGTCTACTCCATTTGTGACCCCTGGTTCTTGTTTCTTTTCTCAGGTTGAAAAAGTCCCTTGGGTCGACATTGTCAATACCTTTTAGAATTTTGAATGCTTGAGTCAGATCGCTGCGTAGTCTTCTTTGTTCAAGACTGAATATTTTAAATTCTTTTAGCCTGTCTGCATATGACATGACTTTTAAACCCGGAATAATTCTGGTCGATCTTCGTTGCAATCTATCTACAGCAGCAATATCCTTTTTGTAGCGAATTAAACACTTTTCACAATATATCCAAGCATCTTGTTGGCCTTTATAGCTTTCCCACATTGTCTAGATGAAGACATTTCTGAGTCAACATAAACTCCTAGGTCTTTTTCATATATTCCTTCTCCAATTACAGTATCTCCCATATGATATTTATAATGCACATTTTTATTACCTGCGCGCAGTACCTTAAACTTTTCTCTATTAAATGTCATTTGCCATGTGTCTGCCCAGTTCTGAATCTTGTCTAGATCATTTTGAATGACCTTTGCTGCTGCAACAGTGTTTGCCACTCCTCCTATTTTTGTGTCGTCTGCAAATTTAACAATTTTGCTTACTATACCAGAATCTAAGTCATTAATGTAGATTAGGAATTTGTTCAAATGAAGCAATTTATTTCTCTCTGATGCCTTAAATCAACAGGTTATCAATATGGATAACGGACACTTCTCTTTGGTTGTCAGACCTTCGTCGAAGTCAGTGGTCCTCAGAGTAATTTGGGCACAGGCATGAATTGATCTTACTTGGCTGTTTGCAGGCACACTGACTTAAACACTGCCTTCCCGCGACATATATATGAGTTTTACTGGGAGTTATTGTTAGCTCACTCTGATAAGGCCAAGTCTCGCATGGTGCGCTAATTATTTAAATAATTTATATAAAATACACAATGCAAATATTTTTAAATAGCATGTTTACACAGATAACCATGAATAAACTAAAATAAGAGGATACGTAGCATCTCTCTATTTCAATTTGACAAATTTGTCAACACTACTCTGTTTTAAAGGTCACTCATCTCCAGTACAATTATTCAAGTGGATTTGTGTATTTCCCTTGTCTGGTGAAATTTAAAAAATATATAGAGAGAAAATTAAATTCTACATACTGAAATGTATTCTTTTTCTCAATAAGTCTGTGGAATTCAGTGCTTCCCTGGCATTTTAACACCCGCCTCTGCTCACAATTGATAGGACAGCTGCCACATCTTCCACTATCCCATTGGCTACTCACTCACCTTCATTTTCATGCAGAATACTGTGAATGACCTTTGCTTGCTTATGATTGGACAGCTGTGTAAAACTTTGCAGATATTTTACTCTCCTATTGGTTAAACTCACTGTCAGTATCTGCCACTGAAACAGACACAGTTTATGTCCCACCCAGCTAACTTTTGATTGGGCTACCGCAGATATTCAATTGGTCGATCGTATCACAGAGTATGTAGAAGCACAGCATAAGCGAGCAGAGCTGTCAACAGACTGCTGTGGCGCTTTTTTGGAAAACCTGTTTAAAGCTTTCTTTATTTTCCCCAGCTATGACCCGCCAGAAATGTGTTCACTACCCATAATTTAAGAACAGCTGCCGTGGGCACGATGGCCTGGCTTCGCAGGCACGAATTTGCCCGCAGGCACCACTGGTCTAAGTTAACATAAATGTACAAATATAGTGGTTTTAGGATTATACAGCCTGCAGTTCATAAAATGTGTAATCAGTTGCTGTCCCAGAATATAGTAACAAAGCAGCATCTGCAAATGCAATTCCAGCATGTCAGCTTTTTAACCTGGTTCACTAATACCCAGCAGTATAGCTCACTGAACAAGAATAGTGTCTAGTTTTTGTTTGGCAAATGTCAAGCAATTGTAACCGAATATGAATCACAAGATACATGATGCACAGTCATTTAATTAATGAATTGCAAATTCAAGTGGCTTAGAAACAGGAAGAAAGAGTACATTTTCAGTACTTATACATTCAAATAAAGCTCTAAGATAGAAGGCAGAGACCGGCAACTGTTTCAGTAAAATTTCATTTTAAAACGGATTTGTGCGTGACTTAAGAGGAGACTCTTTTGTATCTATTTGAACTCGATTCATCTGTGCAATATTATATAACAATAACGATAATAACAATATGCATAATACATTATTTGTTCATGTTTACAAGCCAATTAACAGCAAAGGTATTTAAACCCACTTCACAAACTCAGTCTTGCCATGTTTTCGAATTACCACCACCTCACTCTTAGCCTTATCTGGAGGGGGGATTGATTATACGATGCTTCTCTGCCTAATATTTTTTGTTCACCGGGATAAACACATTGCATTGATTTATTATTTTATTCTTTGTTTTTTAGCAGGCTGCTCAGAAGGATGAGGCTGTGCTCCAACTGTTTTTACTCTACTTATTTTGGATTGTTTGGATTCAATGTTTTTGGAAATCTGTTAGATTTTGTATTATATTAAAGATGGCTATTTAACGCAAGCTTGTCCTGACTGAAATTGATCACAGCAGCAAATCCAACTTACGTATTTTCATAAACTCAAACACCTTATTATTCTACAAACGCTTGTGATGAAGGGACCTCAATCAGTGGCAGTATTATTTTGCTTATAGAGCCTTTACTCGTGTCATATTAAGCTTGATAGACCCTAAATTAAACTAAATTAGACCCAACGTTGGGTAGTTTGAGAAGGAAAGAGAAGCCTCACCATTCCATAAAAGCAGATATTAGAGATACATCTACAGAATAATCTGTTTCTATGGTGACCATCATTGCGTATTAAACATAAAAACCTATTGTAATGGTTTTAATGTCTTGGTTATGCAGCATTATTCTCTCAAGGCTGAAACCAGCACAGTTTTACCCTGTGTATCAGTCACTCAGAAAGCATCCTCGTTGGGCAAAATATGGCAATTAAAGCTGGTGTAAAGTGTAAGGCCTTAGCTGTTAAGTTCCATTAGAACATATGTGAAATATTTTTATATGCAGTGATGAGAACAAAACAAATCTGATGACAGATTAGCAAAGCTGTGAGTAGGAGAAAAGCCCATAACTGAACCCTATACAATACTTGTGGGATTTGATTGAATAGGGGTTATGGAAATGTCATTCTATCATTCCAAATTGTGTAAGGAGACCCAGCAAGAAAATTCAAATTTCAAAAATCATTTTCATACAATTTAAAACTACAGAAAAAACAAAACAAGACTCTCTCTCTCTCTCTCTCTCTCTCTCTCTCTCTCTCTCTCTCTCTCTCTCTCTCTCTCTCTCTCTCTCTCTCTCTCTCTCTCTCTCTCTCGCACACAGAATGTTGGCAAATACTGTATTACCATTTATATTCAATAACAAGAACAGTAAAGGGTTGTTCAAAATTATCATCAAATACAGCAAGCATACACAGCATTTTTTTTTTTTTTTCTGTCTGTCGCGCCTGTTAGTTCTGGTGTGTATATGTAATTTAAATGTGAGCTGTATTTACATATACAATTAAACTAATGAAGCTAAAGTATCAAAAGAAAATTTAAAAAATTACGGTCGTGAACCTGGAATAAGCGAAAGGGATGCAACTGACACGGGCAACCTCATCCACAAAACAACATGATAGTGGCTTGAGGAAGACTGGGCTTTGATAAAAAAAAAAGTATACAGTGCCCATGAAACCAAGGACTGTGGGGCAGAAATACGATGCTGTGCAACCCACAAGGGAATTTTAGGGAACCAGGCTTTTCTGGGTTTTATAGAGGTCACCTTGAATCCTAAAAAAACATTTGCCTCTGCTTGCATGATGAAGACTATGCCGCACTCAAACAGAAAAATGTTTCAAAGCCTCTTGCCCTTTTCTTGTCTTTTTCTTTATATGAGAACTGCCTGCTTACGCTTGAACAGTGACATTAGGTTATATATATATATATATATATATATATATATATATATATATATATATATATATATATATATATAGAGAGAGAGAGAGAGACAGAATGCTGGTTTTCATAATGACTCACATATAAGTGACAAAAGATGTGTTCTTTTGCAATCAATGGTAACTCATCTTCTTACATATTTGATCTCAACTAACAGATCTAAACTAATTGAACACTACAAATATTGAAGTACTGTGTCTTAAGTGGTAACAATGCAAATAAATAAATGCAAACATAAATCCTGTAGGTGAAACATACTGTAAGTTGTTGATAATGTGTTGAATGACTGTGTGAAAGATTATATCGATGCTTGCCTGTATAAAAAGATGAACAAAAATTGTATTAGAATAATTAGTTGGGGTGTGCCAAGTACGCGGTTCATATGAGTGTCCGGTACATTTATGGTATTTATTTCTGGGCTTCTCCATACAAGAAGAAGGAGGAGCTAGTGGTTCACAGATAGATTGCATTTCAAGAAAGAGTAAGAGTATGACTAATATGGCCTAAACATAACACTTAGGTTTTCATAAACACATTCTTAAATAAAGTATTTTACATTCAGTATCCAGCCTGTGTTGTTTTATTCATTGATGATTCATATTTTAACACTAGAAGGACTGGAGATATATTCATACCTAGAAGCCCCACAGCAGTCTTTCTGACGGCTGTATTCAAAACACTGTAAATAGTATAACAAAAGGAGAAACAGTCGGATGTAATTTTTTTTTTTTTGAGTATGTTACATAAACATCTGAAAAACCGAAGCATATATATATATATATATATATATATATATATATATATATATATATATATATATATATATACACACACACACACACACACACACACAATATATATATATATAACTTTTGTAAAAACAAGAAAATGTAAATAAACATTTCAACAGACATCAGTTTACAACATACATATTTATAAAACTGAAAAGATAGGAATACATTTAATTTTTCAACAGCAATTGGTTTACTAGCAGATGTGCAAAAGCAACTGAACAACGTAGATAAATAAACTTTGAAGAAAACATTTTACAGAAGCGTACAGTACTAGAAGTTATAAAAAGATGTCTAATTTATTTATTTATTTATTTATTTTTTGACAAAATGGTATTCTTTTACCGTGAGTCTAAGGCTGTTCACAATCAATACAGATAATGCGCTTCTCCACGCCGCAGCTGTCCGAAGTTTTATTTTTATTTTTCTCTTGCAGCTCTCAGCGGGATTGCCAGCTTCAGCTATGGGTACACGCTTGGCAGTCTCCCTCTCTGTTCCAAATGCTTCTTGCAAGTTCCTGTGCTAACTGTAAAATATATTCTCTCCTTGGTAAATTTGTCTCTGTGCATTCTTTGCAAAGTACCCACGAGTTGATGGCTGTTACATCCAATACATTGTAAAACACCTGAAAAGGCCATCTGATCCAAAACATCAACTCCATATTTTCTTGTGTTGTAAAACTCCATGGTCTCTGGTATTTATTTTCACCAGTGCCGATGCTAATTGACTGACCAAAACAGCACAGTTGGCAAGCAGGCGCCAGCCTTTGAAAAGGCTGCTTGAAAAACAATAGACTGTCAGTCATTCACTGAGGCAGAGAAAAGAGACTAATCTAATTACAGCTAAGTACATTGCAGACTAGTAAATAAAAATAATGGAGTAGAATACAATTCTGTATAATCACAATGTAATTGTTTTCTGTGTTGCCGTCGATATGACTGCTCCCGGGCTTTTAGGTATAATGTAAAATATCTCCTTTATTTCTGCACTCCCGCGTTTCATGCTTTGTGAGAATATTTAATATATATGGACAGAAAGGTACAGGAACGCGTAGCCCCATATGTGTTACACGACTACAGAAAATTACATTTTAAAACCAGAAACCGCCAAAATGACTGTCGCGGGGCTTCGAGTGTTAAAAAAAAGAAAAACACAACTCATTGCTGTTAAAAGTGGAACAATGTTTTGAAACTGAAACCTGTACAGCTATCTTATGATTTCCAGTACATTACCACTTGGCATGTGTGAAGGCAAGAAGTGAAAACAGTTTATATAAGCAGGAATGATTTTTTGCAACAGATTTTCATTTGCCCTTGATTTAACATTGATTTTTAGTGACTTTGGTCAGCCATTGCCCGTTTTCAAAATAATTATGTGCTTGTGCCAATGTCCCTGAGACAACACAAATAAGAATGAAAACGTATATGTAATTACCAGTGTTCTCAAAATTTTGATCCGTGGGGTAAAGTTACCTCTAAAGGATAGTGGTCTTTAACAGCTACTGTAATAACAGACTGAATGTACTGTGAATACTATTTAACAGCCACTGTAGCTTAATCCTGGCAGTCAACCAGAATTTGCAGATGTTGTTGCTGCCTTTGTGGTAAATTCCATTTGCTTCAGCACTGGCCAGACATCTTATGGGCTCTTAACAACAAGTATTATTTTTTTCAACAAAGCAGACTCCACAATGGGCAGCAAAAAACACTAAAAAGCAGTGGAACCTAATCCCCCTATTTTTACTTTTATCCTACCACCCTGTGCCCTTTCTTCTAAGCGCCTGCATTTCTCTTCTCCTTCTTTCTAACGTCTATGATAATCTTGTCCTACTTTTAAGGGTAAGCCTTTTTTTTTTAGTGCTATACTCTGGACTTAAGTCCCAGAAGTCACATTTTAGAGAACTATGCCACGCTTGCTAATGCTAATGCACTTTAATTTGCACATATCTGCTCCCTATTTTACTTATTTAATCCTGCACTTAACCCAATCTGTAGTACTTTGTATTTCACCTGCACTCGTATCTAACCCTGATGTAACTATCAACACTGTTACCTGCTCTTGAATCGCCCCGATATTAAATCTTACTGTGTTTTGTATCTGCTTTTATTAGGACTGAAGTCACTGTATTTTGTATCTTGCTCTTAATTGTACTGTAATTAATTATATGTATTTTATTTTGTATACAACTGTAAGTTGCCCTGGGTAAGGACATTTGCTAATAAATAAATAATAACAACAACAACTAGAAAGGTTACATTTTTAAATTGAAGAAAACCAACAAACATCTAAAATAGGAAAAAAGCAAAAACAACCACCAAACAAAAATGAACGAAGCACTAGCAACTTGAAACAGAATCTCTTCAAAAAGCAAATGGAGGTAGATGTAAAATATTTAAGAGAAATTTTGAGATATGTTTTTCGATGTTAGGAGAGAAACATGAAATTGAACTGATAGTTTTGGTAAGTGTGAGAGAAGATGACAAGCCTAACAAAGCCTAACAAGAGAGACATATGCTGATTGAATTCATGGATACCAGCCGACAGTGTTCACAGGGGAACAAAGTGACAGACACCTTCAACAGCACAAGGCACCGCTACACTGACCCAGAGATCATTAGCTTTAATCAGAGCCTCCTGCCTTCATCTGAGCTGATGGCTGACTTCCCAGCTGAACTGACATTAACCCTCTGAACTACCAGATGTAGAGGGCTCTTGCTGAATCCATAGCAAAATTCCTCTTAAATCTTAACTATAAATGTTATCATCCTTCATTTACATGTCTTCAATGATCACGGCTCTCAAGGTTTTTTTTTTAAAGCTGTACTCCTTTATACACCAGGCCGGAAGAGTATATACATCACAATTTGAGGTGGCAAGCTGCAATGGTTGCCACACAAAGTGTGGCACTAATCAAAGTCAGAGCCCTTATGGACAGTAAGAAATTATAATTAATTTTCCCAGCAAAACTTAACTCACAGCCAGGATTCGAACCTGCGCTGTATGACTCATCCTGCGGCTGGGTTTTTAACTGGGGCTCTTCATTTTCCACAGTTTGCAAGGGTCAAAAACCAAAATACATATTTATCCAAAAAATGTTGACTGGGGCAAAAGCTTTGAAAACCAGCATGATATTAGAAACCCTGTGCTGTTTTCATCTTGGATTACTGCCAAGAGAGTCAGAGAAAGATAATATAATGTATAATTTATAGTTTAGCACTAAAAATGCTAAATCAGCCAAAAGCCACAGCTAGAACCAGGATGAGTAAAATCTTCCCTGTTATTTTTTATACCGCCATCAATCTCAGCATACATACAATCAGACAATAAACACAAAACAGTCCCACTTATAGTTTACTAAAACTGTAAGAACACTAAGAAGACAACATCAAGTTGATATAGAGATCTGGCGGATAAGAGTTGGAGATCAAGTAATTGAAAATTGCCCAGAAACGTTCTGCCTCTTTCATTCTGTTCGCCTTTTCCAACTCAAACACGTGCAACTGAGGTGTCAATTTCGACGTTTCTTTTTTAGGATGACCCCATAGTGACCCCATATGACCACTTGACATCGCGACCTCATTACCAATCTTATACAATACAGTTCCAATTTTATGCAAGGTTTCTACACAAAGAGGTATGCTAACAGCACAAAATAAATACTTGTGAGGGGCTGAGCCACAGGTAATCTGCTAAATTATAAGGGATGAGAATTAGCCTAGGACAAGATTCACAGGGGTGATGGTTAGACAGGGTGAGGATTAGGCTGTGACACAAGCCGGTCCAGGGAAAGCTTAAACTTGCTTGCTACAGGTGTCTGGGAGCCATCTACATCAATTACTCAGTTAGAGGAACCTGAAACTATAGAGTATATCATGTCAGGTTGCAATGCTACTATCTCTGATGTGTCATGCTAATCAAGTGTAACTGATGTAGTATCTGAAGTACCAATACTGGATGAACAGTCACCTGTAGTAGAAAGATCCAGGGGCCCGTTTCACAAAAGCGATTTGCGGCGATTCACAATCACAAGCACCTTGCAAATAAAAAAATGGGTTTCATTAAACTTTTGCACAGCTGCAACATTAACAATTTTCACCAGAAACCTGCAACTGCCAGACAGCAGCTGCAAGTAGCAACTTTCATCGCAGATCCTGTTTTAGGAAATACCATGTCACTCATACTACTAGCTCACTGAGGAACAGTACTCTTTATTGAATGGATTTCTCAGGTAAAATAATATGATGACAATATTAACATGTCTCTGTATCTTATTATTAAATACAATCACATACCAAAAGTACCAATTTATCCAGTATGATAATAGCATTGTTGGGAAGATTGACTTGCTTTAAAGTGTGACAATGCTGTGCAACAATTATTACGTGAATAATAATAACAATACAAACAAAATTAAACGTGTACAATAAATATGTGATACCAATAAATAAAATGGATCAAACTCAAGTGACAAAAATACTGACAAGCGCCTCCTTCTCACTAGATAAAAACTATATAAAAGAAGCCCGCCAGATCCCCAAATCACAAACAAAAAGCACTTTCCTCAATTCGGCTCAGCTACAGTTCACCACAGCAGTAACAAAACATTGTTGCAGCAGCCACCTCCATATTATTACCTGCCCTGCACGTTTAAATAATGAGGCTAATAAAAGTGTCAAGGTGGCGAGTGTGCTTAGCAGGCTGCATACGTTTCGGTCAAAACCCCCTTTTCCGCGGTGTAAAAAGAAAAGTAAACACAGATCAGTAAACTCTTTCTTTCTGTACATGACATGAAAAGACTTTGTAAATCTGATCCAATTATGGTTAATGTGGCACAGAAAAGAAGATGCTGAATGCTGAGATGGACGACATGTTTTATAAAAAAATGCATCAACATGTAGTAATAATAATAATACTATAATCCCTGTAAGGACTCTGCAGTCTGTGTATTCAAAAGATGTGGCATGTAGCAACAAAAGGACCTTGCTCATAGCGAACTGGCCGTTAGCCCCATAGAGAGCAAAAGGCCAAGACAACCTTGTCATTTAGGAGAATCGTAAAATCAATTGATCGATACTGCAGCAAGGTCAGCGCAGGGAACATGCAATTAGTCATATTAATGCCAATAAATACTTCACAGAAATATATAGTCTAGAAGTCTGTATGTATACAGTAAGCAGTAAGCAAATGTAATTATAAAACTATTTATTCTGAAAGATGATTTACCTTAATGGCAAAAACCACACATCTGAATCCACTTCACCGGTAATAATATCAACTTCAACTAAGAGCATTTAGAATTAAAACAGTAGGAGGGTGTCAATATATTTGGGCATCGCTGCATACAATGTATTTCTGAAGGAGAATGTGACATCTGTGGTTTACTATTAGGGGGCTATTTTCAACAACACTGAAAGTATCACCCCTTGCTATAGAGCAAATTTGTATATCTCGTGGTCCTCCCTATTTTTACTGTCTAACTGCATATGCCTTAGCTGCAATATACATAGGCACTTAGAATTACTGTTAGTTTTATTTTGTACTGCACATCAGAAACAACAATATACAAAACAATTAACAACAAAGCATTAATATTGTAATGTTCTCACACACATGTATTGCACAATAACACAAAGCAAATTAAGTATCTACTTGGTGAAGCGGTTGTTATTTTAGCCAATGAGGTGTTCACGTGTGGCAGCAACTAGCAAAAGTCACAAGGCAGTGACATCAGCTCCCTAGCAACAAGGCTTTTATGTTGGGAATGGATTACACTATGTAACACAATTTTTGTTCCTGGGTAGTAAGTGTTATTTCCTAATTGCTTATGCCTCAAAAGTATAGAAAATGGCTATTATTCCCCACAAACTTTGCTTTTGTGACCAGGACAGTGATATTTCAAAATATCACTATTTCCAATGGGAGAACGGGCAAATGTGTGTCTTTTCGTTCACATAAAGTCAGAAAAAAACAACATATGAATCCAAATTAACATGTGTTTGTACTAAAGTAATACAAAAATGACTACAAAAGATTTAGAAGTGAGTAGTTTTTCAAGATTTACGATTATACTGTAAATACAGTATAATTGTAAATCTCGAAAAACTGCTCACTTCTAAATGTTTTGTAGTCATTTTTGTATTACTTTAGTATAAATTTTGTATGTTGTTTTTTTCTGACTATGTGAACGAAAAGACACACATTTGCCCGTTCTCCCATTGGAAATAGTGATATTTTGAAATATCACTGTCCTGGTCACAAAAGCAAAGTTTGTGGGGAATAATAGCCATTTTCTATACTTTTGAGGCATAAGCAATTAGGAAATAACACTTACTACCCAGGAACAAAAAATAAAAAAATAAAAATTGTTACATGGTGTTATCAATGCAGCAGGTTTTTGCATTTGAGAAAGGAGTCTGAAGTTGATGAGAAGCAATTACCCTCCGCTATACGAATTAAAACGGTGTGCTGCTTTTTATACAAAAAATTAGAAAAAGCGTGTTGCGTAGAGGATTTATACTGGACACTGACGCCCCACGATAAAACAAGGGAGTGGTTGTACAGTATTTGTTATTAGCCTATTTATTTTTCTATGGGTCTCTCGCGATATCGCAGATTTATATTGGACTCCGACACCCGCGATATATTGAGTGGGTGGTGTACTTGTAAAACCCTATATTACAAACTTGGTTCCTGTAAACAGAAATAGCTACTGCAGAAGGATTATTATAACATTTGGAATGAAATGCATTTAGCCATTTTGCAGCTATGACAATAACAAGATTTCTTAGGACTATCCAATTAGCCATATTGGATAGGAGATCCAGGTCAAGGTTAACCCAACAAATTTCCCACGGGTATCTGCTTCAGGTATCTTTTTTAAATCTAACTGGTCCTACATCATTTGAAACCACATTTGTCCATGTAGGATAGAGCCTGGCCAATATAGTTAATGGATAATGTGGATAATGATAAAACATGTATCTATTCTTTCTTAAGATTACATGCACATGATGGAGAGGCTCTGTAGATTTGTTTGCATCGTGAAGAATTAGGCTAAAAGAAAATTTAGTCATACTCCACTCAGAAAAGGGTTTACATGTGTTTTAGAGATTTTAGCATGAGATTATTGAATGAACAAAGCAAAGCTGCGTCAGTCCACAGTACATAGTGGTGTCAATCTTCAATGCAAATGCTTACAGACAGTGTTAGTAAAATGCTATGGGTTAAATAAAAGTGTACTGAGTCCAATAAGTTTGTTCTTCAGGTGACCTTGAGAACCTGACAGGCTGTACCTGGAGGGAGGAACTTCAGGGAGGATTTTGGTTCAGGGACCTATGTGGTGGCAAGGGGAGCTAGCATTGAAATAACTGTAGCCAGGATTGGCAATGAGGTCTAAAAGTCAATAAATAGTCCCAGATTGTTAAAGCTTACCTGAGTCTGTTGTCCCCTTACTCCAAAATGTGCTTTCTATGTAGAGAATGCGCATGTCAAGGTGGTGAGCATGCTACTTTATCACCAAAACCCAGCCGCCCCTCTAGCATGAGGTATATTAATGGCAACATCATCATGAGATAATATCACGAGAAACTCATTTTGTATGTTACATGTACACATGTCTACCTTTTTCTTTGCTATTGAGGGTTATTTCACCAGAACCCAAAGTAGGTGTACAAAAATGACTAATAACAACCAGTTTAAACATGTGGTTCATTTTGTTCAATGATTATAACTTCAAGGTTGGTGCTAAGGCCTTGCGATTAAAGGCAAAAAAGACGGTTACTATAGAAACAGTGTTAGAATGGAGTGATCTGTATTGTATACAGCAAGGTTTGATCTCTGTTGCTCAGTGTTGAAAAAATGTATGATACACCACATATTACACTATGTAACACAATTTTTGTTCCTTGGTAGTAAGTGTTATTTCCTAATTACTTATGCCTCAAAAGTATAGAAAATGGCTATTATTCCCCACAAACTTTGCTTTTGTGACCAGGACAGTGATATTTTGAAATGTACCTATTTCCAATGAGAAAATGGTCTTTTCGTTCACATAAAGTCAGAAAAAAACAACATATGAATCCAAATTAACATGTATTTATACTAAAGTAATACAAAAATGACTACAATAGATTTAGAAGTGAGTAGTTTTTCGGGATTTACGATTATACTGTAAATCACTTTCACGAATCAGCCCCCAAATGTAGACTCCCATCATGTTCTTGTTATACTGTCCTTGGTAGCAGCGTTCAAAGTCCAATATATCCTGGTGGAAGCGCTTGCCTTGCTCCTCCGAGTACACTCCCATGTTCTCCTTAAATTTATCAAGATGAGCATCAAGGATATGGACTTTGAGGGACATCCTACAGCCCATTGTGCCGTAGTTGTTCACCAGAGTCTCAACCAGCTCCACATAGTTTTCGGCCTTGTGATTGCCCAGGAAGCCCCGAACCACTGTGACAAAGCTGTTCAAAGTCGCTTTCTCCTTACTAGTGAGCTTCTTGGGGAATTCATTGCAATCCAGGATCTTCTTTATCTGTGGTCGGACTTAGGGAAGAAGTCTTGAAGGTACTTGAAGGCTGCCAACTCCTTATCTAGAGCTCTGACAAATTGTTTCATAAGGCCCAATTTGATGTGCAGTGGTGGCATCAGCACCTTCCGGGGATCCACCAGTGGCTCCCACTTGACGTTGTTCCTCCCCACAGAGAACTCGGTCCACTGTGGCCAGTCCCGTCTGTGGTAGTGCGCCTTGGTGTCCCTGCTGTTCCAAAGGCAAAGATAGCAGGGAAACTTGGTAAAACCGCCTTGGAGACCCATCAGGAATCCCACCATTGCAGCCTCTTGATGCCATCTCAGAAAAATACAGATATGTATCCACTTAGGCAGCTGGAACTAAACTGAACTGGTGGGCTTAAGGCCCCTGTATTTATAGTACTATATATTACTGGAACGTTCTAGAAAGTTCTAGAAGTTACTCCAAGTTTACTCAGCACTGAATCTATATGGAATGTTATGGAAAATAGGTAAATTTCAAAATATCACTGTCCTGGTCACAAAAGCAAAGTTTGTGGGGAATAATAGCCATTTTCTATACTTTTGAGGCATAAGCAATTAGGAAATAACACTTACTACCCAGGAACCAAAAAATAAATAAAAATTGTTACACGGTGTTATCAAGCCCTGGTTTGGTAGCATTTCTTTAAGTGGAAGGTAAAGGGTAATTCAACTGTGGAAATCAATCTCTCTCAATAGCTGGTTCTTTTTAAAGTTTCCTCCTTTGATGTTGAGTGACCATGAGTGTCAGTTATGGCTGTCAGCTGTATGTAAACTAACTAACACTTATGCAAGCATATACAGTGAAGGTCACTTAGGATCAAGCCTGGCAGTTACTACAGTAACAACATTTTGTTATGTCAAGATCTTTTTTTTACATTAAACTCCATCAATATTCCTCCAATTCAATTAGCTTTTTTTGTGATTTCAGTCTTGTTTTGCTGCCTCTTAGCATTACTACAAATGCAGTACTAAAAATACAGTATTTGAGTGCGATTACAATGCTGATGGTGTAGCTCTCTTTAGTTCAAATCTTGGCTTAGACACTTGTATTGTCGTGCAAACAGACACAGTGTAAATTATTATTATTATTTTTCAGTTTAGGTTTACCATATTAAGCAGTGCACCTTTTAATTTCCAAGGTGTTTATAAAACCCTTTACAAACATATATTTGGTTTAAATGATTTGATTGTATACATTTCAAGTAAAAGCAATTTACAAATGATTAAAGTACTAACACTGTATCTTGTGACCTATATTTTGCAGTCCACGGTGCTGCACTTTACAATAACTTTTTATTGTGTACTGTACGTGTTAAGATGGCATGTCCTGAGCTCTGTAAAAAAACAAACAGGTCCCAGGATGCCATGGTCTCTTTGGGTTTTTAGCTGCCAACACTACATCTTGAATATTTTTAATTAGTTAGTCCTGCTCAGGTTCATATTGTTTCAATTTACAGTACATTTGAAGCAAAAGCAAGTCTGATATGTCTGTAACTCTGAACATTAGTTTTAATCAATGTGTACACCTACTATCAATCTGGTGAATAATACAACAATATAGCACATTAATGCAATGCTCGGTTTGGTTCTAAAGTCTATGAATTGAAAAAGGCTACATTGAAGTTACCATTTAAATCATAACTGTAGCAGAAACACAGATTTAAACTTCCAGGAAAAACGTTTCTTGGATTAGCACGGAGCTTGTTTTTATTTTATTTTAAACAAAATGCATTCATGCAGCTTGCTCAGTCATTTAACCTCCTCTGGCTTGAAGAAAAAAGGGCGATTTGTTTAAAACTAAAATATTGTTTTAAACAAAGTATTGTCTGCACTTGCTTTGAAAAACTGTGCCTTCATGACCAGCACACCGCTTATAAGAGTGTCTATCCGGTCCCACTCCACGCATGGTTGAGTGACTGCATACTTTCAGCTGAAAGTGGGACGTTGCCTTGACCAGTCAGTTAGTAAGTTTGATGTTCGTAACTGAGGTTACTTGTATACATTTATATATGTGAAATGTTTTACTCACACAGCATACAACCTATTGATCCATATTTATTCTGTTAATATTTTCCCAAAAGTGTTATTCCCAGTTAAAATAGTTAATTGAATTGGACCTTAAGTGCCAGCAATTACTGAAAAAATATAGAATACAAAAAAAACATTTACCATAAAATAATTGAAAAGGGAATGTTGTGCCAAACAATGCTATCTCAGCTTGTTAACAGTACATATTAATATTGCCCTTAAACCCTCAATTTGCAAAGTGATTTCATTTGAGTTCAAATATAATATTCTGCCTTTTCTTCACTTGAAACCAATTCCTAAGGATGTTTCCTCCCGACGACTGATAAAAAGATAAAAAGTAACATTTAATTAGCTTTAGAGCGAGTTCCCGGTACAATTCACTGTAATTGAGCTCTGAACTGAAGAAGGTTCCGATTCTGATTAGCCATTCTCTGCTGTACATAATACATTTCTTCACCTTATCAGTAACTTGCAGATAATACAAGGCGCTTAAATCTATACACCCTTTCATAGCTGCAAAGATATTTCTACTTTAGAACCCAAACAATCTTGCAGTTGGTATTACTGATGCAATTTTCAGACTGTAGAATCACATGAGCAGGACTCAAATGTGCTTCACTGTTGTATCACCATTATACCACAAGCCGTGCGGTAATTCTCAGGACGCAATGAAGATACAGAACATAACCTATATTTCTGTATGAAACTGCACAATTACAGAATGTTTGTGTAGCATTTATCAATTAAACAATAGTATTTTTTAATCCTGTAATCTCCCTAGTTTATTCCAATGCAAGGTCATATAACCATGGTTACCATCACAGTATGATTACAATAATGAATTTACTTATAAGGGGATTTTATCATATCGTTTTGTTTGTTTGTTTGTTTAATAATTCAGTATCATATGCACACCATCCTTGGCTATAGATAGGACAAGCAAGTCAATATTGCAGAGGGCTTTCATACATAGTGTAAGAGATTAGCTTGTTATTGTAAAATTACCACAAGTAAATCTGACAACCAGAAACTTCAGAAATAAATCAGAGCACAACTGATTATTTAATAAAAAGGATCAATTTTAAATTAAAAATTAAATTAAATCTGTATATGATTATGTCCTTATCGTACAGTTACAGGAGGGAAAATAATGTAGCACTGTTATATGAAACACTGGCTTGTAATGAAAAGTAGAGTATGCATTTGCATTCATGTAAATGAAGCATATTGAGTCCTAAGAGCTTGAGAATCATAAGCAAAAAAAAAAAAAACACATTCATGTGAATACTTCTGTGTGTAAATTATTCAAAGTCATTATATAACATGCTGCAGTACAAACAGACAACCATTGAAATATTTAAAGGCCTACCTTTCAGAATCACATTAATTAATTAATAGTGAGTAAATAAGGTAATAAGCTATTATCATTAATTCTTTTAAATGCAGTTTCTTATGATGTGCAGTTTCTGTATGATTTCTGTTGATAAAATAAATCAACGTTTTATATAACATATAAAAACACTGATATCATTTTATTTTAGTAATAGCCTGTACAATCCTAATTAGCCATTGATTCAGAGATGCCAACTTATGAAAGTAGAAAATAATAGCATAGTAGCGGAAAAGTATCATATAGTAGCTGACATTTTTTTTTAAGGCCAGGGCTGCTAGCCCTAGAAATTAAAAGGTTCTTAGGGTTGGCAAGCCAATTACCTAATTTTCACTGCTCTATCCATAATTTTGGTAAATGTAAACAAGGCATTTAGAAATTAACAAAATTTATTTTTTATGAAGTTAATGATTGATTTTTTTTTAAAAAATAATATATATATATATATATAATATATATATATATATATATATATATATATATATATATATATATATATATATATATATATTAGAAATGAAAAGTAAGTACTATCAAACCTGGACTGAAATATTCAACCTCAAATCTTTCTAAAAATAACTATAAAAACAGCAAGACCTCAAGAAAGATTTAACAGTTTTTTTGTTTACATTTTTACTACTCTGCAACTATCAAAACCCATTTGCACAAACACAGTAATGGGGAGTGTCAGATTTTACTTATTGCTGGTGTTTCTTCGTACCTATGTGAATGATACAATCATGACACCCACCATGTTTTCACAGAAAAGTCTGTCCGGCAGTATTCACAGTAAGAGATTCACTTAAGACACTTGACTTCTTTTAACGCTAGAACTGGCATGCAGCTCAATTTGACCCATTTTGCATTTAAAATGTTAATTACTCTTCCATTGTAAATTGTATGTTTATGTCTGTTTTTGATTTTTCCTAAATATATTAACTAAATATGCTGACAGTGTTTGATAGCAAGAATTTCAAAAATAACAAAGTTATAACAGTTCTACCTAGAACCACCACGTGGGTCAATGTGACCCAGGCATTACAATACATGTCTTTAATATAACGTAAGATATTCTATTTTTTTGTAACTGCAGCAAACAAGACATGCCCCCTCCTCCTAGCACAGGTGTTTTTTTTTTTTTTTTTTTTATTTCAACCCTTTCTTTGTAGACTGACTAGGAGACAGAGATAGCTATGATTGTGGATTTGTCAAGATGCCAACTCAGTGAAAGCTTAGTTGCTTATTTTTCCATGTACCTGGGAGACAACAAGCCTTCATTTTGTTCCACAAATGCAACTGGGAATATATCAGAAGGAAATATTTAAATTTGAAAATAGTCATTTTGATTGGAATATGGCAAGCTGTACTCAGATGCATACAGCAACCTGAAATAATAGGTAGTTAACAACTTATGTGCCCAATATGAAATGTATATTATAGGCCTATATTCTTTTTTTATATTACTTTTAGAAAAAAAAAAACATTTCGGTTTTACAGGTTTGTATGTACCAGTTTACACGTGTTTACATAATAGTGTTCCATGGAACTGTGTCTGTGTTTACAACACAGCTCCTGGATGCAGGCACAGTCAGCTGGCAGATGCGTACACTCCTCCATAGAGTACAATGCAGCCATCATACCGGAAGTAGTGTTATATTTTCTTTTTATGTAGTATTAGAAACAATGATTTTGGTTTTATAGTTTTGTGTTTATACCTGTACATGGGTATATGCACATACCCGTTTCTTTTGAAATGTGTATCTTATTATCCCTGTTTCTTTTGAAATGTGTATTTTATTATATTTTTTCACTGTTTGTAGTCATGCTGTATATATGCTCATTATAAAAATAATGTTTATGTTTAATTTTCCATTTATTTATTTTTTTCTGCGATGCAAATGTTAGATATGATGTTCACGAATACAACTTTTCAATTGTATCTGAGAGTATGTCTTTCCTTTTCATAATGAAGCAGTTTAAAATGTATGGGTCAAAGTGACCCACATGGCAATTATAAGGTTAATGAATGACCATTCTGTAGTAAATTCCTCTCGATATTTCTGACAAACCAACTTTAATATTTTAGATGGAGGAGAGTGACATTTGTTGTTTGATTGTGATTCCTATTTTAATAACTGATAAGTAAAGCTCGGATTTTGTCACAGAAATTTGTACTAAAAGCCACAGAGCAGTCCCTGTAAATGTGTTCAAAATAATGTAGGATGGGGGAAATGGTATGTGAAGTCACGGGGATGAAAATTCAACTATGTTATTATTCTTTTTAAATACAATATACAGTGTCTACAGCAATATAAAATTGGTCTGTCTACAGAAGTAGGAAAAGGGGAAAATGTATCTAAATATGTATTTATTATGGTTTTAACAATATCAGGTTCAAGATTTAATCATGTAAGGTAAGCTTCACAGCATATATAACTATAAACACACATGTTAATTTTACATAACATTTAGTGGACAGCAAAATGTTGCAGGTTTTGCATATCTTTAAAAAATAACGTATGAAGTTCAAAACTAATGTCTCTGCGTGCATTTGTTGTTTCTGCAGTTATTTTACATTTTGGTTTGTTTACATATTACTCTGATACAACATATTGCACATTTGATCCCTTTCTGGAGAGTCAGTCATCCCAAAGTACATTTTTGGATGCAGAAAATTATTACAGCAAGAGCTGGGAATCTCCTTTCCATGTTTTTCCACACCTGGTAAACGTCACATTTCATTTCACTGACAATTTTCTAGTAAGCACGATATTCACGCTGTGCTACACAGTTGTCTTCAAACAGTAGACTGACCTCAAAAACACTGCTTTCTCAGCTATACTGAGATACTTCGCTTGATTTGGGTCAAAGACCCAACAGGCCTTGAAAAATTCAGCTGCAGGTTGACAAAAATCAGGCAGTAGAGTTGCACCTGCATGTATGTTTAAATCAACTGACAGCACTGAAATTTTTTAAGTGTGAACAGCTACATTACAAAGCAACCAAGCTAGTTCAACATCATTTGCTCAATCCACCATCTCCACAAAGCAAACAAGCACTTAATTGAAAATTATGAAATTTACTTTCAACTGCAAATCCGGCTTTGAAATCTGCATGAGTCAGCGACAAAATATCCTTGAGTGAACATGCAGGCTCAAAGAAACAGGCGAGAGAACGAGAGAGAATAAAGAATAATTAACAAGAATGAATATAGAGAACAAAAATAATAAACTTTGTGTTTATTTTTACTTTCCCTCATTTCATTTTTGTTTAATATTCTTTTTTCAGTTCATTCGAGCCACAAAGCGTGCATCACCCAACATTTCACCAGGAGCCGTACTTGAACTGCGAAAGAGCCGTGTTTGTCCACTACTAGAGCTGCAACGAAGTGTGCATTTTGACCTTCGAAGGTTTGGAACACATTAGCGAAGGAAGGTTCGAACCTTCGATGGTACTCATTTGCATAATTTACTGGTGACATCACCATAGCTACTTGTTTATATTTGATTGAAAACCCTTTTTATGGATAATCTATATAAATGGAATAAAACATTCACATGTGTTTTGAAAATACGTTATATAGAACAGTAATCATGTTTTTATAATTTAAATAAATAAAAAAATACACATTGTTTATTTAAACATTTGCGATACATACAGTAAGCTTGCATTACACAACTGCCGCGGACTTTGCAGTCAGTCGTGTTATCAGTCACATTTTACTACTACTAAAAATATTAATAATAATAATAATAATAATATGACCCCAGCGATTGGTTATACTTCCACGATACGAGTCGCTTACACAGTTTACATTCAGTTTTTTTTTTTGGTTGTCTGAGCATTTAACAAAAAAATTCCAAACAGCAAACAGCAGACTTCGAGCCTTTTCTTTCAATACAGCTTTGGCAATATAATGCTTTCCTGTCAAGATGGAGAATAAAGAAATTAAAGGTTTGCTTCTGAACAACATGAGCTGGAGGGGGGAGGGAGGGACGGTGCTCAGTTTTCAAAATTAAAATTATTAATGTTAAGATATATTTTGTATGTTTCAAACATATTCTACCATATCACTTATCTTACACTGTCTTGTACACTAGATAGTCAGTACATATTTTACTGAAGCTCTACAACCGCTATAGGTACCGCCCCAGTGCGTCGGATACTATACCCTGCTCCATGCATACACGGCAGCGGCACCATGTAGAGTTGCTACATAGAATGATTGATAGCGGATTTTAATACAACTGTTTATGTAACATGCATTGTACAATCAAAAGATCAAATTTTGCATGTGAGTGACATTTAATGTGTGATTTATAGTATTCATATATTGTCAAACAGTTTCTGGCTAGTGAACGAACCTTCAAACCTTCTTAAACAATCGTCAAAAAGTAAACACTTGCTTGGAAGTTGTTGGACAGTCTTGAAACTTGTATCAGGCATCGGTATATACACGTCTATATAATATATATATATATATATATAATATATATATATATATAATATGTGTGTGTGTACTGTAAACATGACACACACACACATAGATATAGATATTTGGGGGAGGGCATATAAATCTATTACACACAGGGACACCACCAACCAACCACGGTATATAATATATATATATATATATATATATATATATATATATATATATATATAGTCAGTATATTTAATATGGAGAATAGGATTACTTACCAGTGGTTTCCACAATGCCCTCCAAGATTACAACAATTTCAAACTGCTCGGTCTGCATGGATCTCTGGGAGAGTTCATAGAAGGGGCTCTTGGTGTCGATCACATGACATATTGTAAGGGGGGATACGAGGAATAGCTGATCAGCCCCGGTGCTAAAGCCCACATCCAACTCCAACTGATCGAGGGGGAGAAACTCACCCTCAGGCGTCTGCCGGGACTAAGCAAGCATGCAGAGAAAGGTCAGCATAGCCACAGCAATTCTTCAAGACACCACGACAGAAAAATAAACTTAACGAATCATAACATTGAACTATTACAGGGTATATAAAATACATACTTTTCAAATCTATGTGAATAACTTCAACAGGCCATTCCATTGTGTAGTTATAGCTTATTTTGTTACCTGAAAAAGTGCCAACATTTGTAAATGACACTTGGGAGGTATTGGAAAATATGTTTAGTTAGAAAGTGCAAACCATTGTCATAAATTACTGTAAAACATTGACTCTTCGTGCCCTAGATAAAACAGTGACACTTTTCTCACTTGCTGTTAACATGACTGTTTAATCCTGATTATTTTAATGAGGATTACTAGCAGTTCTCCTTAAAATGCGATACAGTAATGATCTGTTCATCTCTCGTATAAGGTTGAAAACTAAACAGCCATCAAGATTGTAAACAGTGTAGTATAGTTTGCTCTGACATTATACATACGTGTCAGAATTTGGTACATACTTCAAAAGTGAAAAGTCTAAGAATGGTGGCAATTCAGACAACACAAAAAACAACCAACATTGGTTTGCTTAATATTACAATTGTATAGTGTAACCCAAATGTAATTACTCTATCCTGGGTTATGTTTAGGCTAAGAATAATGTCAGTCAGGCTAAAAAATGTTCCACAAACAGGTATTGGGGCAAATGAATACCAGACACTCTTGACAATCAATGCTTATTTTGGGGGGTAAAATGAAGAGCAAATGTCCTTCGTAGTCCTTTTGTATAGAAGTGAATGGTTATTTGGGCTACCACAATACTTGTGGACGAATTGCTCATTTAAATGAAGATGGAATGATTTTTTATTCAGGAATACCACGATATTTAGTGTGCAGGGAGTGTTATTCTACATTCCTAAACACAAACTGATAGCATTTGAGGGTTACTGTATCACTCTGCTTTAGATATTTTTCATGTATTTGAAGAGTGGGCAATTATCAATACAGGGGTACCAAAATATTGTCTAAACACAGGGAAGGAGGAGATGAAGTCTTGTCCAAGGACTTTAAATAAAACACGTGGTGCATACATTTAAAAAGAAGAAAGAAAGAATGAATCTGATGATCTGAGTTTTAAATAGGCCAGTAATAAAAATACCAGATTATACTACCTAGACAGTATGTTGTACTCAAAACAAGGTTGATTAATTATGTCAACTATTGATTCATATAAAAATTGAAACTTACATTAAAACACTATCAATACAAATAGCGCATGTATCGGATATCTCAGAACTTAAGAAAGAAAAATGCTTAAACAACGGACAGGCCGGCAGGTGTGTGCTGACATCTTTAAAAAAAAATAAAAAAATAAAACATGCTCTGTAAAATCAGAATAAAACATAAATGTTATGCTGTAGTTAAGCAATGGTGTGTTTGTTTTTACAGTAAGTGTTTGAGAATATACTTTAGACGCACAAAATACGCTTAGGAAAACAAAACAAAACAAAAAAACATTGTTAAACATTTGATTTACTATATGGGGAGTTGATGTGAAATAAAAGCAAACTTACTTTAAGCAATTTGCAGCGGATTTGAGCTGAGACCATGTGGCTGTTGCGGAGGTTTCCCACCCTGAACATGAGAGTCAGTTTGCCATCTCTCATAGAAATAACCGCATGTTCGCTAAACATCAAGGTCTCTGCTCGCTTCTTGGGTTGAGACATCTTTATAAACATACAGCCGATCAAAAAAGCATCTACTATCGATCCAAGGATAGACTGAAAGAGAAATAAAATGATCCCCTCTGGACATTTGTCTGTGATGTACCTGAAGCCGTAGCCTATTGTGGCTTCTGTCTCAATAAAGAATAAGAAAGCTGAAGGAAAGTTATAGACATTAGCAACACAGGGTGTATACTTATCATCGTGGGCTTTATAGAGATCGCCTCGAATGTAGGCTATGACCCACCACATTGATGCCATGAAAAGCCACGCTACAGTGTAAGTCAGGACAAAAATAAATAAATTCCAGCGCCATTTCAGATCTACCAGGGTGGTAAATAAATCCGAAAGATATCTGCTTGTTTCACTCCCCAGGTTACCGTGCTGAACATTGCATCTCCCGTTCTTGTCCACAAACCGTTGCCTTTTCCTCTTGGGTGCTGGCTGATTGAATCCAGAGCCACTGGATGAAGTGGTCACTACTTGGTAATCGTCCCCAAATTTCTTTCGAAGTGCAGACATAATATGATGAGAGCAGCCAGAAAAACGAGCCTTTGAATAAAATTAGACGTGTTGTTTCCCGTGCATTAATTAAATACCTGATTCAGTTGCTGTTCGGCGTTACCAACGTGTTAAAACAATCAGCAAGATTTAAAAAAAAAAAAAAAAATCCTTTTGTAAATGATCTATTAACGTAAAGTAGCTAAAATAACTCATGTATTAAAATGTTCAGATAGTTCCCCTTTCACAATGATGGATGCATTCAATAAAAAATAAAAAAGAAAAAAAGAAAAGAAACCCAGCTGTATATATGTTCCTCACCTCTTTGCAAGAATGAGCTACAAAAGCATAGCTCACAGAATATGCAGCGCCTAGTATAAACCAATACCGCAGCTTCCAGCTGGTGATTACTGTCCATCAAGCCTTCCCGATTGTGGTGCAGATTGGTTTGGAGTTATATATGACCTACGTCTTGAGAAAGTTCACTTCTGATCTTACAAGTTCTAAATATAAAGAGTGGTTCATTAAAGAAGTGACTTTAACGTCAAAATAGATGTTTTCATACTTCTGCTAATACTAGCTCAAATTGTATGCGCTGGTGATGCGTGTGCCGGTCTCCAGACCCCTGTACTACTTCAGAGATACACATGCATTCGCTATGCAGCATGCAGTTGTGTAAGAAACCTGAGCGCCGATCTTGGTGTGAGTTGCCGAGTTCTATGCTGTCATGGTCTGAAATCGACTCGTAGCTTTTCAGGTGAGTGACATGAAAAAAAGCTATAGCTCAGGTTTTTTTTTTCTTTTTTTTTTTTCCTCCGCTCGCTCTCCCCCTGCGCAGCTCCTGCGCAATGCATGCTCCTCCTGTTGAGTTGCACTGCTGTGCTTATCCTTGTGGCGCCTCGACACAGTTCTGCTGTGCTAGCTCCTATATGGGGCATAGACATCATACATTGTGAAATACATTGTGATCAATTCCCCACCAGGATACCAATCAACCTACAAGCTTGTACATTAAAAAAGGAACACGGAATAATAATATTGCCTTCAGCTATATATAAAGTCCCTTGATTTTTTAATTTTAAATTATTATTTTTTTGTTTTTGTTTTTATGAAGCATAAAAGTATTTGTAAGGAATTCTCATCTGGTGTATTTCAGAAGACGGTTTGCAATCATTATACATATCTGTAGCAGATGACATATAGCTCATAATCTGCTGATTTTGGATTCATAATGCAGTCAAGTAAAAGTCAAATTAAAAAAAAAAAAAAAGCCTGGAGAGTGACCCTCACAGTGGCAATGTGGCAATTGAACAGATGACTGTAAAAACCTTCAATATAGGTTTCTTTTTTACTGGGTGGTGTGTAATAGGACATTCACAGTATGAAAGAAAGGCAGTACTCAGAGCCTTTATAAATGAATAAAAACTCTACAAACACCAAGCCCTAGAAATATGTGTGCAGAGCAGCACAAAAAACAAATACACCTTTATTAAGCTTGTGCTTGCTTTTTATATTAAGCAATCAGTGGAAGTAGTAAATATTTTATATGGATTTTTAATTTTTTATACAGTAGGCTTACTTTTCTTATTTTAAACTCACTCAAAAAGTTCTTATCAGACAGTTGAGGGGACTTTATCAAGAATTATAATCCTATTCATATGCCCCAATGTGTACCTACTAACCTACTAGTATGTGCAGTCAGCTGTTACCTATGATTTGTATGGAATATTGTTACTGTAGATTAATTATTGCACATCATTTAAGCAACAGAAAAAGCCTGAAATCCCCCAAAACTAATCCACTACATTGTTGGGGAATTAGACAACTACCACATTAACTGAAGGCAGATAAACACACCTGTTGTTCCTTTGTGTCGTTATTTAAATAGTTATTTTATGCATTTTTCATAAAACTTAAATTTCTGTAGTCCGTATTACATAACAATATCTACAATGGAGGCTGGTTGTAAACAGCAATCACATACTCATAACAAGCAGTTAAATAGCTTTTAACCTCATCTTACCTGCAATTCCCTTATAGAAGTTTACTACAGCAAATGTACACCTTAATTTTGAGGTTCATTACATTGATATTGGCAGGTATATCTACATGCTACAGTTGTTTATAAACACAAAACAAATACAAAGGTGCTGCATATGAGTAAATAAAATTACCATATGTCAACTGTCATCATGGCTTAAAACAGACGTAAAGTAAATGGATTGATTTAACTATTAAACACAGCACCCAACTTCGATTGACTTCAATCCATTTGTTGCACATACTACTTATTAAGACCAGAAATTAATTGATCAAATCAACTTCCACATACCTTGTAATACCTGGTCTGTTCCCAATGGAAGCAGTTTCAAATCTTCACAAATGTGTGTTTTACTGAGCTGGAGGAGCAGTGATCCTTTAAAATCTTCAATGAACGACATCTTACTAGGAAACCCTACCGCCTCTGACTATGACAGCACACTGTGATTCCTGGGATGGCACTCTTGGGATTCCCGGTGGTGCTGGCGGCTTTCCCTTTATCAGGGGTGCCCAATTCTGGTCCTGGAGGGCCGGTGTCCCTCCTGGAATTTTTGTTCCAACTGTCCCCTAAATTGCTTAACTGGACCAATTATGCTTCTAATAAGTGCTTGATTGGTCCAATTAAGTAATTTAGGGGACAGTTGGAACAAAAGCCAGGAGTACATCTGCCCTCCAGGACCAGGATTGGACACTCCTGCTTTAGATACTCTTGAATCAATTTCCCTTTGACACTTGCTGCTCAAATTCTTGAACATCCCCTGTAAGTATTCTTTTTATTATTTGTTGCCCTGCGTATCTTGCCTGCATCCTTCCTTTAACAACCTATAGAAATTGGTGCTCTGTTTGTTTTTGTTGTTCATTGAAGTCAGCAGTTCTTTAATGTAGAATCGTACAGAAAATGACAAGAAAGACAGCACCTTTAAAACAATGAATATCGAATTACACGGGAAGCCAACAGGGAGATTTTAGAAGGGTTTGCACTTCCAGGCCAGTCTACTCAAAAGCCAGGTTTTTAATTGTTTAATTGAATCAGTAGGTTCAAATAAATAAATAAAAAGACCAGGCTGGAAGAAAACTATGTGTTGAAACAGATTGAATGAGCCAAGTGTATAGTAAAGCTGATTTAAATGATCCATTATACTTGTATGAGGTGATTATAATTCAGTCTCCAATTTGTATGCCAGACTTTGTTATTTTGTTGCTGACAGCCATGTCCGACATAAACTGTAGCTGAAGCTGTACATTTCTGTTATCATTTCGGTCCAGCTTCACCTCCAATTATATTGTTTGTTGACATATTGAAAAAGTGGCTATAGGGTTGCTATGACAACACAATCAGTATTATCCCTGGTCTTAAAAAAAGCTAAGACATAACTGAATATATACTGTGATGCAATGTAATATTTAGGTACATTACATTTGTCTATTATTTTTCAGTCACAGTTCCTTGCATATCACACAATCCAAACTGCGGAGAATGCTAGTCTGCGTTTTTTCTATCAGGTGTACTAATGATAATGAGGCCTAGCTGAATACCCATCAGGATACCCAAAGTGTGGTGGTCTTGGTTGTACAACAAGCAAATACCTTTCACCTGTGTAATGCCTCTTGTATTAGATTCATCTTGTCTTAATAGAAATGTTTCACTGTTTACCACACCTAATCCTATTACTTATTTGACATAATCAACCTCCAGCTGCATCCAATTATTGTAATAATATATCAAATTTCCTGGGGAAACTAATTAGTGGCTTGTCCACATATTTAGGAACAAAACTCTGCCAATTATATATCATTTAGCACATCAACTGCTTGTTAATTTGACCTAATTTCTGGATTCAGTTACTTTAGTGGGTTTGTCATTTAAAGGCTTTGAAATCTGTGTTCTGCATTTATTACATTTTACTGTCTTTCTTATCGTTAGGCATTATTATTATTATTTGTTTATTTAGCAGATGCCTTTATCCAAGGTGACTTACAGAGACTAGGATATGTGTGAACTATGCATCAGCTGCAGAGTCACTTAGAACAATGTCTCACCTGAAAGATGGAGCACAAGGAGGTTAAGTTACTTGCTCAGGGTCACATGGCGAGTCAGTGAGTGAGCTTGGATTTGAATCGAGCACCTCCTGGTTACAAGCCATTTTTTTTAACCTGGTTACAAAACCTTTCCTCTGGGATTTTCTATTAGAGTTAGGTTGTTTGGTTGTTTGAAACTAACAAATGATAATTGACAGGTAGCTGAAATGGAGTGGCGTGTACAACAGTCTTTTATGCTTCAATAGCTTGAGTCTGTGCAGTGGAAAAAAGGCAGCCCAGTGTTTCTTGGATCATGTTTTATTCCACAGGCAGATTTTGTGAAATAAACAATAACAATACAAATCTGATTAGAAAATAACCAAGCAAACGGTCAGAACCTTCTCCATACTGTATTGATGAGTGACTACATTAAAAGGTTACTTTATACCAGGAAAGGATCATATTTATGCTTGTTTATATCCTCTGTCATTGCTTGGACATGAAATAAATTAAACCTTAAACCTGCATCATACAGTAGAGCCTGGTTTGTGCAGTGACCAGGAATATATCTGCAGATATACTGTATGTTTGAAAGGAGGTATAACTGCGGTGCATAAAAATGAAAACACAAAGAAAAGATTTTTTGGAAGTGCACAAAAGGTTGAAATGATTAAGAAAATAATTTATTTCAAGTAATCAATTAATTAATTAATTTACATTGATCATTATCAATTTGGGCTTCAGTTGGAATGAAAACCAGAAGACACGTGGGGTTCCCAGGAACAGGATTGGGAAGCCCTGCTCCACTGTCTGGAGTTATACGCCCCAAGCCCAAAGGCAACCAATTGTGTCTTTGTTTAGTATTTGCTGTCCAATAGATGTGAATTGAGCTTTCATTACGGCAAGTCAAAATGAAAAAGCCAGTTCTTGTGCAGATTGATTTAAAATGTGATTCACAGTTGATGCTGTGACGCAGCAGCGGGCGTCTACTGTCTGATAGAAGGCCGCTAGAGCTGTCAGCTGATTAGCTGATGGTACTGAATTGTTTTCTAATTTATATTTACCTACAGTAACTGTGAACGTAACATCTAAAAGGGAGCGTGTTCCCTCAGGGCCTCAGATGAAGCAAGCTGTTGGACAGGTAAAGCAGGCATCATTCACAAGTTATAGGTTATAAATGCCTTTAGAAACTAGATCACTCAAATAAATAAATGTATAGACAGTGATGCACTTAATTGACTAGGATTTTTTGCTTATCACCTATTTTAAAACTATATTATATGGTGTTGTTTATTTGCAGAGTTCTTTTTTAATGTATTCAGAGAGGTAATATAAAATGGGGTAAGTTCTCTGTCACTTTTAATCAACACATTTTAGTACGTGTCATGGTTGTTAAACATCAGTAAGCATATGAAATAGCTAAATATCGTGTGCCTTTTCTCATTATTCAATTGTAATAGTAATGCCTATTTAAAATATATGGCACTGGTGGGCCATGTAAACATAACCTTAGTGATGCTCAAAGTAAATGTTTTTTTCATGAGGTGAAATGTTGTTGACTGTCTCTTTGAAAAATGGCAATTCGGTCGCTACACATTCAATTTGAATGAGTTTGAACAACTGCTATAATTAACCCCGTATCAATTTGTTTCACAACTGTTGTCATTATAATCAAGTGTCTTTGTTAATCTTTTTATCTCTCCCATAACCAAACATTATTAAAACTGACCTTATTTTGTGAACTGAGATGCAGCATGAATTCAAAATTTCAGCAATTTCAGCAGAATACTAAAAGCTTAAAAGACAGTGAGGTTGATCAGTAAAGATGTAAGGTTTCTGTTTACCAACCTTTGCCATAGCCTATTCACACCAAATCAACAATAGATAAATACCCCAGTATTGACTTAATGTCAGAAATGTGGTGCCACTACACAGGCTCAGATTTTGTTGCCTGTGATTGATTACTACATTGCACTAAAGCCTTTACCTTTTCTTGAAAAGGCAGAGTTTGCAAAGTGGTTACATAAGAAGATTTGATCAGTTATGATTCATTTAATTCATTTAAAAGCAATTTTTCAATCACTTTCTATGCATTTTGGAGAAATAAGTGTTATTTACTTGCTCTTCTTTTTAGAAAGCAGGTGCAACAAATTCATAGAAGAAATAGTAGATAATGTACATTGGATTTTATTTTCTTCTATGAATTGTGCAGTTAATATTGTTCATAAATCACATACTGGTATGCGTAAAGGTATTTTTTCCTTTATACCTGGTATATACTTCAATTCTGGCAATACATGTTGGGGGGAGAGGGCGGCAGGTATAAAGGTATATGGAGAAAATTATTATTATGCCATTATGTCCAGTTTTGCTATATAGGCTGAGGTGGGAATATGAATGTTATGCACATCTGAAAGTAATACATGAACATTTCCCAACTGGGGCCTTTGACATTATCATAACACAGAGGCTCCTGAGAATCAATTTATCAAAGGATAGTGAAGTGGTTAGAAAGGTGGCTTGACAATGTTGTCACCAGTGCCAATACCAATAAGACAAAAGTCATTTTGCAACAAACTTCTATGTTTACTAAACAGTATGCTATACAGACTGTCTTAAAAGGATCTACCACCACTGAGAAAAAATAAAAATGGTTTATTATTCCAAGTTTCAGTCTGAGATCATTAATTTCCATTCTATCAGATAAAAAGCAAAATTGAAGGCTGAAGGATTATACATAACATCTGCAATCTACTTTAAGTAGCCACTATGTATGCTGGTGTTTGCATGGAGGTCTATCCTTTTGAAGAGTGAAGAAAACAACTCATCAGCTATTAAAAATGCCCTTAATTGTGTTTATAAACACAGAACATTATAATCAGAAGGCTGCAAAGCAAATGCAAAAGACAGAAAAGCTAATTTGTATGACCTGTTGAGTAATCAATAGTTTTATAATGAATATAGGGTCATCCAGGTCCTCAAATCTGTCTTCGTTAATGAGGAATATGGATGCATTTTATTGTCTGATGTTAAGGTTCTGTTTTAAGGTCATAAAAAGGGTCATGGATATTCCTATTTGTTTTTATAAGAGACACTTTGGGAATTGACGTGTAAAGGCTATACCGGAATTGTATCATGTATCACTATAAAGTTAGGGTGAGTTGCATTCAAATGCAGTTAAGCAAAATGTCACATTGCATTAACTCATCCACTGTCAGTCAAACAATGTGATGTTTTTTTTTTTTTTCATAATGTCCTTTAAAAAAAAGATGTCTTCTCTGAGTCAACTTCATTTATTTTCTAGGGCAGAGGTCAGATATTCCCAATGGTAATCTCACTTAACATCTGTGATGACAGCCTTGGTAAGGGTTTCATCCTGAAACATCACAAATCAAAAGCACCTCCACTACCCACTAGGTATTTGGTTGATTGGTTTTATACAAGTGCATCTAATTATGACCAAATCAAGATTTTCATGATTCTGACTTTGACCCAACTGGTGCCTTTAACAGTGAATATTAATCATTCTGTGGATGATTATTTTTATTATTAAATATGCTGTTCTTACAGGAAAATATTTATTTTGAGAATACCTATGTCATTTAAAAATACAGTGTGTCTTGTGGATTTCAGACTCGAAAGCCTACAGTACCATCAGGCTACTGAAAAACTAATATTGATTTACTAACCAAATATTAATTTCAATAGTTTCTGCTACTCCAGGCAGTTTGAGATTTTAACCCTAATGCATCACCATTAATTTCATAGAACAACAAATATTATATGAGAGAATAATATCAGACCCATTCAAAAAAAAAATATGTCTTTCAAAAATGTCATTGTCAAGGAACCACACAACAGCTACCATCTTTCACTATATAGATATTTGTATTATCATTTTCTGATCATTATGGAGAGGATCAATGAGGGTAGGCAAATACTAGAATTCATACAGTATCTGAAAACAAGTATCCACTCTTAGGTAATATGAAAGCAAATGCTAGGGGTACTCTTATATTATTGTTGCACTTCTCAAGAAGGTACAGCCAGTGTATGTAAAATTGTGGGTTGAATACATGACCTCTTGTTCCATTGTCTCTGTCTTTCAATTAGAGTTCGAGCACAAGTCTGACAGTTAGTCACTAGTGACCTCCCAGCCAGGATATGTCAGATTCTGTTTGGTGAAGAAAACTAATGAATAGCAGTGCAACATAGACTTTGAACATTAAAATAACATAAACACCTATGTTTGTGGTAAGAAAAAATCATATTAGCATTTCTTTGGTTATATCAGTCTTTCTTAAATCCCACCCTGAAGAGTGCTTAATTACACACAGTAACTTTGGGATTAAATTCATTCAGATCATTGATCATCATCCAACAGCTTCTGCTTCCTCCATAGCTCCTTTTATCACATAGCCTGTTGTATATACGGTCAAGCTAATAACAGCAATTATATTTGATATTTCCACATTACACACTCATGTACATTTCCTTCTCACTGTGTAAGATAACTAGTCCATTTCACTTTGCTCCTGGGAATGCCAAATGCTGTACTGAGCTGAGCTGAGCTGAATAGGAAAAGCTTGCCAGAGCTTAAAAAAACTGTGGCAAAGTGGTTTGCAGTGCGCAGGTGTAGTGGTGATGTGATTAGAAAACAAAAGACAGAGAACAAAGTTCACGATCCAAATAGGTTTTATTTTGTAAATCCTGGTTTGGCAACCACAAATAATAATCCCAGGCAATACAAAGCAATGTGTATTGCACTGTTCCAAAACAACAGGTTGCAGTCCCAAAATAATAAGACACAGTTTGAAATGAATAAACACAGTAGAGCACACACAAAGACACACACGTTCACAAGACCGGAGTGATTGTTATAGTGCTCGTGGTGTAATACAATTTATTCGTGTGCAATGGTGTAGTGTTGTCCAGGTTTTGTGCTGGCCTGTAGCAACAACTCTGGATTGTGTTAGCCGTCTAATAATAACAAACAAGTAGATTTTCAGTCACTACAAATAATTAATCAAAACACACAGTAATTCACAGTACTCCTTCTGGTTCAAATTAACCATAAACAAAGGAACAGATCACCTTGCTACGTCCCCTTATGTGCCGTCAGCCACACTCCCTTGGTTAGTGAGTGCAACCATTTCTCCTCCAATCCGCAGTTGCCACATCACTTCCCTTCTGGGTTGATGGCTTGGTGTACTGTAGCTCCACCCCCTTTCTAGATGGCCGATTTTCACCTAGCCCTGTGAATTAATTGTCAGGCCAACCAGTCCAGAACACTCTGTTCACTTTACACAGCGCCCTCATAGGTAGAGAGGGAGATTTATAACCAAGATTCATTCTTTGTCTCACCCCCTTTCCAGTGTCACTGGGTCAATAGACCAGGAAAGGAATACCGTGGTCATTGCCAAGAAAGAAAGGTTATACAGTTAATATAGAAAGTGAATTATGGTTATCGGCAAATGCTTGGGATTCAAAACCCTTGTGCCAATGTTTAATGGTGTGTTATTTTTCTGTTACCTGAAAAAAAACCCTCTTGGAGAAATAGACAACATTGGAATCATCCACATAAAGAGAACATGTATTAGAATGTGTTTTTACTACAGTACAGCATAAAACACATTCTAACTGAAACCAGACTGTATGACCATACATTAATTTAGTAATCATAAAAAAGGTATTTGGGTGATTTTTCTTTTAACACATGACATCCAGCAAGCAATTTTTGGCATCTCGTTTCTTCTTACAGCCTAGACTCTGATTAAATATGTCATATTTATAGTGTGTAAGTGACTGTTGCTGAAGTCAAAACAACTGTTAGCCTACTCAGTTTGATTTATTCTATCACGGTTCCGTTGCCGTTTTGAGATGTTTGATACTTCTGTTGATCCAATATTCAGTTTGGAATATTTTCCCATCTATATCTGTATATCTTCACCTGACTGTTGGCATGGGATTGCATTCATTCCATTCAAATTACATGTAACATTTCAAATCTGATGGCCTCACTTACTTGCCATATAAAGAAAGTGAGTGGGGGAAGAGTTGATCTGTAACATTTGTAACATGACTTGGGTAGTGATGAAGTGTTTTGAGATTCTCCAGAAACTCACAGAAAGCTCAAAGCCAGGTTAAGAAGGATATATATATATATATATATATATATATATATATATATATATATATATATATATATATATATATATATATATATATACACACACAGTGCCTTGCAAAAGTATTCATACCCCTGACCAATTCTCTCATATTACCGAATTACAAATGGTACATTGAAATTTTGTTCTGTTTGATATTTTATTTTAAAACACTGAAATATTTTTAAGAAACTATTCAACCCTTGTGCTGTGGAAGCTCCCAGTTTGCACTGATGAAAGAAATTGCCCTAACGAGGACACAATTACCTTACCATTGGCCTCCACCTGTGAACCATGAAAGTTGGTCTCACATTTTCTGGATAAAAACCCCACTGTTGAAGGATCATTGGTAAGGCTGTGAATCTGAAGGAAAATGAAGACCAATAGCATTCTACAGAGGTTAGAGATAAAGTAATACAAATGCATAGATTAGGGCAAGGGTACAAAATAATATCCAAGTGTTTGGATATCCCAGTGAGCACAGTTGGATCAATAATCAAGAAGTGGAAGCTGCATCACACCACCCAGGCACTGCCAAAAAAAGTCCGTCCCTCAAAACTCAGCACTCAAACAAGAAGGAGACTTGTGAGAGAAGCCACAGAGAGGCCAACAATCACTTTGAAGGAGCTACAGAGTTCAATGGCTGGGAGTGGAGTAATGGTGCACCAGTCAACCATATCAAGATCATAACATTGAACTGTATGGGAGGATGGCAAGAAAGAAGCCATTACTCAAAAAGTATCATCTGAAAGCACGTCTGGAGTTTGCCAGAAAGCAGGAAAGTGACCCAGCTGTGATGTGGGAAAAGGTTTTGTGGTCAGATGAGACCAAGATAGAGCTTTTTGGCCTAAACACTGCCCATGCCTCAAGACACACCATCCCTACAGTGAAGTATGGTGGTGGCAGCATCATGCTGTGGGGATGCTTCTCATCAGGAGGGACTGGGCATCTTGTTACAATTGAAGGAAGAATGGATGGAGCAAAATACAGGAAGATACTGCAAGAGAATCTGCTTCAGTCTGCTAAAAAACTGAAGCTTGGGAGGAAATTCACCTTTCAGCAGGACACTGATCCCAAGCACAAGGCCAAAGCAATATTGGAGTGTCTCAAGAATAAAAAGGTGAATGTCCTACAGTGGCCCAGTCAAAGTCCTGATCTCAATCCCATAGAGAATCTGTGGCACTATCTGAAAATTGCGGTCCACAAGCGTCGTCCAACCAACCTGAACAACCTGGAGCAAATCTGCCAATGGGCCAAAATCACTCTGACACTGTGTGCAAAGCTGGTACATACTTACCTCAAAAGACTTAAAGCTGTGGCTTTACCAAATATTAATGTGTGGGGGTTGAATTCTTATGCAAGCAAGATATTTCAGTTTTTTATTTTTCTTAAAAATATTTCCCAACATAAAACCAATGTCACCTTACAATAATTGATTCTGAGTTTCAGTGTTTTAAAAATAAAATATTGAACAGAACGAAATTTCAATGTACCATTTGTAATTCTTTAATATGAGAGAATTGGTCAGGGGTCTGAATACTTTTGCAAGGTACTGTATGTGTATATATATATATATATATATATATATATATATATATATATATATATATATATATATATCTTGACTATAGCAACATCATAAAAATGTACTGTTAGAGCATATCTTATTGATTTACAAATGGTATAAGGTAAAATGTAATTGTACTGCTGCTATATATGTGTTTCATATCGATGTCAATTTAAAAGTCACATGCTTTTAAATGTTCAGTGGAAACAATATGTGGTGAAATACATGTGCATACCAAACACGGCAACTTAAAAACTGCATCGTTACCATAGAAAGTGTGGATTCTCCATAGCTAATTCATTTTCAATTGTTAATATGCACTGCCTTTAAGGCCTTAGCTGAGGGGTTTTACAGAACTGCACGTACACACACACTCACTCACACCCACACACTGTACAGTTCTCTTTATAACATTTAGCTGATTCCATAGGGATATTTTACAATTGTTCTGCCAACTATTATATAATGCTAGGTTTTCTAGAATTTACTAAACATTTTGCTATGTAGGCTACATGGTCCCAGGACAGCAGTAACTTATTACACATTTATGCCTAGCTTTGTCTCTTTGTTTTACTTGCAATATATAGGCACTTCTAGTTATGCGTGATGGCATGCATGTATTTACATCACATCTTACAATTAAAGCAAGTTGTCAAGAATGAATATTGTAATAATTATAATGGGATAAATCTAGTCATGCAGTGATAATTGGGTTTACAAGAAACCTGCTAGTAAAAGGTGCTTAGAGGAAAGTAGAAGTAGACTTATATTATGCAGTGTGCATTTTATTTTTCTCAAATTTTTTAAAAAATAAACAATTATGGCTGTATTATATATTATCATGTGCCAAGGTACCCCTTATGATGATTACTGTAAAACCTACAGAGCAGTTGGACTGTACTGTGCTTGCATTCCAGCTGGAGGTATAGCTTCCTAGCTCGGCCAGCGTAAATGCCTCGTTAATAATGTTTGGGATGGGTTCCCTTGCTAAATTCTTCCATTATTGGGTGTTTTTATTGTTATGTGAGCTAATTAGTACAGGATATGATTGGGACTTTGTTGTGTTAGTTGGCTAGGCACACACATACTGGGCTTAGTGTAAATGGATGGCCCCACTGTTAAGAAAATTTTAATCCAATCGTCTCTCAGGCAGCCCAGATCAGAGTTGTAAGTGTAAAGGTACTATTAGAGTAGGCATGGTGGAGCAACCAGGACTGTAAGAACTACTGTAGCAGGCACCACCAAGTCACCTTCTAGAGGCCAGAGGGAGTGTTAGGGCTGCTAATGTTTTATGTGACATCTAGTGATATATTTTGAACCTTACATTCAACCAGATTTGTAGTGTATCACTTAGTTTAATCATCTTGAAATCTTCTCGCTCGAGTGTTTTAAATGAAAACATTCTACAACGAAAACAAAACATACACTACAGATGTTAAATTTAAACTTTAAGGAAGAGCAACAACAAAAAATAGCTTCAATTTTTGCATCACTTCATTTACCATTTGATAGAAAACATGTTCAGACCACTGAGAGAGATGTTAGGCTGAGATAACACCTACATTATGCTGATGCTTTCCTCACAATATTGTGCTTTCAGCGATCAATCTTTCAGGCCTTCTGTCATTTCTGCCCCTCTGTAACTGTGGCAACTGTGAGTTACTTAATGTCAAATCAGTATACAGAATTACAGTTACAGAGGGAACTATAATTATAGCTGAACACTCCCAGTTGTCATCACTTCAGAATTCAGCTTTTAGGAGTCTTTAGAAAACAGAAAGTATGCAAAATAATGAACTTTTTTTATATATCATAAACTGTCAAAGCCAACACCTCAAGCTCTCCAATACATTCCTGAGTGGCCTTGGCATTTAATGTACTATAACTTACCAGAATGTGAATAAAACGTGATTGTGCAGCTAAAGTGTATTTCTGCTATTTTATTAATTTGTTAGATCCTTGTCATGCTTTTTATGCATCAATATTCACATGGTGCTAAACAATACGCAGAACAAAATTGATTATTCAGAATTGTTTTTTTTTTTTTTTTTTTTGGTTAATCAAAAAAAACAAAAAAAAAACCAACATATGACTTTGGTTCTTAATCTTGTTCTCTTTTATTGTAAGTAATTTGTTATATAGTAACACTAAATTTATAGTAACACAAGACACTTATTTTGGGGAATGAATTTGTTGGTCATAAAACATGAAGGTTATGGAAATAGTTTAGAAGCCTTAGTGAGTATGCTTCTAAGGTGACTGAAGGTACTGCTAACAGCAACAGCCCTTTGCATTTTTTTTTTTTTTGTTAAGATGGACAATACATTTTTTTTTTTTGCAAAGCTTCATGAAATGTTTTATATAGCACTGTAAGTTACTTCCAGAATTTTTCTTTAACCTGAATTCAGATCTTTTTTGGCAACTTCCATATTCTTGTTCCATTTGGCATTAATATCACTGCCTATATTCTCATAGGATTTATTTTTTCCCCATTCACTTAGCTAAATATCTACAAACCAGACATTAATGGTTATATGGTGATCATACAAGTGTAACCTTTACAGCTAAGGACATTTTAAATATGTTTACTGGTATGTTAATTGTATTGCGTATTACATTGTTCTTGATTCAATGTAATGTAGAATATGCATTGCAGTGTATGCTTTGATTTTGAAAGTTTATCAAAGCTACAGTATGTTTATGCTACTTCACTCCAAAGATGGTGCGGCAAGGTGATTGCCCTGCACAATGGTAAATTAGTGTTGGTGTAATTTGTATGTGGGGATGGGTTTACTGTGTTTCGTTTTGGAGTTTATTTGTTTGATTGAATTATTGTTTACAGACGGGAGCTCGACTGTGAATGTAGCATGCTAGACTTGGTTGAGGGGAAGGGCAGCAAGTGATTGGCTGTGCTGTTCCTCAATCAGCAGGTGGGCGGGTCTTGACCGAGTGTTCGTCAGTTTAAAAACATCCGCGGGAGATTGCTCGGGGCTGCTGCAAAGCCTGCTGTTTTCACGGTACCTTTTGGTTTAAAGCTTGTTGTATTGTGTTTTATTTTGCATTTTTGTACAGCTTACTGTATTAGTCCTGTGTGGGTTACCATCGCTGGTAACGTCACATTACTACCTTTACTTTCGTTTTCTGTTTGTTTATTAATAAATCAATCCTGAGCGTCTGTGCCGGCGTTTCAATCCCACGTCCATGTGTCTCTCTGCGTGCTTAAACAAAACCTCCCCTAGTCCATTTGCAAAGCATTGACTGATTTGACCTATGCTTCGTTAAAGACAACAAAGAAAACAAATTAGTTTTTTACAACTGGCTTTTTAAAAATGTATTTACCATCCTCGATTCCTGGGATTATAATTATGTAGGATTAAGACTTCAGTGAGTGTTACACCAGGCTTTTCTGTGGAAAATGTATTCCCTCTGCTTTTTTCAGTGATGGCTTGGGGCTTGAATATAAGGTTTATTGGAACATGTTGCCCCTACAGAGGCACTGTAATGTATTTGGAAGCATGTGTATCCAAGGTTACATTATTATTTTTATGGGCTATAGCTGAATCACAGATGCAATAAAAAAAGGCATGGAATTGGTTTGGTTCACATCACTGTCAGTCCTACCCTTTTTCAAAGGAATGCCATTTTGACTTGTGAGGAGTGGAGGGGAGATGTGAATAAACTGCTGGATAGCGATTGTGTGACTTCACTGAAAATTAATTACAAAAGATAAAACACGATATAGACTGGATTATACAGCAGTCAGCATGCCACACGGAGAGCTACTGTATACGCCAAAGAAAAAACTTTGCTATTTATTTATTTCTTAAACTGTATCAGCTATATTTAAAACTATATAAAGTCATATTTCCTATCCAACCTTGCCTCACTTATTTTTTTGACTGATTCATACCCGTAATCTGGGGATATTGTGGACATTGTTGAACATTGGACAAAAATGAAAAAAAGTTATTTTTTGCAATAAAACACTAGTTCTTAGCTTTCTAATGAGCATTCTAGTTTTATTCTATTCTTGGGTTTACCTACTTTTTTTGTATGATTTGTGCAAGGAGTGAAACTGACATCCAAACGTTGTGGTCAGACTTTCATCTGTATCGCCCAGCCTGAAGCTCGCAGGCAGATCTGCTCTGTATTGTCAGAATCTGCACAAATCACTGATTTGGGGACATATTGTTTCTAATCTGTAGCCCTTTCCATGGCCAAGAAAATTACCTGTCCAGTGTTATCTCCAAGTAGTGCAACTTCTTTGGGGTAACTGGAAAGAAATAGTTCTGCATATGTACCAAGGATAATAAAATTATTAACCTTGATAATATGTACCAACATTACTATACCGCATACTGCTTTACCGCATAGTGATTTTCATCTCTACTGATCACATGAGGGTGTTAAGATTAAATCTCGTGATAAGAATTTCAGACTGGGAAATCCTCATAACTGAAGGGCATTAGATTGCACAGATGGTAGAAATGGTTCAAACATATAAAAGAACTTGGTGCTCGAAGCTACCATGGTTATACGGAAGTTGCCGAAGAGGTGCTGTCCAGTTTGAAGAAGGCCTGTTGATGGACTCAATGTTCAGTGAAACTTAAAAAAAAAAAAAGTGTTCCCAAATATTTGTTTGCAGGTTAACATTACTCAGTTTATGTTTGTTCTCACAGCTTTTTGAGTAGTGAAAGCAAAAAAAAAAGTAGTTCAATAAAGTTCTGCCTGCACAGCAAAACTGTTTTGATTCTTTGGCCAAAAAGCACAATTTATTTTCTCCACTCCACTACTTTTGTTTATTTGTTTTTTTTAAAAAAGTTTCTCAGGTGTACAATGTTGAAATGAGGAAGGTTTAAAGTGGTTCAGTTTTGAAGGGGTGTCCAAAGACTCCACAAAGCCCTGGAACATTGGACAAAATTTTAATAAAAAACTCGAAGCCATGAAATTATTACTTGTTCCAGTATACAAACCAGTTGGAACACTCAAATAACATATAGGGCCTGTGAGAGGGGGTGTGTGGGTGCATCACTGATAGAAGCAGAGACACAGACTTTTGGTTGAAACGCCACACAGGCGCTCTGCTTTATTTTCTTTTTACCAACAATGGCATTTTGTTTTCTGTTCACTGACACAGTTCTTTTGCACCTGCAAGTGCTGGAAAGCAAATGGAAAGTTCAAAACCAAACGATGAAAAAAAAAGAGAAAGCAAACCCTGTAAATCAAACTACAAAGAAAAGCTCTGCTTTTAGCAGTGTATTGCTGACTCCGTTATTCTGCGAGGGACGAGAGAATAATGTTCTATTATCCCTGCACTATACTTGGTAGGGGGTTACTTATATTTTCCACCAGCTAACTAAAACTAATGTGAGCAGCTGTTTCCTTTTAATCGCCTCTGCTTGCCCTCCTGCAGCTGTCTCTTGCTGCAGTGTTAGGATCAGGTCTACTTTTGCATTTTTACAACTTTTGTTAACCGTTTTACAGAGGGTTTGGTACAGTAATTTTTCAAAACACTGATTTTATAAACACTTATCAAAAAACAGTCCTAAAAACATTTCTTTAAACAGTCCTTGATGTTTTGTGAATAGGGTCCATGAAGCTTAAAGGTAGATGAAGAAAAATTCCAAAACTAAACGGATAAACTTTAATTCTACACGTTATATACAAATATTACATTTTACAGGAAGAATAACTAATACCAGATAAAGACTTATTGTTTTTTGCACAAGCTACTATCTTTTATTTTCTGTATTATGCACTGGCAATAGCAGCATGAAGGATCATTTAAAAAAGCCAACATTATAACCCTTTTCATTCGTATCAAACTCCAACAGAACAAAGAACCTTGAAGATAAAATACATGCAGAAATGAATCAATCGTGTTAAAGTCAATTGTATCGACTTGTTATATTACTCATAATACTGTAGATATGGCTTTTGTTTTTTTTTTTAAATGAAGAAACCATTCTGACATTTTTGTAAATTAAGAAAACAAACAGTGTATATGAACATATGAACAGTGTAATTCATATTTAAAAGTACAATGTAAGTCAACATCGCACAGCTAAATCGCAACATTTTTCTGCTGGGCTTGCATTCTGCTTTCTGATAAGATTTATTTTAAAAATATATTATTAATTGAAGAATTGGAAAAATGGATTATGTTTGCAATGCTTTGATTTTTTTGTTAAGAAAATTGATATTAAAGTCAGCTTAGCAAACACTGGTTAAATGTATTAATTGTGGTGGATGAAACCAGTTAATATTTTACTGGTTTTAAATGGGGGCCTGGCCTACCAAACATGTGCTGGTGCTGTTTTGAGAGACTGGGCTGAGCTAAAGAGCCTTTTACTGGGCACTGGGCAAGTACTCTCAGACAAGGTTTGAGGCTAAAGGAGGTAGTGTGGTCCAGTGGTTAAAGTCCAGAGCTTGTACCCAGAAGGTCATCAGTTCAAATCACACCTCTACCACTGACTCACAGTGTGACCCTGAGCAAGTCACTTAACCTCCTTGTGCTCCATCCTGTGGATGAGATGTCAAATCAATATCCTAGTGTAAGTGACTGCATATAATGCACAGTTTACACCTCTGTAAAGTGCTTTGTGATGGTTGTTCCCTATGAAAGGTGCCATATAAAGATACTTTTCTTTATAATGGTTGTAAATGTATAACATTTAGAGTACCGCTGTGCTTGAGGGGCATCTTGATAATTACAATAATTTGCATACATTTGAAGAGCAGATCATTAAATATTCAGGGATATAAAGAAACGAGCAGTAAAACAGACAAAGAATGACTCTCCCATAAGCAGCACAAACCAGCCCAGGTTTTACATTTTACGATAGGGCAGATGATAAAGGTTAACAAAAAGCAAAACTAATTTTATAAATATAATAAACAGCAGCCTTCAGGTTACAGGTATGCTGTTCTGTGGAAATACAATACATTCCTTTTTTTAAAACTGCTTCAGATAATCTTCACATTCAGTGACTTTCTATAACCAGGGATTCAGTCAAATCAATTGTATTTTCCTATATTATATTACAGCAAATAAAATACATAAACATTACAATGCTTCTCAGCTGATTTCTTCTGTGTTCAGGGGATTGTAGCATACATACAGAACGGAAGTTGTTTTTTTTTTTGTTTTTTTTTTTTCCAGTAAACTGATGTTATTGTTTGCCAGGGCTTATAGGAAAACCAGGGCATGAGCAAAACCACAATTTGCTTTTGACAGTAAAGCAACTTACTCATATTCCTGGAAATTTCCCTTGAAACCAAACAAGGAACAGTAAAAAGTATAGTCCCTGATTTTATGAATTTACATAAATCTAAGCAGACAAAATAACTTGAAAAAGTAAACTAGTGATATGCATACTATTAAACATTAAAATGGTATAGAAGTTAACAAACCTCACAGAAGCTGTAAGAATTTAGTAATGCAATTGAGAGATGTATTTATCTGTCACTAAAACATGTAGGTAGTACTCAATCAAATACAGAGCAACCCAATACCCAATTTACTGTATTTTCTTGTTGTAGGTGTAATCAATCAAAAATCAGGAACAAATGAAGAACTATCATATACACACTACTGTATTAAGGAAAATGGCAAAAAAGTAGCATCTGATAAGCCCTTAATTTAAAACAGATATATATATATAAGTGCATATATATATATATATAATATATATATTATTAATATATATATATATATATATATAGATATATATATATATATGTATATATATATATTGAAGATCTTTGTACATATTCCTTTCATTGCGGACGGCCCATGTAAATTTTAGTTGGATTGGGGGGGGGGGAGGGGTTTTACTTGTTAAAGAGGTAATTTCTCCATCAGGTGTAAAACATTTTTGTGTGTCATACGTTTTATGCGTCCTAAGATAATATATAGATTTTTTATTTATTTATTTATTTTTTTTACCAGAAGATAAATACGTTTTTAGAGCAATTGAAATCATAATCTATCTGCAGTGTTTTGTACTAGTGTTTTATACTAGTTTCGCAAGAACATTCTCTTTGAGGTCTGTGTCAAAGCTATTTCTTGCGTTTATTATTAATAAGTTATTTTATTTAAGGCATTACATTTTGTATTGTATTCCTCCCAAGCTGAAATGAATGTCGTTTCCTAAGCTACTGGAAAATAAAGTCGAAGAGAACGGCTTTTTGTTACAGTGCACAGTACCACATTTCTCAGCACCTATTGTGTTTTTTTTTTCCTGTGAACAAATGCAAATTGAGAGCCAGCGTGAACAAGCATGTCTTGAGAAAAAAAAAAAAAAAAAAAAAGAAAATATCGCTCAAATGCTTTCTTTGTTTCCAAGAAGGTCAAGGTGATTGACAGCGCTTCATCAGAAAAAAGAAAACCCACACATTGTAGTAGTATGGAACTCTGTAGATACTGTCAGAATGAAAGACGTCTTTTCAGGCTTCAGGCACTCAAGGTCATGTTCTGCAGCAGCCACTCTTGAGATCGGCTGCCATGGCAGTCCCTCAAGGTGGGCACCATTTTGTCCTCCTCAGACGGCTCATCCAGACACTGGTTACTGTTGACATGTCGAAGTGTCAGCCTCTGTGAAATTTAAAGTAACTAACCTTAAGATATACCTCAACAATACATCATGCTCCAACGACACTACTTTTTCTGTCACATTATGTATGTTCTTAATTAACAGTACATAGTTCCACAAACTTGGTTACACCCCACCCTGTCCCTCATTCTCCTCTGCCAGAAGAGAACTATTCCCTTGATGAATACTCTAAAATATCTAATTGTCTTGTAATAGAAATACTTACCGGTGAAACAGGCATTGCATCCTCCAGATTCTACATTGTTATGCACCAGGCAATCAGCTGCCCCTTACTTACTAAAACAGTGGCTACTGCAAGTCAGTAGACATTAGCATTTCAATTAGCTGGTGTCTTTCCCTACCATATCCTAAGAGGTTGTCAGAGCCAGGAAGGAAATGAAACATTTTATTCAGAAAGGGTCACTTACTTGTGACACTTATTTAGATAACATATCCAGTCTAAAAATGTGTGACTTCAAGCACATCAGCGAGAATGTTCAAAGGTTGTACTATTCATATTTGGCATTTTATTTTGTGATCTCTGGTAAAAGTGAATAGCTGTGTTATTTGTATAACCTTTCCTTTTCCAGTGATTGGGTGCTGCTAGGTAACAGCAATTGGTGTGTCTTTGTAAAAAAAAAAAGTGAGAGATGAGGAAATGTATTTTCTTCACTATATATATATATATATATATTTTTAATGATGTGTTTGCTGTGATAGTCATATCAAATAATTTTTCTACAGTGTCAGCCTTTGAATGTCTCACAATTTACGAACAAGAACCAAAGTGTTAGATATATGTGCCAGTCTGGTAAGCTGCAGCATCTGATCTTAAGAGCAGTAAACCAGGCCCACACCTCTTTCAAAAACTGTATAAAAAGCATTTTGTCCTTTACAAAAGTACAGAATCATAAACTGAATAAGTGTCTAATATTCAAAGTAACAGCTTTAAAATCTTTCAAGAGCTAATTGTTTATCACTGGCATTAGAAAAGAATGGCATGACTAGTTACTGGTGTCCCTGGCTGCTCTAGGAATTAACTAGAGCCACTGCCAGAGCTGGGCAGCATCTTGTATTAAAGCAGTAAGCAGCCTCAGCCATCTCAATGCATAGTTTCTATAAGGATTTAAAGAGACAGTTCTAATTAATAAAATGACAAATCCAGTGATATCATTTTAACACCTTTGTATATTTTTGTTTAGGAAATGCTAGTGCACTCTTTTTTTGCTGTATGAGAAAAACAAAATTATACAATATAAAAACTAAAGCTAACACCTCAATAGGTACAAAAACCAAAACAAAAATAAATGAAAAACTGCAGGAGCTGTTTAGAGACTTGTCAGGTGTATTCGTATGTCCCATTGAAGATCAATCAACCTTACTATTCTGTCAGAGTGTGCTTTAAAATAATCACATCACGATCTTTTCAGATCAATGACTAGCTATTCCTTAAAATGGTTTTATTTTTCCTGAATTACATGTACAAGCAATACACTGCCCTATCGAATTGTATGCAGACTTGTGGTGCATTTCTCCATATTACACACAAAAGGGGCACTTTTTTATTGTATTTCTTTCCAATGGTAATAAAGTAATTATTAAAAACCTAGCATATGTGTGTGCACAGCTGCCATCTCACAACATAGAGTATTGCCTTTAGCTTTCATCACAGCAAACGCATCACGTTTACTTTTCTGGACTTCATGAAAAGTTCAGTTTACAATCATATTACTATGCTGTGCCGTAAGGAGAAACTGTTTCGGTTTATCTTGCACCATGCCCTGAAGTGATAGTGGTAATGCACAGCTGGAAGCCAAAATCCAAAAGAAGTACTTCATTAACCTACCACCCCTGTAATTAGAAGCCCCACCTGCTCTGGGCTGCAGCATGATGAGGGTGTTGGGGAAGGCTGGCAGAGTGCATCCCTGTGCTCCACCTGCTCTGACAGATGGAAGGATTGAGGTGCCAGCCTGTCAATACCCCACCTTAAGAAACACTAAGCACAAAAATGCAAAAAGCAGCGGTGATGGAAAAAATTACGCAGTGCCTAGCAACAACCCTTGTGAAATGTTAGATACCAGGGCTGTTGAGCCATGACTTTGTTTTTTTTTCTCCTCCATATCTGCTTTGATTATTTTTGGACGTCACAAAGCCAACAAAAGGATTTCTATCTTCATTTATTTAATTTCTAAAGCACATATTAGCGTGTGGCTGCATAACTATTACTCGACAGCATCCAACTACTGAATATGAAACTAAAATTTCTATCTGCCTTGCTGTGTAATGAATCCCAGGGTCCATTTGCTGTCTTTCCGTGCATTGTAGAAAGCACAGCTTTTAATGGGGATTCATCTGCAGCTTCTGAGCTTATTACTTCAAGCATCATTTGCTCAATATGTTTTTGTTCTTGCCTTATCCAGTGAACCCAAACTCGTAATTACAGCACTATTTAAAATAACTAAGGGGTTAGCGAGTGATGTAATTCCTAGCATTTTTACATATATCTACAGCTGTACCCATTTGTACATAAATCAACTGAACTGAACTGTGAACTGGTTAAAATATTCCAAAATATAATTAATTTATGTTTTGTGCAACAAGGAACCTTGTGAGTAGACAAACTGCCTCTTTATAAAACACTGAAAAAATCCACGGGACATGAAATCTTCATCAAATATTACACATTCACAATAAACAAGACAGTTTTATGGAGGAGGCTTAAAGAAACACAATACTAATTGGCTAAATCAGTACCACAACACACTGCCTATGACTAGAGTACTGACCTGGACCGATATAGAACTGTTAAAGGAAATAATCAGTAGGACCGAGAAAGATGTTCCTAAACACTTCAAATCTTGTGTAGTTTCTTAGAATCCATTTGTATAGGGCTGCCATAACAGTCCTCCACAGTAGGACTATAACTCCCATCCGACAGTCTGCTAATTGTTAGACATGACTGGGTGATGATATGAAGAAAAGTGTGGGTCTGGATGACAGTAAAAGAGAAAACAGAACAATTGAAGAATGATGGAACTAAAATTAAGCTGTTTGAAATGTGTATAGACTCAATAGCACTGTTGTGACATCTAAACTACTTGCATAAATTCACTCAAAGAAAACAAAAGACATACACAATACAAAATACAAACAACGGATATGAAAAACACTGACAATTGTATATGGATAGTAAAACTAAAGAGATTGTTTTTTGATATCACTGGTTTTCAATTAGGGTTTATTAACAAGAATTTGCTAACCCATCTAAAATCTGCATTTTTAAGTAAATTTGGAGAGTAAGAGGAACTGCGTGGCAAAAAATTACTAAAATCACGCTGAAGAAAAAGCTTTGCAATCAAGTAAAGTGCAAAAGATCAATAATAATATCACTTTAAAACTCCATAATTAGGGGGTTGTATTTTATTTAGTGGCAATACTGTAGCTTTAGAAACTTGTTCATCCCAACATTTTGTCAATGTATTCCAGAATAAATGTATTTGTTGATTTGTAATATGTTTTTATGTTATGTTGCCATGTGTTGTTATATATGACCTGTTTGACCTAAACAAGCCCTGTCCACACTATATAACCTACCTCAAGAACCGTACTCTAAAATCTTTTTAATTAATCCAGCTCAAAGCGTCCACACTAAAGTACCGTTTCATGATTAATTAGAAGCTTAATGCGTACAAACACTATTGAAATAGTCTGGTTACAGTTCCTAGCAGTGCAATGGACTGTGGGTCTTGATATGACATCATCCCACCATGCACTGCATTTTATGTTTACAACCCGGCAAATATGGAGCCTGTGCCAATGGAAGACATAACGCTTCTTAGCATACACGTTATGGCTTTGTTTCTTAAAAAGCAAACATACATTTTATCATAAAGTGTGCATTTCGTTTTGAACTCTTAAGTTCTCCTTGACTAATTTCACTGCTCCTGATATTAATGTGCCTTGATTCTGGCATCTGATCACGTTGCTCCATGACTCACCATTTTACAATAAGCCTCAGAAATTGATTACAGTACAGCAGTATTGATAGTCATTCTCAACTCCTTCAGGCGTCTGTTCTGAGTACTGTATTTTTAATGTCCAAGTGCCAAAACATATCAGAAAGTATTTTGGGATATTGGAGGATACAAAGAAAATGTAGCTCAGTATTACAGCGTCCACAGAAAATGTAGTTCAGTATTACAGTGTCCACACTTCTGCAAACTGCACTACCTGTGTTGCAATCTAATTTAGAACCGGACTCAAGACTACCCCTTGAGGTGGTCTCAAGTACGGTATTAAACACAGCGTAGTGTAGATGCTAACCCTATTTAGCACTTTTAAGCCGGTTTAAAGGCTACTAATATGGTATAAAAGCATAGTGTTAACAAGGCCAAAGTTAATAAACACAATTATAAAAGACAAATGTTACATTCTGAGGGATTGTTAATACTTTCCATTGATGTTTCTTGTTATTGTTAACAAGTGAAGAGTGCTGTTTGTTAGTGTTCTTTTATATTGTGTTCGTATATATTTAATTAGGGATGACATTCCATTTCATGTGATGACTGATCACCAATATTGTAAATAAAATCAATTAAGTTGAAAAGGATAGCTACAGAGCACCATTGGTAATGCACTGTGAAATATATATATATATATATATATATATATATATATATATATATATAATATATATATATATATATATATATATATATATATGACAATTTGTCAACAGTTCTCAGTTTAAAATGAAACAATCGGAGAGGTCGTCAACTTATGTCCCATACAATTTTAGAAAACCTAAGGTCATTGGTATTACTAGATAAAGAATTTCGTAAAGAATAATGTCTGCTCAGCAACAGTGCCACTTATTTCCCCTACATACAAAATTTATATATGATTGACAGGCAAAGAATTGGGCTGCACTAGGCTTGTCAAACACTGTACTTTAAATACTAATTTAAGCATAAAATATTCAGCGTTCGTTATATGAATAACTGAAGCATAAAAACATTCCTTGGTCAAAATTCTACTAATATAATATTTGAACGTATTTGGGAGGTTTCTAGTACTGTAAAACACACCACAGGGAGAATGAATGACAATGACAAGAAAACTTACCTTAAAATCACATTCCCATTTGCCTACATACTGTTTGAAAAGAAAATATATAATACTTCAGTTTTTACAAAATTAACCAAACCCTTAATGTACAAATGTCATAAGTTTGTTTGACAGTATGTGATAACATGTTGCTATTTGTCACCAATGTGAAAAAACCACTCTCATGTATTTTTCTAGATATCTTTTAGCTTTTTTTTCCCCCACATGTTGTATACAAACATTGCATGAGGGATTCAATATGTGAAAATGTAGGGTTAATGCACGTGTTTCATGTATATTCATCTACAGAACCATACTGCATACCAAAAAAGAGCCCCTGTGATGGTGACTGTCAAACCCATGTTCAACTAAAATAAAGGAATAAATCTCCCACCAAGTCATTCTGAATTTGGGGTGCAGTCTTGCTTGTTTGCATGTATTTTAACACATATTCAGGGACTGCAATATATTAAGTGAGAAAGCAGTCTAGGTAGAGTAAAACATTCAACAAGTGTTCCACCTGAATCACAGCTAACCAGCTGGGCTGTTTGAATACTCTGCTGCGTCACTGTGAAACATAACATTTACAGGTAGGGGTGTTGAAAAGTCTAGTAAGAATGTGTTGAATTTAATTACCGGTTGATAACAATTTGATCCATATTGGAATTTGGACAGGACAACAAACAAACACCCTGTTTCTTCGTTATGAGACAGCAGGATTTGTATGAACACAAAGTAGATTGATCTTCTGCTGATCTCCATTCCAAGTGTTAGCCAGGGCCTACTTTATTATCCGAGAACATGCACAGTTTGCTAGAGTTATTGAATAACAACACATCTGAGCTGGTATGTGTAGGGCCTGAGTTTGCCACAAACTGCAGAAATTATCATGTCATGGTATTTTTTTGTCTGTTTGTGTGTTCCAAAAACTAAGGAAACATTCACGGTAGTATTGTATTTATAACACCTTCTTAACCACTGCACCTGCATCCTTAATTCTAGGGCTGGTTTATCTAAGATAATGTTATTATTTTCCACTTATTTTATCCACATTATGTCAGCATAATTAAGATGAAGTATACCACCCAAAACACAGGACTCGTGAGTAGTTTTGCTCTTTGAATTTCTACAATTGTATTTTAGCTCCACCTGGTGGAACAAATTAATGTATTACTTTTTAATTGTTATTATTATTTTCTTTATTTTACAGTTGCATGTTTCATTCCTATTGCTTTTTAATAAACATAAGACAAATAAGCAATGACGACTGAAAAAAGTATTACTGATAAACCTCAGGTTATATCCACATATCTCATAATTTAACCAAGAATTAGGTATAATAAAATAAGGAAAAAGATGCTTTAGACTGGGTTATTCTTTAATGCATCCACTAAGAGCTACAATAAGCAGGGATATCAAGAGATCCTATTTAAAATAGCAGTATAAACACAGCAAAAACAAGGTTAATTCAAATATTCCTTTACATTTCCATTCTGCTACATATACAGAGAGGTTCAGATTTATAAAAGGATTGCCCATGTTTTATGACTGTAAAATGGGTGCTAAGGGTTCTGAATTCTTGGATGGGATTTATAAAACACATGCAATGGTATAAACACGCAATTAAGACGTGATTTGCAATGGCAATGTGTCTGTGAGCTTTAGCCCTTGAAGCATATGTATCTAATTCTGTATATGCATATGTCATTCTGTATATGCATATGTCATTCTGTATATGCATTTGTAATTCTGGGGCGTTTCTGAACAAAACCGCTAAAATTGGGAGGGGATTTTGCAAATGAGATCTATGAAATATTTCGTCTAATTTATTAAAGCTGCTGGTAATTGCGGGCCTCGTTTTTGCTTGATTATTTTAAGAACTCTGAAAAGCAGGCATTAATTTGCAGCAGTCAGACAGTAGGCTATATACAAAGTAAGGTGATGTGGGAGACTTGTCTGCAGCAAGAAGGAGACATCCTTTTCAAGGACAAAGAAACATTTAATAACATTTTGCAAAGAGCTCATTTTTAACCCTTCTGATCAAGTCAGTTTGTAAATTACAGTTTATAATAAAGGTACCATTTTGTTTTGCAAACTCCAATTTTCAGTATATGTTACACAGCCACATGACAAAACAGAAAGTCTGTAAATAGAGAATATAGAATCCATGTAAAAAAGGTTCTTAGAAGCTTGTAAAAAGGTCTCCCCACAGTTGCAAAGCAAGGTTCTAACAAGAGCTTTTACTTCTTAGAGTGAAGGCAAAAGAACGGTGGAGGAGATTAAGAAAAGATTCCGAGGCTCACAAAAGAAAAAGTGTCATTTACAATGAGGGCTCAGCTTCCATCGTTACTTTAGTAATGCCTAAAAAATGTTTTTTTTTTGTAATATGGCATTCTGGTGTTTAACAATACTGGTTCAGGCAGTATTGTTAAATTCGATTAAAAAAAAAAAAAACAGTAAAAAACAAAGGACAGAGGGACAGATGATGCAGTTAGTTTGTAGCTAGAGCAAGTACAAACAAACATAAGAAGTAGGAGAGTTGTAACTGCGTAAGACTTTAAGAAGATATAAGTCGTAGTTAAACTGAAGACTGTTCGTATGCAGCTGTACTGTTGCTGAATATATTGCTGTACAACAATGGAAGGATTATCCACCCGTTTGACTGCCATGGATGTAAGTAAATAAAATGTATTGTTTCTGAAGTTTGAAGAGTATATGCCTGGAATTATTCTATACGAAATAAGAAGTTGAACTAATATGCGAAGCACAGTAACTGGATGATGCGTTGTAATGTATAAGCAATACATTAATGTTTATTAAGAAGCCACCGCACATTCCATATTTTATTCATATGTTACAAGTACTGCTTGTACCAAAATCTCCAATTCCATATTGTTAAATTTCACTTCTGAGCATTCTGATCACCATTTTCTTTTGGAATGTGCAGCCTACACACGCAGGGTTGACCCAAACCCGCTATTTATTGTGAGAGGTGTGTAATTCTCCACCGTTAATTGCAGTGAGGGGTATTTAAAATGGTTGATTGCGGAATTGTCTGCTTTATCTTTACCTGCTTTTTGCAGTCAGTTTTTCCCATTTTATAAATTTGGGCCAGAATGTAGTACAAATATACATTTTTAAACATTTTACTTTTTATTTTTTTAGTGATCAGTTCATACCAGTACTAGGTCTCTAAAGCCAATTACACCAAAGAACTACAGTATACCATGTTTAGCTAGTGAATGCTAGGGCATTATTGTAGTGCTAACCAACTTATAGATCCTGTACATACCTGTGCATCATACTCAAACAACTGATTTCCTCTCATGTGATGGCATTTCAGCATGACTATAGGACCATTAAGCCTTGAAACATCCAGGCAAAGATCATCTGTTCTGATTTCCTGGTCAGCTGTATAGGAAAATACCTAGAAAAGCAAAAATCTTTTGTTCTTCAGAACTTCTCATTTCCGTGTAATATCTTTACATATAATATATGGTATATAGACTGAGCGCTAAACTTTAAGTACACAGTTGACATTGAAATACACTTAGCAACAAGACTGTTAGGCATAGAATAACATTTTCATTTATGGGACCTAGTCAGATTATGAACACAATTATTAGAATAAGAGCCTGTCAGAAACTTCAAACACATTTTCCACAGGTTTTAAAAAAAAAAAGACCTATGGCATAATGTATAAACCATATTCGGAAATAACTGTGGAAAATTTTCTAAATACTAATTCAGCAAAGTTTGAGTCTTAATTGTAAATCTTTTTTTTTATGAATCAGGAATGGCATTCTATCATTAATATTTGCTGGCTGTTATCGGAATAAATCCTTATGAAAGCAATATTTTTTAATAAATGTATTATTTTCTTAAATTTCACACAGAGCATGAACTCATCCATCATGAAGCCACCACAGTTATATTTGTCAATGTCGAATGACCTTTGTTTAATCAAAACCAAATAGCACTTCATGTGAAACTGCCATAATAATCTATTACAAAGGCATACATGTGTTGAGAGTCTAAAACATTAACTTTAATATATTACTAAAATTGTTTTTCAGAGGTAAAAAGCTGTGCAAATCAGAACTAAATGAATAATTGAATAGAATAAACTTGCCAGACCATTTTCATTGTCCTTCCATTTTCCATGTTTTAATGTGTTATGGTTACATTGTATATGATAAATATAAAAAGTTATTTTAACTCACATGCTAATGGAGTAAAAGCATACTAATGTAGTCATTGTGCATTAATGGTTTGAAGCTGCAATTTGTACCATTATCTGTGGAAGAACAAAATAAACTGTTGATGTTACCGGTACATAACTATTAATAAATAACTATTAACTATTAACAATTAACACTTACATTGAGTTCACCCTCCAAGTCCTTAAATCAAAGTTCAGAGTTGTTTGTTGCTTTGTTTTTAACAACAATAGTTTTATAGTATACAATAATGGTTCAAATTGCATTTTGCTGCAAATACTTTGATTAATGAGCTTAATATACGGTAGCAAATGAGTTGTTTTTTTGTTCCTTTTGTGTCTTTGCTGGTCACATAAAATGCATTGCTGAGTATTGTTTATAGAAGGTAGTGCAAAAGGAAAAAGGGTGCCATATTTATTCCTTGTCTATGAAACTGGCAAAGCTTGCTTAAATGCATCTGACCTTAATAGTTTTTTAACTGCCATGACTGATCATCTATGCCAGTTTTGCACTCATGCCTTGCCTATCTCCTAGAAATGAAATAATCTTGGGTACACATAATGTAGGCACTTTTATAAAATAACTGAGGGGGAAGCTTGCCATTTTAAATGTACAAAAAATGGATAGCTGCACGTGTATGTAAAATATGTCATGCATTAGCTAAGCAGCTCTCTCTATATTACAGAGTAAATGCACAAGAGCCTCTTGTTCCCTCATGCTGATTTAATGTACAGCTCCAGAAGTGTCAGCTGGGCACAAGGTGGGGTACCTGCAGAAGAACCTGTTGCTGGTTATTAGACATTACAATGTTAATGTTTACCAATATGCCAGTGAAATCAGATAAGCAGCTCAGAATCTATCTCCTATCAATAAGAACAGTAGCAGTATTCACATTTTGATTTCATAAAAAACACATTTTCTTACCTGATTTCCGCCCATTCCGTGGCAGTTAAATATTCCTACTTTTTCATTTTCTTTTCTTCCCATGTTGTCCAAGCACTGGTTGGTTTCAACATTTCTGATCTATACAGAGAGGGCATAAACAAACAAACAAACAAATAAGCACACCTTGGCAAGGATGTACATATCACATTACAACAGCAAAACCATACATGATCTGGAATAGAAAAAAACAGGACATAGGACAAGCAAATCCAAATTTACTATATAGACTTCCACAGCGTGGCCAAGCAATAACATGAAAAACAGGCCCCCAGGACCTCTATCAAGAGCATGTAGAAAAGCATTCGATAACAAGAGATAGAGAAGCCAAAAAAATACAAAACTTCATAATGCCAACCAATCAGCCCATTTTACTAAGGAATATCCACAGGAAGTATCACCACAACTGAGTTAGGATAGAGATACAAAGTGTAAATGTGACATATATAAGAACGGACGAGTGACTCCACATATCCCTGTTAGAGATTATAATGGCATTCAGTGTAACATTTTTAAATGCTCCTGGTTTAAAAGCCTCACCTCCAGTATAATTCACTAATACAGTTCATTGGAAGGTGTAAGTATGCCATTGACACTGTCTAGCAGCTAGTCACTGTTCCATTCAATGTATTCAGTGAATACATTACAGTTGTCCATGAACATAGATTTCACTGTCAGGAGTGTAACAGTCCCACCCTTTAAGGAAGAAGCCATGGTTACCAGGAACAAAATGTACCAGAAACCCCACTGGCAACATATGCAGCCCACCATGAAATACATGACATTCTGTGTTAAGCCAGAAGGAAGCACTTTGATACCAAGAAAACCTGTATGAACTGCAACATTTCATTCTTGATCTTCTGAACTACTTCACTGTTTATACATGTTTGTGTTAAATACATCTGCCCTAATTATTTATTTTCTTTATTTCAGAATAAAGGATGCACAAATAGACATTCCAAGAATCTGTTACAAAAAATGAGTAATTAACATTATCTAGTTCCTGATCATTTACTGTTTCGCTGTATGTGAGCAGTCATTATAATTTCACATCATAAATATATTATGCGTTATAAATAAAAAATGTGCTCTAAATTATATTACATGTGCATTTAATCCCTTTAATTAAATAGCATTTGTGTTCAAGGGTACCTTTGACTTTTGTGTGGGGCTGTGTAGCAAGCATGTCTGTTTTTAATGATTGTGACGGACACATTACATAAAGGAAACTGAGAAACGCCATTTCTACCCCCCCCAATTTACTATATGAATTTCAACATGGACTCTGTAATGTAACTCATTTAATTAGAAACAACATTTTGCTCTGCAAATTATGTAAATTAGAAACTTGAGCTTGATGGAAAAAGTCTAGAATGTTTTTAGAAACCAATGATTATAACATGCCTTTTCAACCATTGCAGTCTGTTTTTTTCCCCAGCACATAATGCTACTATCATGCTACACATAATTGAATAATATAAAAACTAATGGTTGTAGTTGTCATTTTACTCACAAGTTACTCATGCATGAAGAACAAGCCCTGCTTTTAACTGGAAGTGTTCACAGGAAGGGGGCTAGTGCGAAATTTGGGTGAGCAACTGTAATTAAAATGTTAAGTCTTCTCATTAATACAAAGATCAATGGAAGACAAGCTGAAGAATATGCTAATTAGCAGTAGATAACAATAAACTATTTGCATACGGTATAAGAGGTGTGTTATTGGTGTACATATCAAGCACTTTTAGGAAGATATTAGTGCTACCCTGTTATAACGCGACCCTTTATAATGCAGAATCGGTTATAACACAGTAATATTGGGGCTCCCATTTCCCCCATAATGCAATTTGACTCACAAACACTGGGTGAACTTTCCAGATATACAGTACGAAGCATGGCAGAAAACGATTTTTTCTCTGTTAAAGTTAAACTTGATGCTGTGGACAGAGTAAGAAAAGATATAAATGTTGCAGAATCTACATTGCATGGGTGGCTAAAAGACAAAGAAAAACTAAGAGGTTTTCTTGATAAGATTGACTCCAAAGAGGGCTGCTCTAGGAAAAAAATGCGCTGCACTAAAGAGTGAGACAAGCTGCTGTGAGAGGGCAAGACTGTTGTTGTTTTTGGGGTGGCCCAGGCTAACACGGGCCAGGAATAACTGTTCCAATAAACCGTGGATTCAAGTACCTGCAAATTGTGTGTGTCTCCTTCTTTTATTTCTCACTGTATGCTACAATATAAGTTTGGCTTGTGGGCATTGTAAATCATTTCGGGAACAAAAAAGACAGTGTTAAGGTGAGAAACAAAAATATAAGGTGAAAAACAAATAACACAGTCTCCTAATTATGGACCCCGACAACCGCATTATAACAGGGTAGCACTACTTTAAATTGTTTTTCGTAAACCTATCCCATACCAAGATTTAAAGAAACAATATTCTGCTGCGTTATTAATAGGTTTTTTAACATGCTTTTATGTATTTAATTTTTTCTACACATATGTATTAGCATTTCTGGCTACTGACCTGCCCTTACTCTGCTGAATAGCATTAGCATTGGCATGACTACATTACTGAACTATACAACGTCATTCAGTCTGATAATCAGAACAAACCAGTACAATGATTAAAAAATGAATACATACAAAAAATAAGACATACTTCACCAAGTGAGAAATATCGTCTTGGGATCTGAGAGTCAGGATAAACAGTTTCCAGATACCATGAAAAAGGTTTACACTGGAGTCTTTCTCTCAGGGCTTTCCGCTGTGACACATCTCCATAATCCACCTTGACTACACCTGTAACAGAAATACATCAAGCATTCCCTTAATTTTACTCCATCCTGGAAAGTGTTAAACCTCTACCCAACCATACATAATCAGAATTCGTAGGGGCCACCTTTAGTGTGGACAGTTCAGTATTCGCTCTCCTCGGTCTGCCAGTAACAAATGTTTTATCCCTGCCCATCCAAGGCTGTGGTATTAAATTCCACACAGTTCTTCTCTTTTGGTTAGCTCACTGGCCTCCCTTTTTTTTCCCACAAATATGGCCTGACTATCACATATCACTTGAGACAGTTCTCTGCTTCAAACCATGGCTAGAACTTGCCTGTATCAGACAAGGCTCAACCTGTTATACCTGCTACCATCGATAATTTGCAAATCACAAACAACTGTGGTATGGTGCATTAGATGCTCCATATAGTGACTGGTCTGACATTTTTTCTAGCATGCTGTTTATATTTATGTTTTCACAATTATTACATACCAAACCATGACGTTAAAATAATATTCCATAGCTGTCTTGCGTAGATAAAATGTTAGTGAAGGTCACTGGACAGAGCCTGAGCAGGCTGTCATAAAAAGATGGAGATCAGCATATTTTAGACTCTGTATGTGACAAACTGTTAGACACTGTATGTGGCAATGCACAGGGGCATCATCATCATACACTGCTTCTTTGTGTAATAGATAAAGACAACAACACTGTTATTGCAGTGCACCGGATAACAAAATACCCAGGAGAGCAAGCACAGCATAGATGCTGCAGTCATGGTTTGCAATGTAGTTCTGCAGAATAATTTATGACCTAGCTGCATTACAAACATTAACCACCAGACGGATGCTTTTGATCATGAAAAAAAAAATAATGCTGTGGATAATGTAAAAAAGTTTTTGAATGAAAAGCGATACTAAAACAATTTTATCACAACACCACCATTCTAATAACAGGAAATAGCTTTAAAATGTTGCATAAGGGTGTTGTTTAGATAATGCATTTTTTATTCTAGGAATTATGGTGAAAATCACAATAATAATAATAATAATAATAATAATAATAATAATAATAATAATAATAATATAATAATAATAGTAATAATAATAATAGGATGCCATTTTCAATTTTCTGCCTCCTTGTTTCCTAAATATTTTATCTCAACACCAGAGCAAACTGGCAAGCTTTCAAGTCATTTAATGAAAACCAAAGCTTGGAAAATGTAAATTCCTGCACAGCTCAGTGGAGTGGATAAGAAAGCAAACTGCTGCCTACGAGGGGAAAAAAGAATATCAAGTGAAAGAATGGTAGCTATTATTCCAAACTCCCAGCTAATTCAACACTAAAAAAATAAGAATAAAATGCTATAAAGACATATATATGTCTGTAATAGAACTCCTCATTTTACTGCATGTCTATTTCTACTTCATCTACTATTGCTCCGCTGCTGAATTTAAACACTTCATTTTTTCAGACAGCCAAGTCTCTACAGGAGGATCTGTGGCTCATCAACTGGGGCTGATTCTTCTGTGGGAGTGATCCTAGCTTTCACTGCTGCCAGCTTGTGCCCTAGTTTATTTCAACTGAAGGCTGATTTCTTTGAAGAACATCAACATCTTGTCAATTGTGGTCTACTGTGCTGACATCCCTGCACCTGGGGGCAGTGAGATAACATCTCAGTCTCATGGAGAGGTTTAGGAATGAGAACTACTGAATTTTCCAAGAGAGACTGCTCTATGTATATGCAGATAGCTCAGTGGAACTTTGATTAAACATACACAGGACTGCAGGATCATGTGCCCTGTTGCAGGACCGCCATGGAATACACATTCAGAGATTTGGGAACATTTTCAGATACAAATATAGAAATAGGCACGCCAAATTTGCTAAAACATAGGATAAGATGAGAACTTCAAGCCAAGCAGTATTATTGCATATTAGTTTCTAGAGTTTCTAGACCGTTGAGTATCAGATTCTGGGGATATAAGGGGAGACCTGTCTGTATGTTGGTCTGTCTGTATTTCAAACTTATATTTCAGTTTCTTGATACAGATAGCTATAATGTCCTTAATATTGCACTATTGTCAAGTTCTTTTTTTTTCTGCTTTTATATTGCATGTTTAATTTACAGCAGCAAAATATCAGCAAAACATAGTTGTTTCCTTTGTGGCATTTACTATGTTAGCACATGCAAATACACAAAAATATGATGTTCTGTGCTACAGATACAGTAAATGTATTTTGTTTTAATGACACTAAAAGTTTGAAACTATTTCCTCCTGGTTTTGTCATCTTAACGACTGAGCACGTGTTGTATTTACATACACCCTCCAGCCCTCCAGTCTCACTCTTTGGGACCATCTGACCTTGGTGTCTCAGAAACTGCCGAATTTACAAAATTTCAGCAAACTAGTTTTGAATATATAACATTGTGGCAGGGCAGAAGCCCTGCTACTGTAAATATTGTGTGTGGGGGAATGTAAGGCTGGCAGGGATGGGGTTAAATCTATCCCTGCCAGCAATCACAGGTGTGGCCATTCCCAAATTATGTAATGGTGCTAACTGGGCAGTGGCCACATGTATAAAGGAGCCAGAAAGCCTTTGTTTGTTGGAATGAGTTAGGCGAGTGGGATTGTTTGATGAAGGTAAGGCCCATTCTATATTGTATTGTTTTTGTTAACCTTTTGTTTTGGCTCTTGTGTCTTTTTGTTTAATAAATGTGTGCTTTGCACTTTAAACTGCAGCTTCTGTCTCAGAGTCTCTAATTCCTGCTGGTAACATATTGAGCCGAGACATTATCCTGTCACAAACATACAATAGGAAAGCAGCATTCAAATACCTGGTGATATGATATAGAAGAAATCTTTAAATTCATCCATCCAAACTTCAGCTAGCCTTCTGTTGTTCTTGTTGATAACATGACCTGTTCCTCCAGGAAAACTGTAAGGAGTGGCTTTGCGAAAGACATGACCAACGTGGGAACATGTAACAATTTCCAATGACCCGCCACACTGCCAGATCTAAAGAAATAACAAGCCAAATGTAACAGTTCAGTTAAACATTTATGGCACTGCCATATACTTTATAATGGCTAAGGCACCAACATTATTTTGATTGAATCCAGGCCTAGACGGTTAATCATGATTTGAAGTGTCCTCCTTATGAATAATAGTGGTTGAAATCGTTGTACCAGACAGACAAGAGAATTGGAATCCTGTTGTTTTTGTGCAGGACGTGATATATGTCAAGCATTCTTAAACACACATCAATAGTTTTAAAAGCTTCGTTAAGTGTTGGGGAGTGAGGATATTGTTCTAGCACAAACCAATGACAACTAAGAAAATAAAAAGTTCATGGCTCCCTACCTATATTTTAATTTTGTAACAATTCATTATCCTAAGTGTTTTCTGTTGTTTCCTCTTGGCTATATTCAGGCTAATCCACTAACTCCTACAGGAATGGACATAACAAAAACATAACAAAATTGTCAGCTAAGTCCTGTTATCTATAAGGTCAAGGGTGCAATGTCAAACAATGTACTATAATCCTTCTCTACAACCTTGTAGCCTGACATTATCCTCATGACACAGAATCTAGATTCCCCTTTTCATTCTATATTATATTTGCTGGGGTATGTCCCACTACTATTCTTTGTGGGATTTCGTTTTTGCATGCAACAATTGTAAAATTTGAAGAATCTTGATTAGCACTGATCATGGATTATTTAGCCTTACCTTAAACTGGTTGAACATTAACGCTTATCCGGATCTGTGAAACAAGCTGTTAATGTCAAACATACACAGCATAGCTGAAACAAGCTCAGTTTAGCTAACAATCACATAGATCTGACCACTAACTTCAGGTTACTGGAGGAGATTCAGTATGCCGACTAAGCGAGATGTATTAGTCTAACCAGGATTCCTACTACACACATTCAATAAAAGCCAATGATGATTTAGTTTTTCCTTTGTAGATCAGGGTGTTACCAGCTTGAATCGGAGTGCAGAGCTTTCTTGGCTAATCAAAATATTTTTCTTTTCTTGTCAGCTATATTTCTGGATGTTTAGAAGGTGCATCTAAAGCTGCTTTTTAACACAAACTTCAACATTGCTTGTTGACAATGGTTAAAATGGAGATCCCACAACTGAACACCTGTGGGTAAGAAAGATACTATATGTGCCTCTTTAGCACACTGTAGCTGTGTTATTAATGAGCTACTGGAGAAGGCCTTATTTCACACAAACATAGTTAGAAAGAAAATATGACATAATTACCCTAAAAGACATTTCTAAGTTTTCTCCCCCCCAAATGTCCATTCCTGAATCATAAGTTCCAATTTCTTCAAAGTAATTTCTGTGAATTGAGAACAAACCACCAGCCATTGTAGGGGTCCTACGGAAAATGTAGAAAATCAGACAATAAAATAAAAAGACAAATAGAACTACCAGTCACTTTTGTAGAACTAAAATGTTGTAAAAACTGCCAAGACACTGGGGCTCATGTGAGATAGAAAGAAAATTAAGCCTTTAGCAACTATCACTATATTGGTACTGTGTAGTTATTATTGGTTACCAAGCCTGTGGAAAACATTAAAAACATTTAATCAATGTAAATGTTAAAAGGAATGTGGATGAAGATGCTATTCTCCTATCCAAGCTCAGGACACTGTGAACCATGACCTTTCTTTTTACATTTACTGTTTCCACAAAATACCTAGAGAGACCAGCCTTAATCCCCAAATAACAGACCTGTCATACCCCTGACACCAACTTTATACTGTACCTAACTTTCCATCATTTTCATTTCCGTTAGGAATGCACAGGATATGTAATTTACTGTAGTTGAACAACCATGTCCATGAACCTGATTGCTGGCACTTTTCTGTTCAACAAATCATCACAGAATGTGTCAGAGAGAAAGAATAGTAAAACACTTTTCAACATAAAGCTGTCCCTTTGAAATTAGATTTTTGATTATTTTTTAATGTTTTTGCATACATTAGATAAATCAGAAGTGTTCCGTGAACTCTGATTCTAAAATAAAACGATTACAGACATGACTTCAACAGGGCTGGTAATACAGTGTGATATGATTGTATTTTTATTTCAGTTAAATAAAAATTGAATAATACTGTATATGTATAATATGTGAATATAGTTATGAAAAATCGTTTAGTTGTTACGTGCCTGACAGGTAATGTTCGATCCCCTTTTCTTCTGTCCATCTCTCGCTGTGGAACGGGATACCAGCGAAAATTCAGCTTCCAGTTGAAGCCACCATAAGTCATGTCAGATCCAGCCATGTATTCAAATGTGTCATCGCTGATTACATCAATAATAGGGCAAACAACTATCCTTCTGTGGAGCAAAACAAGCATTTATGAATATCCATTCTTAACACAATGTAATTTACAAGTATGTATTATAGTTTCAGTGTTTGTATGGGAGAGACCAGTCTAGAGGTATGTTCTGCAGGTTTGTCCTTCGCATCCATACCAAGAGCTGTCCAAAGTCAGAGTGGAGTCATTTACTTCTCTGTGCTGTTCATTGTTTAATGTAGTAATTCAATTTAGGGATCCAGTGTGAGTTCATAATAAAACTTTGCTTTGACCTCTTTATTTCCTAATGAGATCCCATTCATCATATAACACAATTATAATATTCCCTCCCTCTCTGTATATATAATATACATATTTGCAATAACTTCAAAATACTTACATACATTACACAGGTGAGGCTGTAGAGTTAAGTATATAATTTACTATGGTACCTGTCTTCTTTAATTCTTGCCATTAGTGGTTCTAGCCACCCACTAGTGCATTCACAGTGCGCATCTAAGAAAGTTATGACTTCGCCTTTAGTAGCAGCCGCCCCTCGAAGCCTAGCGCGGATCAGTCCAGATCTTTGTTCCATCCTGAGGATTCTCACCGGAACTTCCAAATTCCGAACATATTTCTCTAATTTTTTCATTAGAAAATCTGTAAGAAAACAGATCCATGTTAACATTTCAGAACAGAAAATAGTAAGATTGGATACCAAATAAAATAAATACATTTGACTTGTATTTTGTAAAATAAGACCTCCCAACAGTATGAACTTTTAAAATGGTGACAATGTTTTTAAATGCTGTATATGAGTTGTAATAGTTAATTTACTATAAAAGCTAGCTCAAATGTACAGGCAATTTCTGAAAAATCTATTCACAATATCTGACCTACAAAATAGGAGGTAACCACCCTTACAAAAGTATACCATGGCATTTTTACACAGTACTTTAGCAGTTTTATCATGCTTTCCCATGGCTATACTATGCAAGTTTAACCTGGCTTGCCATGTTTATTAATATGCTTTACCATACCTAGCGAATCTTTTCAATGCTTACCTATGCTTTACCATGCTTTCAATATGCTTTACTACACTGCTCTGCTTTTACTATGGGAAATTTTTATATGAATGGGATTTCTCTCCTACAAAAAACACACACACACCAGATACATACCTCTTTCACTTGCATCGTCCACTAGCAGTATCTCTAGAAGTAAATGTCTTGGGGACCTGTTTATCACACTGTGGACTGTTCGTAGTAGAGTACTCCATGCTTCGTTGTGAAAGACTATGACAATGCTTGTATTAGGGAGGGTACCAGGGTAAACTTTTGTCTTGCACCTGTGTGAGAAAGTAAAAAACTATTACATCCTTGGATTCAGAGTGACTTGGATTCATACAGCCTTTGAACTGCATTGTGCTGCAAAGGGGAATGGGAAATAACACAAACAAAGGGGAGGTAACGACTACAAAAGGAGTAATATCTCAAATTAAACAAACTACTATTGCTGTAGTATCTAAAAAGTATGATTTCAAAATATGTCAGTTTAGCAATATTGTTAAAAGGATTTGTAATTAGTTTTATAAGGATTTATTTGGCTATATAACCAATATTGTTGCTGTTAAATGTGCTATGAAATTGGATTAAGTTATGTAAACTGTACATACAACACAGTGTTCATACTGAAAAGGGGCATTCTATTCAGTGCTTCACATAAGTGACAAAGTCACTTTCTCTGCTGATGTGTCCCATTAGAAGTCCATGTTGGTAAATAAGCCATAAATTAATGACAGACATTTTCAGTAGTAAGGTAATATTTACGGTAGAGCCAGCCTATCAGTTTCAATACAGTGTAGCACTAGTGAACTGCTTCAAACACTGGGGTTATTCAGTCATCTTGAATTACCTTTTGATCTCAAAATCAAAAGAATGACAGAATGAGGACACTGCAAAAAAAAAAAATCTAACTGAGACAGTCTCCAAAGCCAAGCCTACATGGGTTATATGTAAAACTTTACTGTGATTAGAATATATTCGGCATATGTCTGACAATGGCTTGCCAATAGTACAAGCATGCCAGTGACATTAGGGTCACGGCTGTAAATACAAAATTACAGCAACATGAAAAAGTAAATCACCATGACCTATATCCACTGTAGAACAATATACATTTAAAATAAAAACAGGTGGCTCATATACCACCACATTCCAGCAACTATTTGTATTAAAGAATGGCCCAAATGTGTCCAGCCCTTCTGCATCGTACTGTTAGATTATCTGTGCAGAAAAAATAGTTAATGACTGAGAAACTTTTTAGGAATGTGACTTAGCTTTCTTTATATACACTTTTCACCTTTTGCATATGGTAAACTTAGCATATTATCAGTGAATTATTTATTGTTAAGGATAACACCTTCAAATAAAGTGTACTGCCTTCAAGGGACAAATAAGATCTTTAAACAAATCATTCTGTACAACTTGGGTAAGATAGATGTGGCAATATATCAAGCAAAGATCTCTCTGGTTTTTCATTATGCAGAATAAATAGGTTTTCAGTTTGCAAGAACAAATACCCTTCTCCACCTTCAGCTGTCATTGCTAGTAACAACATACTGTAAACTGGGATATCAAAGTAATATAGCATGCCATTTTTCATAGGTAAAATGTTTCTGTAATACTTTAAAATAATGGCCGCATATTCATAATAAATTCCACGGGAATGACACCTGAATATCTTCTGCACTTTCTCTGGGTTCTGAATTAATTCATTTTGAATTCTGCCCTGTTAATTCATGTGGATTTAATTACCCATGTTCATTCATGTTTGTTTGTAATAAATGATGTTGCTCACAGGTATAAGGCGTTCATTCATGCGCGAATGAACACTTCTCACAATTCTCTGGTGGGCAAGTAAGGAATAAGCAGTGAATTTATTAGAAATGGATGGAGGGGAATGGGCACAGACTCATCTTTCTGATCAGATATCAAAAGCAGAAATCATTACTGCTACTGACAAAAACAATGATGGAGATGGTGCTGGGATGAGAAATAAATACTTCTGCCCTATAAACCTGTAATCATTCACTTCCCATTCTTAATAACGGCAGTTTTCCACACATATGACAGACTGTATAGCAACAGCTATTTTATGGAAATGAGAGAAACATGGATAAATGGAAAAGCAAAAGCGAAATTCAACTTCAATAAAACTGCATACACCAAAAAAATTACCCGAGGTATAAACAACCATAATTTATTAAAAGTACATTACACTAGCAAGAACCTGTCAATACTTTTCTTTTTCTTGCAGTTTCCTTTGGAAAAATAAAATCCAATGGAAAGTTCAAACAGCAGTCGGTTACTGAAGATGTATCCCTAATTTTCTTGCTTTAGTATGCAAGTACAGTAATCTGACTGTGGTGGGACCAGAGTATGGACAGATATGTAAAAAGTTGGATGAATGAATCCTGTTTTAAATACCATTATACAAAGCTGTAACAATTACTATATTCACACAATTATTGATTTAAGATTCAGCTTGTATTAGGGAGCTCCCCTAAATCCCTTGTTTAGAAACATATAAGGTATTAATGCTTGTGACACAGCACCTGTCTGTCGTGTGGATGTGTGCATTGGCTGTTGAGTGACAGGCAGGAGGTCGAGATGGAGGTTGAAGTTGATCAAGTCAACACACTGAAATAGCTCATGTGACACCATCAGCAGTGGCAGCGCACGGAGCACATACAACACAGTGTACGAAAACTTAGGCTCTCTGAAATAATCTTCTCTGTTGCTGAAGAGGTTGGCGGATTAATGGTTTGGGTGGATATGCGACAGGTGGATACGCGACGGATTACTGCACTGACTTTGAGTGAATGAGGAAAACTGTGTCACCTTTACAGGAGTCCTTGGATATATACCGTTAGCATCAAAAATATGCTCAGCAAGAAAAAAAGTGCTTTGCCTACAAATTCTTAATTAGTATAATTTTCCCCTTTAAAAGACATCCACTTTATCTAGTTACAACAACATGCTGATGAAGGCCTCTAATCCTGTCAACAAATCTCCAGCTGAAATTTAAACCAGCCTTGCCTAGATTTACTTCTGAGTGAAAGAAAGATACTGCTTCTCATGCACAACCACATTCAATGCAGAATATTTATTTTTAGATTTACGTAGTGCTGAAATGTATTGCCAAGAATCAAATGTATTATTTTAAAATGAATGCTAGGGACTTACTAGAAGTCTTTCTCTCAATCCTGACAAGCAAGGGATAAAGAATGACAGGCCATTGTCCTCACGGGACCCATCAATTAGAAATTCAGATAAATGAATTGTAAAGCGTAGGACATGGTGTGCCTCTACCTCTCTAGTACTATAGAGTTATTACAGCAATAATTGTAGTTAATATTAATTATTAATGACAACACCAATATGTAAATGCTATGTTCTAATTTACTAATAAAACCTGTGTAATTATTTGCAGAGTATCCCTCTACGCTTACCCTTCCAGTCTCACATCTGGCAAACTTCTGTTCAGGGCAATCATATCACTGGCCATGAGGTTGAACTGGTTGATTTTAAACAGCTCCTTCATTTTTTCCTGGTCATCTTTTGATATAATGACAGCTTTTCCCATCTCTCCGGGACCCTCATGTGTTCTTGATATGACAGCTGAAAAACAGATTCAACACTTGAGTACATCAGTACACTTGAGCTAAAATGCCATGATTGGGACAATAAGGATAGCTCAAATGATCAAAAACTGTGATAATAATGTTATTGTCGCTTTCTAAAAGAGTCATATTTTTCATGATGGAAGTTTGTTTATTTTGTCTACACATACAAGTTGAACAGTAGTATTAAAAACACAATCCAATACTATATAGAAACCTTTTGAAAGATAAATGACACAACTGTTGACCCCACTGTAAAAACGATGCACAGATAACAGACCATATCAGCAATGCTGTTGATTCTTTCATGATACTTAAATCAGTAAAAAGAAAATAAAAATTAAGTTCCGGTAATGTCATATGTGTAATGAACCAATTTAATATTGTTAAATGGCCTGATGTTGGTGCACTGGGGAAACTGAAGACTCCAGGCAATGTTAAATATATGTACCTATAGGCTGGCCTATTCGAACTCCACAAATTCAATGAGGCTTGATGATATATCTTTTGAAAATGAATAATGTGTTACAGTCTTCATTCCCTTGTTTATTATTTGTGAAGTGGGTGAAGTAAAACATGCTGCTGGTCCTGGTCTGTAAGTTACTACTGCATTTACTACTGTTACTACTGGTTTGCCTTTTTCTTTGCAATTGTCTCTTCATGAACGTTCAGCACTATCCTCCAAGCCAGAAAAAACTGTGTATTTCACCACTCAATACAGAAAAGTGTGAGATAAATGGTTCCATTTGATCACATGTGTGTTACAGGTATTTCTAATGTTTTGTCCAGCCTCTGTAGATCATCCAACAAGCATTAGTTAGTCCACGTGATTGACTTTTCCCCCTTTTGATTAACGAGCTAAGGCACAAAAGTAATTCCTCTCTGCTGGCTGATTGCCTTGTCTGGTTAAAACAATGGCATCATTATGTGGTGCTGTTTCAGCCTCTGAGAAAACCAGACTTCCTCCTTTTTTAAGTATACTGTTTTGGTGCCTGTCGCCAAGGAAAACAAACCAATCACACTGAGGAGCCACTGTATTTTTCAATACTTGCTAATTCTGCTGGTCAAAACATATAGATGTATTTTAATGTTGTCAATGTATTTCATTTGTTATTATGTACTGGCATGAACCAGCGTAATAATTGTGATGATTAGCCTATTACATATTGATTTGTTTATTTTTAAAGAGTGTTTGTTTGTTTGTATTTTAGTTTTTTTATTCAAGGTGTCTGAAGATACTGTGGTCCACTTTTTTGCTAGATCCTGATCTGATTGGACCTACAGTATTTCAAAACATTCTTTAAATTGGTCACAGCAGCTCAGATACAACCGCCAATACATATATCTTCCATTTGGAAACATTTGAATACAGATATACAATATCTTAAAATGATACTAATCTTATCTGAACAAGTATCTGTAAGTGCCTGTAGCTGTTTTACACCCCCTCGAGTAACACATGGAAACTGAGGATTCGCACAGCAACCAACTGCCTTTCCTTGAGGCTGTTAGATGTTACTGACCACTCTGTCAGGTTACTGTATTGTGGCTTGAAAAGTTTGTCAATGTCAATATTTGAGGGTTTTTATGAGAGCTGAAATGCCACCAATAGGACAATAAGGACAGCTCAAATGCTCCAAAAAAAAAAGTTATTGTCGCTTTCTGTATCTGTAGACTGTCTTATATTTTTATGTCTTGACATCATTGTGACTACTGTGAAAGGATGGCTTTGCAGGGGTGACGTCAGAACCAGGAACAGAAACCAAAACACGTTTGCTGGCAGTGAAAACTGAGCGTCACGGCTCAGTTTATTTATTAAATAATAATACAAACAAAAGATGTGAACAAACAAAGGACACACTAAACAATGGGCGCGTTGGTCAACCAAACAGACAGACACACAATGGCCGTGGATGCTGTAGCAATTGTTATTATTAAATCTACTCTCCTCTCTCTCAACTGTTCTCCACCTCCGAACACACAACCCTGAGTGAGTGAAAACATCTCGGTACAACTGCACGTGAATTAATTAAGTGTAATTCCCTGTGCTCACATACATTTTACCTGCACGTGAAGTGTTGTGCAATCCTCGTGCCTGAATACAAATATACATTTTAAACACTTGTGCTCGTAACTCATATTTATATCCTGTGTATTTTATACATAAACACCAACATTAACACACTACATACAACATAAAACACTTAATAAACATAAAGGGGCGGGACACTCCGCCACACTACTGTCAATGTATGATTATATTTTATTATCTGCAGGGTACACATTTCTGCAGGTTCTGACACAGGAATATTGACAGGAATACCTGATGTGACAATAAGCATATCCGGCTACCTCTGCCCATACATGCCAATAGTGCCTATATGGTCAAGACAATCACGATTTCCTAGCAAATGTCCCGCGTCCACTGAAAATGAATCGACTGAAAAAGTATGTATTTCTCTAGAGACCGCTGGTAAAGTTGCAATCTGACAAAACCAATTACTGGGCTATTTAGTTTTAGTACAATTCCCTACATACAAGCATACATCATTAATCACCATGACATCCCAGGAGAGTGTGAAAACTATAAAATTACAGTGTCATCACTACCTGAGGGCAATACAAAGCTCTCATCTGTTTGCGACTAGCACAAAGCTACTCCACAGCCTACTATACATGAGAACATGTGAAAATACTGGTATTTCTTGCCATGACAGTGGTATGCAATTTATAACATGAAAAAGTAGGTCACCCAGACTTACATATAGAAAAACTAAAATAGCACAGCACACATAATCCATTTCATAATTTAGTGGGCATAAAGCTTAGCACAGTCTACATAGCTCCTTTTACAGTTTAGTCTTGCTTTATATTCTGTCAATTTTTGTCTGATATTAATGTTTGATGAAAAACCTGGCGTGCAGCCTGTGGAAAAATCCCATCTACCCTGCACTGACAGAACAGAATGATGAAATATTAAAAGGAGGATTAATTATTGAAGAAGTCACGTCTTTTTTTTTTCTCGATAATTTGTTTAAAACAAAAGTTGTTTTTGACTTCAGCAAACACAAAAATGGGCACAGCTAAAAATCCTTCAGGAAGCAATGTTACTTTTTATGTGTGTGTGTGTATATATATATATATATATATATATATATATATATATATATATATATATATATATATATATATATATATATGGACAAATATCTGAATTTTTGAACAAATATTTTTTGACATTTATTCAATACAAAAATATAAAAAAGATACAAAAATCAGATGTTCATATTCACTAAAAGTGACAAAAAGTGACTTATTTACTGCCTCACCAGAGGTTGCGCGACAATTTTAAAAATGGAAAACGAAAAAGAGCTCCATGTGGTATGTGAGATTAATATATAAAAAAGACACACACAGTAGCTCTTGAGCAACTATTTAAAAGTTTTAGAAATAAAAAAGTAAACAAACCAGATTATGCGCTGGCATGCATAGTGATCTCAATGGAATGTCATTTGGGTCAAAAAAAGCGTTGTGCTGCTTTAAGAGAGTCAGAATCTCATGGTACAGAAAAAAGGCAAGCATGTCATTCTGAAATGCCTCCGTATATATATATATATATATATATATATATATATATATATATATATATATTATATATTTTTTTTGTATGCAACTTTCTGTTATGTGGAATGTAATAAAAGAGAACTGAGATTTTTTTTTTTTTCCACTTCACCTTTTCCACATTTATTTTTTTTTTTTTAATTTGAAGTGTTTAAATTTAAATTTCCATTTTCGTTTGTTTGTTCACCTACAAAAAGGGCTTAAGTAAACCTCATGCTATTACTATGGCCACTGTTTACTGTGAAGAAACAGCAATGGCAAGGAATGAAAAAAAGCAAAACATAAATCAAATGTGATGTCAACACAGCAAATTGGCCAGTGTTAACTCAACTCTGTCACAATCTAACACTTTTCCAGTGTACATATGGCTCCACACTCCACAGTGTTAAAGTTAAAAAAAACACTTTCATAGTGTAAAACATTTAACACTATGGGGGTAAAATGTACATCTCTTTTAGTGAATAACTAGCACCCCTTTATTATACAATGAACAACCTAAGTGTTTGGAAATAACAGTGCTGTAGTGACAATTTAACTCATATGAGTACACAATTGTACTCTCTGTATATAAATTATGGACACTTAACAAGTGTAAACTAATATCTTTATAATTTCTCAAATATTGTTTTGTTGCCACGAAAGTAAATGAAAATATTGTAATGAGCACAGAAATAATTGGGCAGACCTGGGTTTGTCAATTACAGATGATGTTTCTCTGTATTTGTTGATTATGCTTCAGATACCATACCATGAAAATCGAGGGATGCAATCTACTTCACTCCATGTTTTTCCTCTTTATGCAAGTCAAGGTTGTTATAATAGTAGAAAACATTAGTGGAGGCTTTGAGTAAATTGTTGATGTTCATAATGCAAGTCTAAGACTTTTGTACAGCAGTGTATTTACACACACACACACACACACACACACACACACACACACACACACACACACACACACACATAGTTGTAGTCAAAAGTTTACGTAGCCAAATGGAAATTTATAATTTCTAGAAATTTCTCAAACAAATAATTTTAGGAAAAATCTTTTGTAGCAAAAGTTTTGCTTTTGTGGATAATAATAATAATAAAAATTACAAGAAACAGATGTCTTAAACACTCCACTACAAAATTTTCTTTAAAAAGTGCAACTGGATGTTCCAACTTGGCAACGATCCAAAGCACACATCAAAATCTACTTCAGAATGGTTAAAGTAGAATAAAATCAAGGTTCTGAAATGGCTTAGTCAAAGCCTAAATCCGATTGAGAATCTTTGGTGTGAGTTGAAGAAGGCTGTGCAGAAAATAAATCCTCGGAGTTTGAATGAACTGGAACAATTTTGCATTGAAGAATAGTAAAAAAAAATCACTAAGAATCATACCAAAAGCTCATTGACAAATATCCTAATTGTTTAAAAGAGGTTATTATTGCTAAAGGTGCTTCAACTAGCTATTAATTTCATTTTCCTTGTCAGGGTATGAATACTTCTGAATTAGCATTTTTAGAGTTTTGCAATATATATATATATATATATATATATATATATATATATATATATATATATATATATATATATATATATATATATCTTTTAATTCCAGTATCCTTCGGTCACAGAGTGAAAGACTTAAGGAATAAATGACAGACTGCCAAATCCCTAATCCCATGCTTCTGAGGCGAGAATTAGTACTTAGACCTCATTTGACAGAAACTAATTCCCAAAAGCTTACACAAACACATTTAGATTCTGAATATAGTGCTATAGCAGTAACCAAGCACACAGTATAGCCCTTAGTTCAATTGAAATGACAGGACATTCACATAATAAAATAATGTAGGACTACAAAGAACAGCATTTGCAAAACAACACCTCCAATTTTTTCACTCGAGATTTCTATCCTTTCATAACCTTGCAAACTCGCTTAACTGCCACATGGCACTGGACTCAATAAAGATGACAAGTAATGCTAAGAAAAAAAAAAAACAGGCTTTAAATGATAAATTAACAGCTAAGATGTTACAATACTTACAAAAACAACAACAAAAGTGGCCGAATTTGCAGGATTTTAGATTTAAACAGACTTTGAGTAATCACATTTAAGATATTTGTTAAATATGCAGGGGTGCTTTTATTTAAGCGGTATCTCATAACCTTGTCAGTGAACACAAACTAGGGAAAAGCAATCCAGAGTAAGGTGTTCATCCATTTAAACATCAGACACCTGCAAAATCTATGGCTTTGTGGGAAAGGTGATGCGCAAGGTTATATTTTAAATCTATGGCTTTGTGGGAAAGGTGATGCGCAAGGTTATATTTTAAATCTATGGCTTTGTGGGAAAGGTGATGCGCAAGGTTATATTTTAAATCTATGGTTTTGTGGGAAAGGTGATGTGCAAGGTTATATTTTAAATCTATGGCTTTGTGGGAAAGGTGATGCGCAAGGTTATATTTTAAATCTATGGCTTTGTGGGAAAGGTGATGCGCAAGGTTATATTTTAAATCTATGGCTTTGTGGGAAAGGTGATGCGCAAGGTTATATTTTAAATAATTGCACTTTGCAAGTAACAGTCACTTGCTGTACTACAATATGCATCCTTTTAAAATCCAAATCCATCTTGCACTGAAACCCCTTAAAGCAACATAAAAGGCAATGTTTGCCCTAGAAGATGAATTAGCTTAAAGGGATGGTATGCCTATTTCATGGACTGTGGACTCCTTATACGTTTCATCACATCGATGAGCTGTAAAGTGCACAGCTGTGAGACAAGTAACTGAATAAGGGTCTGAAACTGAAGTGGGAACTACTTACCTCTCAAAGCAGGCAGCAGTGATTGGTCTTTCTTGTCGTCACACTTGTTACACTCACTGAAGTACAGGAGTAAAAAAACATCTACAAGCACCCAAACCAAAGATGTGGCCAGGACCACTTTGCAGTAGACAAATTTTCTCATGTCTTTAGTTGATGTATACACTTGCTATGGAATCAATCCACATCAGCAACCTCCTTTTTTAGGATGGAGAAACCATACCGTGATGAGAGAAGGCAACACAGGAGCATGGATGTTGGACAAGCTTCATCAGTCTGAAAACAAAAGGACAATTGTAGAAACAAAAGACTCATAATTCAACTAATAATCAACCCCCTCTCCACCATAATTAACAACAAAATGTGAACTACTACAGTCCAATACTTCTCAATTATAAAATGTATCATGCATTGCAGAACAAGTGTTTTAGTTGTAAAACAAGAGAACATGTGGTACATACTCTACAGTGATAACAGCTGACACTGTCAGTTGCACACTATAGAGAAATCATATTTTAACATTTCTGGTCAGTTGTGCTGTGATGCAGCTTTATAGCACACCGTGATCTAAATAATAATAATTATATTTTTTAAAGTACAATCTGGAATTGTTCTTTCATGAATCTGTTCATTTAAAAAAATGCATTTGTTACTTGAAATTTCAGAATTGAGAAGAAACCAGGTACAGTGCTACAGTAACTCCATGAACAGCATCAGAAAATAAGTTTCTTTTTTTTTTATATACGTAATAAATTATTATTATTAAAATCTCTCAAATTTTGCAAATGTTCTTGTGGTTTATATGTTATAAGAAATGCTTGATGGAATCACAGCCTTGTTATATGCTGTTGGGTGTACATTCCTTATTCCTTATATTATACACAGAATTATGACAACCACTTTTTTCACCGCTTAACAGTAATAGTATTCCCATGCTTTTAAAACCTGGGAAACTTGGCAGGCACATAGTTGCCCCCTACTGTAAGAACTGAGCCCTTTAAAATATAACCACCAGGTACAATACAATGTGTGTTGTCTCCAATACTACAACACTTTTCCTAACAACCTCAGGGTTTTTCTGACATCCTTGCTTCCTTATCTGCCCCTGCAGTGCACTGCCTGGTTACCGTACAACCACAAGACCCCTCCAGAGGTAGAACCCTATCAGAGAAGATGTCACGCTTGATCTAGGTTACCCCTTATCACATTTCAAGGTGCTAATGGGAATCAAAGCAGGATCAGATTGCTTAAAGTTGCCCTGTGATTCCATAAGAACCCCCTGCCACAAAACAGATAGCTCGAAGGCTCTGGATTGCTATGAACGGTGCCCTTCAAGCTCCAGAAAGCACATACACAAGGACAATAATACCTTAACACTTGGAACATGACTATTTGTATTCAAACCATTAGTTGTTAGTTTGTATTGGTTAATGCAAATCATTCTCTTGAACAGTATTCTTTGTTGGAATGGTATCCGTTTGTCACACTTTTAAAGCATTTCTGCTGTTTGCTATGTAACTAATGATGGATTCCTGTATATTTCTGCATTAATGTCTGTAATCCTTTGTTTCACTGTTGTATTAAATATATACACGTGTACATTATGACAGTACTACTGGCATTGATCTTGAGCACTGGTAATATAACTCAGTCGTTCTTTTTATTAATTTGATTTCTATCTCGAGGAGACAACCATTCTTAACTTGCTACTTATGTTCTTACAATACCAAACAAATACTCTTTTCACGCTACCTAAAATAAAGCCCAATCACCATAAAGTGAACGAGAGTCACATGTTGTCAACGTTGGTTGATCATACATTATTTAAGCTTGTTCTCCCTGCCTAGTGCAGTTTTCAGGGGTTTCGTACATAAAAACATGTACATAGTTTGGTTTTCAGGAACTAAAGATTTTTTCAAAAAATCTACAAAACAAAAGACTGGCTTGAGGGCTGTAAAATATAAACTATAACTGGTTCAACATAAATGTACCACACTCTCCAACCAACCACCCTGTCTCCTGTTATACCTTGTGGCCAGGGCTGATTGACAATTCATTATTCAATCACCACCTGGCCACATTACACACTTGCATTAGCTTTGTAACCTGTGACAGAGCACTGCACCTAAATAAAACATGATTGTCAGGTATCGAGAACAGGATTGTGAATGAAGTAAATAATCACCAACAGAACACACTGAAATGATGTAAAAGATACATTACTGTAAGACAGTAAATGATTAGAGACTGCAGCTGTAAATTCCATTCTAATTCTCAAATCAAATTCCTATGCCTTTTTATTCCATCTGTTTCATGCTCTGCAACAAATTTGCAAAAAGGTTTCAGTGCTACAAACCTAGCTGCAGGCAATGCAAACAAACAGTCTACCTTTAAAAGACAGATTTATTAGTTGGATAGTTTTGGTTTCTTGTCTGTTAAGCAGTGCAATTGGGATTTCAGATAAATGGTTGTATGGCAGTAAAAAACTTACAAAGAATTGGGCAGAATTGTTCAATGCTACTTTGGTGATCTTATGCAATAGGTGCAGCTGACCCTATTTCTGTCCTATGATTAATCCTTGTAAATAAAACCACTTATGTCAATGTGACAAATATTGACTTGATTATGGTATGTGAAAAATGTATAATTTCTGCAACCCTCGAGAGGCAGAAAGAATATGCCTTGCACACTTTAAACAAGGATTGATCATTTCTCTGAGTCGGACAAGGCCATATTTTGCTACCAAAATACTGGTAATCAATTAACATTTAATCATATATATGTAATGCTATCCTGCAATCTTCAAAGAGTTATAAGATACGTTCAATTTAAACATGCTCGGGTGTATTTGCACCCCTTGTTACTGACAACTCATTGATCTGCTTCAGAATTTCCCTAAAATCAGAGGTCTCCAATCCAGGACCTAGAAGGTCGTGTTTTTTTTTTCCAACTTTACCCTAAATTACTTAATTGGACCAATTAAGTTGGAACAAAAACCAGGAGGGACACCGGCCCTCCAGAACCAGGATTGGAGACCCCTACCCTAAATGGTATCAAAACTGAAAGTCTGGATAAAAAAAAAAAAGGTTTAAAGTTTCATATTTAGTGTACCCAAAGGGCATTTTTGTTCAATTTCAACTGTACCCCCCCCCCCCCCCCCCCCCCCACATAATACCACAATATAATACATAAAAAAATAACAATCGCGGTACTATCTGACAATGTTTCAATAAGTAGCTTTATTAACAGGAGGTTTAACACAAATACAGAAAACATAATTTCCAAACAGCAATTTAAGGCAACATAACGTAGAGATTATAATGAATCCATAAAATATAATGACTCTCTTCATTGGGAAAACTATATAATATAAATACATGTTCACATTAAGTAACATATCGTATTAAATACGGTGTATCGGGACACCAGGACCACATGCCCGATGTACGGGCTACGTTCTGCTACATACCCCCCCCCCCCCCCCCACCACCACCACCACCACCACCACACTGAAAAATTGTACTGATCTAAGACTGTAGATTTTTATTTATATTGAAATGGTTTTGCTTTTTATATTTCATCGATTACTTTGGAAATGGTTCCATAACCTGTCTCCGTAAGCACAGCAGTTCAGAGTGTCTGTCTGGCCAGCAATGAGAATCTGCAATCGAGACTAGACGACACACGAATAATTATACTGCTACATTTTATGTGACGCCATATCTACTTGTTATTTTAATGCCAGACCAATGACAGTTAAAGAAAACATCAATGATAAAATGTAATAAAAAAATGAGCGAAAGCATATTGTATTCAAAAGACACTCAGCCAAAGTGCAAATGCAGCAAGCCAGCGAAAATGACATTTTTGGATTCGCTAAAATCATAATTGTGTCAAATTTTGCTGTAACTTAATAGTTTCCTTTGTCATGATCATATGCATTGCACCCGATAAGTTTACTAAACCAACAACCACGTTATCTTTGCCATATTAATTTAAGATTACTATTGTAACAAAATATGTAACATCACACTCTGTAAAATCAAACATCTTACCTTCATCAAATGCAACACAGTTGCACTCACAGAAATACTAGGGTAACCTGTTTAAAGGTACAGAGTTCCTGCTCTTAATGGCAAAGATAAATGAGCTGTATCATAGCCTTACTTTATATAATAATATAGAGTATGTAATACTTACTGGAAAAAAAAATAATGATGCAGTACATAGTCTTGGCAGCAAACAACGTGTTGCATATCTTTACACATTATTCACCAGCAAAATCACGGTACAATACAAAAAAAAGTATTAAATGCAAATATTTTTTTTAAAATTGTATTCAGATGCTAACACAGCGGACAGACAGTCATGGTCTCGTTAGGAAGCAAAAATGACGTTCCTCCAGGAGAGCTTGACACTTCTTGCAAGACGCAGCCTTTAAACTCTGCGTCTTTTCCGCCATGCCTTTGTAGCTACCACTGACAGCACAATAATCAAAACATGCAAATTATTTATTTAAATAATTTAATGCACATGGGAAACACATACACTGTAATCAAGACCACTTCCAGAGACTTCACTTGACCAAAGCCAAAAGATAACAGGAAAACGCAAAGCTACGCTCTGGCACGGACAACCCTGAAAATGCAAGGCTGAAAGAAAAGACTGCCTATAATTGGCTGCAGTAAATGTCAATCATTAAGAACCCGCCTTGTTGAATTGCAAAGCACTCTGGTAATTGAAGTTTATGGGATACAAATATGACCAGTTATTTTTATTTGTTGTTGTTTTTTTTTATTTGCACATACATATCCACATGGGACTTTTTGTTTGTTTGTTTTACTTAGTAAAATCACTAATCCGTTTAAAATCACTGAATTTAATTATTTGGTGTAGTGTACCCCAGTACAGGTGCAGAAGTAAATTCTTGATGCATGCTATTAAATGGAGCTCACAAAAAAAGAAGAAAAAAGAAAGATTTATGGATGTATTTTAATACCCCGTATAAGTAATAATGTAATTGATAGTGACCTAAGTACACAAAACTAAAGCTATTAAATGCTATTTGACACCAAAAAATGAATTGTGCAATTGTACTCTTTTTTTTTATAACTGTTATTAGCATACACCTTAATGAAAGCAGCATATATACTGTCCCCAAGAAAAGAAATATACCATAATGAACCACATGGAGAGAGGATCTTTCAACATAAAATTAATTGTAGGTCACATAATTAAATCATCTTCCTGGATAAATTAAACAGTAGCAATGGTTTACTGGTTAGATGCTGCTATGCAGTGCTAGCTTGACTTCATTCAGAAATATTTACCATGAACAATGTTAGTGAAGGTACAGTTAAACAAAATGAAATACCATTATTTTACAAAGTAGTTTACAACAATAACAACAAAAACGATTGTGGCAAATTATTTATTTCTGAAATCATTTCAATTGAATATGAACCATATTAAAAATGATTTGGTTTGGAGATATTCCAACTGCACCTTATATTCTAGAGATACAGCCCGTGTTATAACAGTCTTCACTATCAAAGCAAGAATAACATACCAAGGTTTCCTTGTGAATTGCAACTTGAAGTATGAAACTGTTAAGTATAACAGTATCTACAATTATGGATCATAACCCCCCAATGCTATAGAATTAAGAACTTCCACCCGTAATAATGGGGAATCGGGTAAACAGACAATACACCATTCACCCTGCTCTTTTAATGTAGCCAGCCAAGCTTGAACGTAGAGACAGAGATAGAAGGTCATGTTAATTTTAATGTATCACAGGTAGGATGGAGAGCAACTAACTATAAACCTTAGAATATAATTATAGAATACTGGAATTATATTCATAATAAAACGAAATGGTATTGCGTTTTATAAATGAATGCTCCAGTAGATTGCACTAATATGCAGGTACAAATATTTATTTTTTATTTTTTTATTTTTCATAGATTTGTGTTTTTACTTTTATATTTCTTGACAGAATTAAACTTTGTGTAATCGCTTGAAAGTATAATAGTTTGTGAAGCTTAAATACAAGTTCAATAGAGTTGAAAATATATTGAGTTGCATTAGCATCAACTACTGAAGAGAAGAAACAATGCCTTGCTGTAACTTCATATTAATATGGAAATACATGCAGTGGCTTTGTAATGTATTTGTTTGCACTAACAGTATACTTGTTAACAGTAGAACTACCAGAGCGATCTTTTTGGCTCATCACGTTTTTTTTTTTTTTAAAATGCATTTTTCTCCACTGATTTGGCAGCTAGACCCCTGTGCTTTTTAAACTCTCTCTCTCTCTCTCTCTCTCTCTCTCTCTCTCTCTCTCTCTCTCTCTCTCTCTCTCTCTCTCTCTCTCTCTCTATATCTATATATATATATATATATATATATATATATATATATATATATATATATCAGTAGACCAACCCATTGTTGGTGAAACTTTTGGAGCTATAATACGTTATACCTAGAACTACTGCTGCTGTCATTTTGACTGTTATTGTAAAAACTGTGGGTTTGGCTTTGCGGTGCTGAACTTGAGATCTTCGCGCTTGTTTTGAATAGCTGCAGGAGACATCAACCAGTGGCGACTCGTGGCTTATAAACTGGTGGGGCCCAAAGTGTAAAAGCTGTGTGCATTGTCCAATCAGAAGAGTTCAAGGTTGTACCTTTCACGAATGACAGTAAATAGCCCAATCACAAACAGAAATTTGAAATGCGCGCTTTGGCAGACAGCAAGCATGTCATTGGTCAGTTGTGAGTGGCGGTTCCTTTGTATACTGATTGAAAACGGTACTTTTTTTTTTTGTTTGTTTTTTGCAAAACAGTTACTGAATAATAGTGTATCAAAGCAGCCATTGCAAGACTGGAGACGGGACCCACGTTAAATAGTTAACAGAGTCGGACTCAGGCACAAAATAAAAGGGTAAACAGAAAACGCTTGTGTAAAACAGTCAAACAAACAAATCTCAGGCACTATTCTCTATTGCAGGGCTTCCCACTCGGTCCTGGGGATCCCCTGTGGCTGCTGGTTTTCATTCCAACCGAGCTCTCAATTACTTAATTACACCCTTAATTGCACTAATCATTTGCTAAATTAGAACTTTTTACATGTTTTCAGCTCTTAAACAGTTGCACTTCAAGTTACTGATCAAATGTTATAGCTAACTTGAAATACACAACTGTTCAAGTAAAAAGGTCTAATTAAGCAAATTATCAGTTCAGTTAAGGGTCTAGTTAAGTAATTGAGAGCTCGGTTGGAATGAAAACCAGCAGCCACAGGGGGTCCCCAGGACCGAGTTTGAGAAGCCCTGCTCTACTACTTCACAGAGTGGTAGGATCCCGTTGCGTGTCGTCAGGAGCTGCTAAAACCACTCTGTTTTATAGTCCAGCATTTGCAAACATAAGTCCCCTTCCAACACCACCCCCAAATCTCCTGTCAGTGCTCCTGTTGTAACGGGTTTCCCTCACGTGTGACAAGCAAGCTGCAAAAACAGTGTCACAGACAATATCCTGAAGGAAAACAAACAATAACATAAAAAAAAGTTGATTTACAAATAAATTATTGGAAAATACAAGTGAGGAAATCGGAATTAAAGGTAAGCACTGTATTTGGTATGTTAAAATGAACACGCTGTTTTGACAACATTTAGCATAAAACAATTTTGTAGCGTGCGACGCTGCAGTAGTTCTGTATTTTAATAGAACGTAAAAAAGACCGCTGGTCTTCTGCATACTGTAAATATTGAACATTACGGATTTCTGCAAAGTTGCCTTTTTTATTATTAAGAGCATTACAAAAATGTAGATGCAAGTCTAGCAAACCTTGAAATACGACAGGCATGTTCAGACTGAAACAGAACATTTTCAGGGAGCTTGCAGAAGATCTGCCAGATAGTGGCTCGAGTAGCTTGCTAAAGATAGCTACAAGAAGATCACAAAAACATGTTTTTAAAATATATTTATTGCATTTTAAAATTGATATTGAAAGGTGAGGAATAGAACTAGCATCAGAACATTTTCACATGGAATCAGATCCTAGAGACACTGAATTATTTCTGTGATTTTATGTCAATGGGGACAGAAACAAAAAAGTGACAGATTTTTTTTTTTTTTAAATTGCATTAACACGTTTGTGAATGTGCAATCTGTGGAACATCTGTGTTGTAAATTGACACCACAAAGACGTGTTCTGAATAATCTAATCTGTTACCATATTCTGAAAGCAAGCAGTATGAACACTTTGTATTTATATAGTGATTAATTGTATTTGTATCTGTACCTTTCACCACGGTATCATTTATATGCCTTCATTTAATGGAAACAAAAATAAAATAATTATTTATATTATTTACTATTTACTGTTTTTTTTTGTTCAGTTGATTACTTATGTAATGTAATGATTGAATGAGTTAAAAAAATGACATATTTAATAAAGTGATAAATATCTTCTTGTATAGGCTCTTACAACATACTATACTGTAATTACCTGTTTACTAGATAAGTAATAACTACAGAGAGGGCTAAACAAAAAAGCTGTAATGCAAACCACAAATTTGCATAGTAAACATTGTCCACTTGGTGTCAGTGTAGCATCTTGTTTAGGGTCCTGGCAACAATGTGTAAACGATGCTCTTTCTATATATATATGTTTGTATTTAGAAGAATACAATGTGTGTAACACAAATTGTGTTTACACATAACAGGGATAGTAGTCAGCATCTTTTTTCTTTCTTTCTTTTTTTTTTTTTTTTTTTTTTTTTTTGCAGTGTGTTATATTCTTTTGGGGATTTATTTATGTATTTATTTTTATGAACACTTTTATTGCTAAAAAAGTTCATTCGTTATATGATACATTTCCATAAGTTATTAGTCTGATATAATGAACAACTGAGTGTTCTACGATATGGTTAAAGAAAGCCCATAGAACCCTCTTTTCTAAGAATGGCCATGTGCTCAAATGAATGAATGACCTCAGTTTGCTTCGAAAGGCGAGTTTTGCATTTAACATTCACGTCTATGTACGCAGGGGCGCTCTTTCCATGAACACGGTTTCAAAAACGAATTTCGTCTCCTCTTTGTGGAAATGGTTTAATCCAGACAGGTATAATAACCACAGGCTTCCACGCATACCCTGCAATATTACTGTCGCTCGATTGTTAGGAGTAGGATGTTACAAGTAAAAGAGGACACAGCAAACCCGATGAGATCCACAGCTTTATCCTATCTTCAACTTTGATATATGCCACTTTTACATTGCTTACCCAGACACTCCAACATTGGCGGTTGAAGAAAGTTGATTTTCTGAACCTTCTGCACCAAGCTCATGACTGCTTGTTCTTCCATCAGCGCAACACTGAAAGTTAGTGGAGATGAATTCTACGTTTGTGAACCAGACAGATCCCGGGCTTTATTCGAACACCACTGACACCCTGGAAGGTATTCTCAAATGTTGTAACTTCACGTCAGTCGTGACAGATGATGGTTTTGTGGTTAATACAACGCCAGACGAGAGGAGCCTGTACATCATGAGAGTTGTCCAGATTGCGGTCATGTGTGTTCTCTCACTTACTGTCGTCTTTGGCATCTTCTTTCTGGGCTGCAACCTACTAATTAAGTCGGAAGGGATGATCAACTTTTTAGTGAAGGACAGAAGATCTTCTAAGGAAGTGGAAGCAGGCGACGTTGATCCTTACTAGCAAACTGATTTGAGGAGAATTCTGGACGAAAGCAGATGTCAGTTTTTGAGGCTGTTAAAAATGCATTTGCTGCAAATTTCCCGTGACTTAATCCGGAAGATCATACTGGTGATTGTAGAAAAGCAACACACTTGGACAAATAGCCACATCTTTATTTTAAATATCAGCTGAGAGTCACGTCATAAAGCAAATTCTGAAGTGCTGTTCAGAACTTTGATGTTAGAAATCAATTTGATGCCGGGACAGGCTATGGCAATTATGTTTTCCTGTGGCCAAAGCACATTATAAATAATGTAGATTTAAGAAAAAAAAAAGAAAACAACAACAACAACAACAACAACAAAAACCGCAAAGGACACACACTTGAGTAGAAGATTGCAAGGAAGAACGCATTTATTTATTTATTTATTTATTTATTTATCTTTCTAATTAAATTAATCTTAATCATATGTTTTATTTATTACATTAAACGAAGAGCTGCAATGGATTGTGTAATTTGACTACAAATGTTTGCTTTCTCCTTTTTCATAAAATAAGTGAATGTTTCCATTGCATTGTTATGGTTACCATTGTATAAAATGTTCAATTTTAATATTTCACTATTTTGTGGTGGCAGATCGCCATGTATTATGTATTATTCTGAGCTTATGTCACTTTGTTTATTCTTGCACTAACTATTGTATTAATATGTAACAAAAAAAAAAAAAAAAAAAAAGTTTATGTTACTGGTCTATTTTAATCAAATGTCCCTAGACTATATTCAGAAATGTCTTTTTGGTTGCTGGTTTTTAGTACAGTAATTGTTCTACAGCACTCTAGTATATAAAACAGTAGTAAACAAAATAATTTGAAAATAATTAGTATTTGAAATTTAAAATCATCATGTTAACATTTGCTTTAATAAAATAGAAAACATCATGCAAGTAGTAATACATTTAGAAACATATTTTAAACCTATGTATAGGCTTTAAGATTCAAGTACACCTTACAAATTAAATAAAACACATTTACTAGAAAGCAACTATAATAATAATAATAATAATAATAATAATAATAATAATAATAATAATAATATAATAATAATAATAATGAATAGAAATAAACATGCTTTGTTTTTAAAAAAACTATCAATTGGATGGTATTTGCTACAATACAGGACAAATTTATTAGTTTAGAGAAACAAAAACAGATGTTTAACCTGTTTAAAATTAAACATAACAACTTATGAAATGACCGTTGCATTAATGTTTTAACACTGTTGCGTCACTATAGGCTGAAGTCAGGCTATTGCAATGTAAGCAACTTAATTCTAAAGTTTACACTAATGGTTTATTCTGCTATTTAGTAGTTGTTTTGATAATATCTAACATGGTATGTATTGGTTTCCACATGGACAGCTCTGTGTGTGTGTGTGTGTGTGTGTGTGTGTGTGTGTGTGTGTGTGTGTGTGTGTGTGTGCAAATAAGGTCTGAAGTAAGTACACTAGAATTATAAGATGACTTCAAAGACAAATCAATTTCCAAGCTCTATTATGTATGAAAGTACAGTACAGTCAGGTGAACCATATTTATTTTTTTGTTCAATACACAGGAGTCGGGGCACAAAATAGCTTAATGCATAAGATAAGAATATTTTTCTATCAACTATGACATCTAAAATACATTATAGATTACTAGTGTGTGGTCATTTCTATCATATTTGCCAGAGGCTCTTGATTTAAGAGAGATTCATTTTGTTATTTTTAATAATAATTATAGTCCTATTATTACATTTGATTTTACAGAATACACAGAGCAATTGGTATGCTGATATAAACAATGTTTGCTCCCATTCTCTGAAAACCAATGGAATAGAATTGACCTTTGTTTTAAAGAAGTCAGGTAATGTAAACAATATATGAGATGCTTTTGACAAAACTATTATTCTTTTCTGTGTTTAAAGTCTCTTTGTTCAGATTGTGCATAATCTCCAAGCAAATTTTAAAGAGAAAAACTATCAGAAGACAATGTAGTTTATTGAATCCAGCGGCAGCAGACACAATGGATTGCGTCAACAAGGATTTTAGATCTCAAAGCTTGTACATTACATCTCGGTCATTCCACTTATAAATATTCTAGTGTTTGATATGGTTTGCATTTTTTTTGTGTTGTTTTTTTAAACAGGTAAACCTTGAATTCAGATTTGTTTCCATTGCTGTTGCTGACATCCTTATCTGGCGTCTGCAGTATAGTGCATTAGTTTGTGACTGTAGTTTGTATGCACTTTGAAGCTTATTGCATTGTGATTCAGATGTTAATTAGACTGGTCCACCTGATCCCAGACAGCATTCTCTGAACAAAGACATTCTTCAGAAATATGTGGCCAGTTAGCACTGAAACAATTAAAATAAATATGAAATTATCATCCATTCAAAGCAATGGCAGGAGACTAAATTAAAACAAACTGTTCTCCATTATAAATGGTTTATACGTAAATAGAATATTTCAATGATATAGGTAAAGATATAGAGCATATTTAATGTACACGACCTATAATGTATTACAATGTCAATAACATATATTAGGTAATGCAGGGCCTTTTCTAAAGATAGTTTCAAAGTTAATCTTATACAGCACACTTGAAGATCCATATTTAAAATGCAATAACACAATATGTAAACAACATATAAAATGGGCATTGTATTATACTAAAGTACACCAAACACAGGATAAACAAGTATAAGGGAAACAAAAGAGGGTTTGGATTGATTGTTGTCATGGTATTGTTGACATTGCTTGACAATCCAGAACCATTTTGGAATTAGGCATAATTTTTAAGTCTTGACTGTCTAAAACAATTTTGTTTTTTTAACAAATAAGTTTATAACCAAGTATACTGTGTAGTGTCCCATTGGGTATGGTAAATCTGCAGTAAAAATTGAGCTCTAACCCTAACCTTAATCCTAGCTCTAACTCTAACCTAACCCTAACCCAAAACCTAAATATAATCCTAGTCCTAAACCTAACCTTATCTAAACCTACCCCTAACCTTAACCTTAACCCTACACCTAACCCTAACCCTAACTCTAACCCTAACCGTAACACAAACACTAACCCTAATCCTAACCCTAACTCTAACTAACTTTAACCTGGTGGTCTGGGGAAAAGGATGACTGCCACTGGGCATACCAACAACTGACTGCTGAGCCAGGGAAATAGAAAACCCCTTATTTTATTTCTATAAAGTTAGTCTCTTTCCTGGAAATTGTAACCCCAGATCCCTCCAAGAAGGCAAAATATCCCCGGGTTATATCTCACGTCCCATTTTGAGACACCTTGCATTTCAGGAATTGTTTGATTTTATGCTGCATAAGAGGGACCACAAACTTTAAATCCACACCATTTAGCTTCTCAGAATGCACATCTGCATGAGAATTAGATTTAATCTACCCCTTAGATGTCTTTAGGCAAGCAAATGAGTTGTTAGTTTATGACATACATGTGACTGCCTCCACTGTATGTGTGATTCAACAGGCTTATCATAACACTTACATTGTGTGCGATTAGGCTGTAGGTTTGAGGGCTAGGTGTTCCCAATGTATGGACTTTGTATTTCAGATAAAATGGTGAACTCCTTTTAGTTAATTGATCCAAGACTGTATGTCTGAAAGCACAGAATGCCTATGCAGCCCACTAATAACTAATGTAATTGCTTGAAACTTAGTAAACAGCTCAATGCAATGGATTTCTTTCTGCACCAACAGTGGACCAATGGCTGGTAGTGTTGGCCATTTATTACATAAACATTACACATATTATAAATTCATAGCTCATCAATTACATTGCAATTAATATAACTAAGATATAACTGTATATTAAATATTTTGTATTAAAAAATGATGATCCGAACATAAGCAAATCAGTTATGAATTACAGTAATTCAAGTTTAAATGTGGTGTTTGCTCTCCTTGTATAATCAATTTAAATCTAGCTTGTGTCTATTCTAATGCCAGCCATTCCATACATTCATTTGAGCTCCAGTATGCAAGTCTAGACCCTGTTCTCAGCAAGCAGGAATAGTGTTATCTCAGCAATGTGTCTTATTGTATTTGTACTGCATTGCCCAAGTCAATGCACTGTTCCCTGTGTTCAGTGCTATAGGTGACAATAGGACACATCCTGCTTAAACTGTGCTTCAAGCTATAGTCATAGATAGTCACATTGCAATTAATTGAAGACTTATCCTTTACTATTTCTTTCATTCTCTGATCTCTCAGGCAATAGGCTGTGATTTTAAAGGTGCAAAGAACCTTTGCAGTAAGTGGTAATATTTTTGGATGAGATCATTTGATGAAAAATGTGCCTGAAGCACAGCTTTGATTTATATTGTCAGCCTTCATTATTATTTAAGTCTGTATGTGAAATCAACTCTTTTTCCTACTTCACTTATCTTCATTTCTTGCACATATACTGGAGCAAAGCAGTAAAGTGTATTCGATGATAATGGTTAGGAGCAAAAACACAGCGTTATTCTTTATTCTTCTATTCAGTCAGTAGTCTTGAATTATATATTAGTTTCAAATCTCAATTTTTAATCTTTGAATTTCTATTGAACTACAAAAAAAAAAAAAACATCAGAGCAAAGGATATATAATATAAAAAATATCATGCTGTTTGTGTTGCGCCTTATAACAAACTTAGTGTAATGGCATTATAGGGCAAATGGGGTCCAAAAGGGGGAACACAAAACACCATATATATATATATATATATATATATATATATATATATATATATATATATATATATATATATATATATATATACAGTGCCTATAGAAAGTCTATACCCCATTTCAAAATTTTCTTTCCTTTATCTACACATTCAACCCCACAACTTCCAAGTGAAAAAAAAAATGTAGACAATTAATTAAAAATAAAAACTGAAATAGCTTGGTTGGATAAGTGTCCACCTCCCCTTGTAATAGCAATCCTAAATTAGGTCAGGTGTAACCAATCACCTTCAAAATCACACACCAAGTTAAGTGGCCTCCACCTATGTTAAATTGTAGTGATTCACATGATTTCAGGATAAAGTCAGCAGTTCCTGTAGGTTCCCTCTGCTGGGTAGTGCATTTATTATTAAGAAGTGGAAGGTGTATGACACCACCAAGACCCTGCCTAGATCAGGCCATCCCTCCAAACTGGATGATTGAGCAAGAAGGAGACTGATTAGAGACTCTACCAAGAGGCCAATGGCAACATTTGCAAGAGCTACAGGCATTTATGCCCAAGACTGGTCAAAGTGTGCATGTGACAACAATATCCCAAGCACTCCACAAATCTGGCCTGTATGGTAGGGTGTCAAGAAGGAAGCCATTACTCAAGAAAGCCCACCTTGAATCCTGTTTGAAGTATGCAAAAAAACACTTAAGAGATTCTGTAGCCATGTGGCAAAAAGTTTTGTGGTCTAAATGCAAAGCGTTATGTTTGACGCAAACCCAACATAGTGCATCACCCAAAGAATACCATTCCTACTGTGAAGCATGGTGGTGGCAGCATCAGGTTATGGGAATGTTTCTCATTGTCAGGGACTGGGGCACTTGTCAGGATAGAAGGGAAAATGAATGGGGCAAAGTACAGTGAAGTCCTTCAGGAAAACCTGCTGCCCTCTGCAAGAAAGCTGAAACTGGGACAGAAGTTCATTTTTCAGCATGACAATGACCCAAAGCACACAGCCAAAGTTACACTGAAGTGGCTAAGGAACAAAAAGGTAAATGTCCTTGATTGGCCTAGTCAGAGCCCCGACATATTTGTGGCATGACTTGAAGATTGGTCCATCAATACTCCCCAAGGAACTTGATAGAGCTTAATCAGTTTTGTAAAGAAGAATGGTCAAATATTGTCAAATCTAGGTGTGCAAAGCTGGTAGAGACCTATCCCAACAGACTCACAGCTGTAATTGCTGCCAAAAGTGCTTCCACCAAGTATTAACTCAGGGGGGTGGAGACTTATCCAATTATGATCTTTCAGTTTTGTATTTTTAATATATCATTTTTTTTCTCAATAAAAACTTTTTTCCCTTAACAGTGTGGAGTATGGTGTGTAGATATCAGTGGAAAAAAATCCTCATTTAAATGTATGAAACTCTGAGGCACTGTCACAACAAAATGTGAAAAAAGTTCAAGGGGGTGTAGACTTTCTATAGGTACTGTGTGTGTGTGTGTGTGTGTGTGTGTGTGTATATATATATATATATATATATATATATATATGTGTGTGTGTGTGTGTGTATATATATATATATATATATATATATATATATATATATATATATATATATATATATATATATATATATATGTGTGTGTGTGTGTGTATAGTGTTGTAGGCAAAATTGCTGAATGATGGAAATAATAAAATTATAGTTTTGAGATATGAACTTTTAAAATGTTAATATTCATGATTTATACTAATAAGCAAACCTATCCCATTTTTTTGCACTCAGACAACACAATAAAATGTAGTCGTTAATTTATATTAAAATCTAGATATTGTTTGTTTCAAAAATGAATTTTTGCTAATCTATTGATGCTTTTCCTGATTTCTATTTAGTGTGGCAAGGTACACATTGTTTTCTCTACTCATTTTCTGTTTAGTTTTATAAGCTTACTGCATACTCTATGATTGATTAAAGACCCTGTGGAAGGGTTGTGGGTAATTCACTGACCAGGAGACAGACAGGTGTACTTGAAAACACCACACAGATGCCCAGTTTTATTTTGTAGGGTGCCTTATTTCTTTTTAGCCCGCAGAGGGCGCTGTTGGTCAGTGGTCTGCTTACCAACTATGGTAAACAGAACCACGAGAATACCATATGATGGTACGACAGTTCAGGGTGCACGCGCACTCGCAGGTGTTTCAAACAATAATTCAAAAATAGCAGCAATATCCTGGTCGCCGCTGCCCGTGCGACCCGGATCATCGTCCTACACTGCCGGCTAACTAGCCATGATCAGCTATACTTATTCAGGGGTCTGCCCAAGGGTTCCCCTCCCTCACTGTCTCTCTCTGAACCTCCGTTCCGTTCTCTCCAACTGGTTCTCGTCGTGGACCAGCGTTTCTGCACTCTCGGCGTGTTTAAAAGGGCAGACCTGAGGAAACAACAGAGCGTTAACTTATAGAGCTAACAATCTCCTTCAAGACCCGCCTCTCAGCCATTCAGAGAGGGGGAAAGTCCACACACCCGCTTTCCCACCTCCCCGTGTCACTGCCATGACTCACAGGCGGTTGTTGGACGACTGCTGCCCTCTTCCTGCAGCACAGTGAACACGCCAGCAGAGTCAGCACAGATCTCACCCTGCTACAGACCCACTCTGTTTCCTCAAGCTGTGAAGCACTGTATCAATCTTCCTGTACACACAAAAGGCCATTAATTTCAAGTCTACTGCCTTGAGACGGACATCCTGAAAAAATGAATCCTGCTTTTAACAAGCACAGTCGGTTACCAGAGGGGCATCCAATTATACAAATGTACACTCATTTTGAATGATTCATATTAGAAATCAACATAACTGAATTGTATTTCCATTGCGTTCCACAACTCTAATGCATTTAAACTATGACAATACTTAAGAACATAAGAACATAAGAAAGTTTACAAACGAGAGGAGGCCATTCGGCCCATCTTGCTCGTTTGGTTGTTAGTAGCTTATTGATCCCAAAATCTCATCAAGCAGCTTCTTGAAGGATCTCAGGGTGTCAGCTTCAACAACATTACAGGGGAGTTGATTCCAGACCCTCACAATTCTCTGTGTAAAAAAGTGTCTCCTATTTTCTGTTCTGAATGCCCCTTTTTCTAAACTCCATTTGTGACCCCTGGTCCTTGTTTCTTTTTTCAGGCTGAAAAAGTCCCTTGGGTCGACACTGTCAATACCTTTTAGAATTTTGAATGCTTGAATTAGGTCGCCACGTATTCTTCTTTGTTCAAGACTGAACTTGCGACAAAGTCTCTGAGTCAAACCCCCTTTTCCCTCCTACTTGTCTCCACGGCTGATTTCATGAATAGCTACCAAGTAAAACATTTGACTGATCTCCCTCTGTGCAGCGCAGAGGGGAAGTTACTGAACCAGATGTATGTCAAAGTGCATCCCAGAGAACAGCGCCATATCCTCCCGACACGCCTTGGAGGGAGTGGCTGGGAGTAAAGGGGGAGATCAAACCGGGCTGGAGGGCGTTGTATTTGCAGTGGAAACTCCTACACACTATCCTTACAGTGAACTCCTACCTCTGCATCATCAACCCTGGAGTCACTGATACGTCTCCTTTCTGCTCGGAGAGAGAGACTGTTTGTCACGGTTTTGTTTTTTGCTTTTGACTGTACCATCTGTTTTCCCTGTTGCAGTCCTTGGTAGAAGGTCTACTGCATTACAAATGGTACATTGAAATTTCGTTCTGTTCTATATTTTATTTTAAAACATTTAAACTCAAAATCAATTATTGTAAGGTGACATTGGTTTTATGTTGGGAAATATTTTTAAGAAAAATAAAAAACTGAAATATCTTGCTTGCATAAGTATTCAACCCCCACACATTAATATTTGGTAGAGCCACCTTTCGCTGCAATAACAGCTTTAAGTCTTTTGGGGTAAGTATTGAATACTTATGCAAGCAAGATATTTCAGTTTTTTATTTTTCTTACAAATATTTTCTCAACATAAAACCAATTTCACCTTACAATAATTGATTCTGAGTTTCAGTGTTTAAAAATAAAATATCAAACAGAACAAAATTTCAATGTACCATTTGTAATTCAGTAATGTGAGAGAATTGGTCAGGGATCTGAATACTTTTTCGGCTCTTTTGCATAGCAGTATCAGAACTGGGCCGGCCTAAACCGCAAGTGTGAACGGGGTCTTTCTTTCTTTCTCTTTTTATCTGTTAGGCTACACAGATCGAGACAAAGAGAAAAAGTAAAACTGTTATTACAAAACAGCAAACAATTGAAAACACTTGAAAATGTTGTTTGTTGTTAGTCTTATAACATTAACAGCATTCAGTTTCCTTTTATGAACAACAGACAAAATTGCTATTGGTCGTGAATACCTTGATAAATTTTTTATTTTAAGCAGCAAACCAAAACTTTGCAGTGGCCTATATGTATTGCTGTTGTAAGCTTCCAGAAAACACTTTAAGCCTACATTAGTTTTTTTTTTTTCATAACGGAGCCCACATATTTTTAATTAAAAAGCACTCTGACTAAGCCTAAGCCGGATGTGGGTTAAGGAGGGAGAAATATTCAAAGGAACTAATCCAAGGCTATGCAATTACCTATAATACCACCTTTCAATGAGCGTTGAGTCCATTCAGATTTACGATTCCCTAAATTGCTTTTCTAAGATTCAATTTCTACTAAGCTATAGTTCTTTACTTTTGTGATTACATCATACTTTCCTTCACCATTTTTAGATCCATTCCTATAACGCTTGAAGACTCTGAAATTGCTTTCTGAAATGCTAAGTGCCTTTCTTCTAAGGAGATGACAATGGATTAAACGACAGGCCACATTGGAACGTACTGTACAGAATTGTTTTTAAACATCTGGAACTAAACTGCTGATAAGATAGCACATGTATTTACACACACCACATGCTTATGTTTCATAGAGATATTAATAAAACCAAAATAAAAATAATTTAAAACAGATGCATTCTACTGTGCTTATTATAGACTATCAAATAGTATGATTTCAGGGCTAAATACTGTGGTGTGGTCACTGCAGGTTACTAATGAGCATTCCTCGTGATAAAAGTTTGAGAAAACAGCTGTTACCAAAACCCTATTTATAACACAGAGTATGGAAATATCAATACATTCACTGTGATCACACTGCATAATGTGGAGGGTAGACATGTTTTGTTCTGCGTGTCTGTCAGCGTGTCACAGTGATGCAGAAATGTGTGTTTCCACAGCTCCATTAAAATCAACTGCATATACAGTGCTGCTATATCGCTAGTAGTGTAAGTGCTGTCTGCATTCCAGGCTAATATTTATATTTTAATGTATTGAACATTGAAATATATTGTCAGAAAATATTATAGCTTGAAGCTACATTTGATACCTTTCACAAGACCTTTTTTACCTTTTGTGTTCTAGCATAGGAACCACATGTACAGAAGAGATGTTTGGTGTATTGTACTACAGTTTCTTTGTAATTTGAAGCATTGCTAGACTCACAAAAAAAGTTTGAAAAATGGGTTCAGGTATAACGGAACCTTGAGTAAGCAATGTACATTGTGAGTATTTGTAATGAGGATGAAAATATTAGCTTTAAACATCTTCAATTTTTGCTCCCAGCTTAGTTATCGAATATGATTTAATGATGAAGGTATTAGTTGCACTTTTCTGTCAGACTTCTTTCATTGGGGGACCTACAGAGTGTTCACATTACTATCTTATTGTTCCATTAATCAACTGCTCACTGATCTGTCACAGTGTTGAATGTTGTCATGTAACTCAACATCAGAAATTAACACTGTAGAATATCCAAGTGAACCCAATAATTACTGAAATCAGCAGTCCTACTTAGTGAACTTAACCATTTTATTGCCTGACCAGAACAGCCTGCTTTTGAATCCCATACATTTACCAACAATGTATACATTTCAGAATACAGATAGATTGACTACTGCAGTTACACTAGTACTTGAATACATGTTGTTAATTTATGGAGTTCCAGCCTCACAATCATATTGTGCTAAACCATGTATGTGCACCTCCTTTACCTGTATTTGGAAGTGTATCAAACAGCCATTTACGACTAAAGGAAATGTCCTGAATGCCATTTGTTTACAACTAATTTTTAAGGTAATGGGGTTGTTTGTTGATTAAAGAGGCAAGTATTTATTATTCATTTATAATTCTGTATCACAACACAATTCAAGTTCATATGGTAGTTACAAGACTTGTTTTCTCTTTAGCTTCGGGTAAAATATCTTCTTCTCCAACCACCCTCAGTAACTCTATAGTTCCTGCAGCATTTTTGCTGGTGGTCTTAAATGCATTCTACATGCAGAGTCGTAAGACATGAAATACAGTATATTTTAATGACCAAATTCTTTTAACAATTTTATATAGGAACTTCTGGATCTTGCAAAAACAGCAAGAAGTATTTTCAGGTTGCATAATTTCATCTAGGGGATCTTAAGGAGAAATAAAATAAAATAAAATAAACAAAAACTTTTTAGAAATCCCCATGAGATGCCCAAAATAGAATTGCAGTGTTAAACACCTTCTGTCGTATGTTATTTTTTAAAAGCCATTCCATTAAGGTGCACTGTTGCTAAGTGTCCATGATTAAAAGATGCAACTACTAATAAAACTGATATTTGCTTCTGTCATTAGATAATAATGTTTTAATCGCATATAATGTGTAAACTGTAATCCATGTTAAAAGCCTCATGGCCTTTGGTCTTCTTAACAAAAAACTAAACAAAACAGGTCTCTACAGTTAGAAGTGCTTCAATACCACCGTGCTGCTTTTAAATTAGCTACTCAAACTGTGTGTGTGCTGCATAGTGGAATGTAAAGTATAAGCCTACAAATAAATTGGTTAATTGCTTGTTTCTTTATATTGTTCTGGGACATGTGCAGCTACATTGTTTTATTTCATTAGTATTGCTAAGATTGAACCTCAATCAGAAGAGCTCAAGAGAAACAGTAAGCTGGTAGTGCAGCGGCAGTGTTGAAACCTCTTTCCCCTCAAGAGGCGGCTTCAAATCCCTCAGGCTTTTTCTAAAAACAGCATTCACTTAACAGCCATTCTGTTGCTAGTTCAGATCATCAATGCTGCTTCATCTCCCATTGTTTTCTTCTTCTGTTTCACCTGTTCGATTTAATACCAGTACATTTCGAACGTGTGAATAGAAGATTGTGCAAGTTCATCCATCAGATGCTCATTTAGATAGAGATTAAGGAACCGGTCTGGCAAAAGAATGTGACTTCTGAATATGATAATGGAATCTGTCTCATTTGCTTTGAACAAGTCCAGGACAATGCAAGCATTGGATGATCACAGTATCAACTTAAAAGGTGCCCTCTCCGACAAGGTAGACATTCAGCAGTGTGGCCAGTAGGGATAGTAAATAAATATGTGTCTAGGAGAACAAATCACCCTAGAACCATGTGTTGTAGTTTTGTGACTTTTTAAAAACTTTTTCTCCTGGTAATAGGCTTTTTTTTTTTTTGAAGATACCACAGCAACGTTGAACTGCTCTTGGGCTTAAACATCTCAAGTGCATTAATTAGGAGCAAACAAGCACCTAAAAGCTCAGCTCATCCAACAACTGATTGGTTTTATGTTTCACTGCTCAATGGGGGTACCTGGTGATGTCTATAGTAACCGACAGCTCCAAATTACAGCATGACAGAGCACATCATTTCTGCTGCACTTTCAAAAGACTGTCTGAGACTTGCAGTCGTTTATTTTACAGATCGTTATATTTTCTCAGTTAAGTTAGAAAGGATTTGAGATTTAAACTGCTCAATCATGTCAAACTACTACTGTATACAGTAATTACTCGTAACAAATTTCCGCAGTTAAATCTTAGGATAAAGTAAACAATGTCTGCCCTTTCAGGTGTCATCCTGCTTGTGCAGATAGCAAAGTACTGTAGTAAGTAGGCTGCAGATTTTACTTTTAAAATATTGTAGCTTTAAACAGACTAATTGTGCAAAATACTGGTTGTATGACTGAAGGAACTTTAATTTCATTAGTTCTTTGTTTTCCGGAGGCAGGGGTTGAATGGCGTGGTTGGCGGTTGAGGAGGCAACTGCCTTCCCCTGCGCACGCTACACTCTCCCCTGCCAGCCTCAAGTCTGCCCTGGACTTGCTCACTAGGCTACAGTCCGACGAGTGCATGCTGGGGGTACCTGCATCCACTTCTGACACCAATGTAGCAAACCTCAGTTCCCGTAGGCAGGCTCATCACACAGGGCAAGCCAATCCACACACAGGCGGAGGGCGGGTAAAGAAATTATAGCTGTGCAGCTTTGGTGATTAATTTTCAAACCACCCTCACTCCAGAAATTCAGTGAAATGTGTCTTTTCAGAAGTAGACCCTGTAGTCTTGGTTAAAATAGTTTGTAAGCGTGATAAATACTGATCTGAGCAGGAACAGCATGAAAGAAAACACAATTAACCTACAATAAATATTATGTATTATGTATTAAATATTATATTATTATATAATATTATTATATAAAATGCAGATCATATCATGAATCACTTTGAACACTCACAAATACATGTAAAGCAGAATCAGCCATACTAAGACATATTATTGTTGCACATGCTGTGATTATTACTCCTTTCTCTAAACAGATCTGTCATTTTTAAACACGTCTCCGCTTACATTCCTTCTGGAAACGATTTCTTGTAATCCTTCATATAAACATTTCTTCCCTGAAGTGTTTACGATTCGCCATGTGCAACACAACAAAAATGAGTTTTAGCTCAACTTGCAAGACGTACAACGAAGAAATCACACCTGGTTATTTTACTGATGTAAATAATGCAGCAATAATTTATACAAATCTCTAAAATATAACTCCAAATAAATAACCTGCTGTAGAATACAGGTGAAGGCTATCTACTTTCAGCTGGGTGTTTACATTTTATGACAAGATGTTTCATTATGTAGTTGCTCACTACATAACCCTACTTCAACCTTAATCTAACACAATATTGTAGAGAGGGTCAAACAAAATGAACAAGGAATCTGGGCTAAATATTTATGCAGTTCAATATGCTCACAATAAATCTATTTGTGTACGCTTTGAAAATGTATCCCAGCTGAGGAAAGAATGCAGATAGCAGCTTGTAACATTATAGTCATGTGAATCAGGATGTTATTTTACACATCTACAGCTACGGCCAAAAGTTTCGCATCAGCTTGAATTTTATGATTGAGACAAAAAAAAAAAAAACCCAAAAAACTGTATTGTAAATCATGTAGTCAAAGAAACTACAAAACAATAAAAGTCTACCGGAAGCCATAATAGTAGTACAGTATTTCATGTTAGATTTTGAAATGTCACATTTTTCAATTCATGTAATTCAATACGTTAATGTATTCAGCAGATTTCATTAGTTTATTCTGTAGGGTGATGCAAAACTTTTGGCCATAGCTGTAGCCCTAAATTAAGAATAAAACAGGAATGTGTCATTTAAAATCTGATATTCTCCTTTCAAAAAATAAACTTCAGATAAACTATTATCTCCAAGGAATTAAGGAATTTATTCAATAAAATGTAAGAAAGTGGACATTATACAAACATCTTGCATATTCTGTTAAGAGGTTTTGTATTTTTTAAACTGATTCATTGATTTTTTTTAAAAATGTATTCATTTTTAGTTAGAAGAACATTGGTCATTAACTTGGTCATCATGTTTGACAAACAGGGTTTGTTGACAAATAAATAAAGGGTTTTTTTGTTTTGTTTTTTTTTTAAATTTTTTTTTTTTAAATATAATTAATTCACATAATTTAAATACAGAAATAAATTGGTGCAAATTTTGACACATTGTACTAGACAGTAATATAGATGGTCATAGATCATGGAGTTAATGTCAGAGGCAATCCATAGAAAAGAAGTCAACACCAAAATGTGTAGTGCCAGAAGCCTTTTCAGAAACAATCTAAATCATGCTTATCCATGACAAGATATATAATCCACCGATTGCAAATCCGACTTTAGCCCCGTCCACTTTTCTCGCTGATACTGTTGCAACGTCGGACAAGCTACCAAGATGAAAATGATAGCCCCAAATTCAAGTGTTCAACTTCTGGACTTCTGCGTTGCTCAGATGTTATTTTTTTTTATTGTGCTAAATAATACATACATACATAAATTAACGTAAATTAATTTTTGGTCTTAACTTAATAGAGAACATAGGAAGAAAGTACGTGGTTGGAGCGTTTTCTAAATAATATAAAAGAGTATTGCTGTTGTCAGTTATATTGTTATAGTTGTTGGCAACAGCCGATTTACTTATTGTTAGTATTCTAACAAATTAAACCTAATCTACAGTCATAAAGTGAGTGTGACCGACTGTTTGAAAAATGTTTCATAATTGCATTTTTATTCCAAAAGACAAATGTGCTGTTTCCCTTTCAATCTTGAAACGTCAAACATTACGAGTTGGGAAATGACCTTCGTGTCACACGACTAGAGCACATACTAAAAAGCTGCCTGATAGGCCCGGGTGTTACCACGCATCTGTTGCATTCTGGAACAAGACGCTACGTCACATAACAACCTTCGCCATTTGATTTCTCAATCCAACTTGAGCAGACGTGTCTTCACTTGGTCCGTTTTCATGAGAATCTCTTTCTCTTCTAGGCTGTTTTTTGTAATAAAAACACCTTGCTATTCCTCCTTGGAAGCCGGCTTGCTCCTTCCTTTGGATGCGATGATAGCTCTCTGTCACAAAGACGGCTGTAGTGGGTGACGTCAGACCAGATCTAGGGACCAACACAGGACAGACAGAGATGTGGAGTATGGTGAAGCTGAGAGCTTTGATGGACTCAGCATTTAATAATTAAACAGAGTAGAAAATAAAAGGTTTGAAAGACAAACATAACACAGGACACGGCACTTGAGGCCAAAATAGACAAACAAAACTGATTAACACTAAACAAACAGCAGACGAACAGACAAACAAAACAAGGTGAGTCCGAACAAACACACAAGTATCGTGCTGGTCCTTCTAGCATGAAATAGAAATTATGGGCTTGAATTTAATTTACTTTTTTACTTTCTCCTCTCCACACCCATTCTCCATTCACCGAATACACAACCCCGAGTGAGTGAAAACATGCTGCTTTTATGCAGCTGTATCGAGACTCAATTGCTAATCAATCATTTAGTTGGAGTCTCGGTACAACTGCACATGAATTAATGAACTGCAATTTCCTGTGATCACATATTTTTACATTTTACCTGCATGTGAAGTGCTGTGCAATCCTCGTGCCTAAATACAAATATACATTTTAAACACTCATGCTCGTAACCCATATTCTATCCTGTGTACCAATGACTATACACTAACATTAACACACTACATACAACATAGAACAGAAATAAATAGCACAGGGGAGGGCACTTTGCCACACTCTCTTATAGTTCAAACTAAATCATAGCACTCCCGTGCAGAGCACCCTGCACATTTATCCATCTGTACATGGCTTCCTCACCATTTCATTCCATGATTGCGTGAGATGTCAAGCCCGGCGAGCGCTGGTAGATCCCACCTTTTGTACGGTGTGTGTTAGCTTTCAAAAGAGGTCCAGGGATAAAAGTGCTGAAGGTTCCACCACCTTTGGCTCTCCGCGACCTTTGCTGACACTCTCAATGAGCCCCTCGCATGAGCTCGCTCTGTGTCTCACACCCCCAAGCACAAGATCAAGAAGCCCAAGAAGCGCCGGCACTCTCCCAGTAAGGATGTGTTAGCCCTGCAGACGCAAATGACAAAGCCGTCAAGCATGGTTGCAAATCAGTAATGGTTGCTGAAGCACCTTGTCAATATGATAGCTCCCCCTGCACCCACTCCAGCTTTTGGGGTACTAGAGACTCCCTCAGCCCTGGTACTGGTCCAGTACCTGTCTGAGCTGATTGAGGAGGAGCAAGATGATGTGGTGTCCCTGCCTGCCTCCATGGAGGAAGACGAATTCGAAGGGGGAACGAAAGATCCCTCATGTTTAGAGGACTCCCCGTCGGAGACTTATATGGCTCCTAGCAGTCCACTGATGGTGAAGGGACCTTCTCAGTCAGGCTCAGGGCCATCTGTGGCACCCGGACCATGGGTCACTTCAGTTGTGGGTCTGGCCCCTGAACAGGAGAGTCTGAGTGCCCTCAGACTCTCAGACTCTGTTATAACCACACTGCCGAATGCTAGAGACTCTTCAACGAGGTCTCAGTATTCTTATAAATGGAGGATTTTCCAGGAGTGGTGTTTGGCGAGAGATCATGACCTCACCTCCTGCCCCATGTAGGTTGTTTGTAGTTTCTACAGGACCTCCTAGAGGAGGGTAAATCCCCCTCTACATTGAAGGTGTACCTGACTGATATATCTGTGTGCCATGTCAAAACTGACTCTGTGTCTCCCGGAGCTCATTTTTTGGCAGTGCAGTTTTTAAAAGGGTCTAGACGGCTCCACCATCCCCTTAAACCGATGGTTCCTTCCTGGCATTTGGACTTGGTTCCAGAGGCTCTTACGCATTCTGTGCATTCAGTGGACCCTAAATACTTGTCCTTTAAGACAGCCTTTCTCCTGGCCGTCACGTCAGCCAAATGTGTCAGTGAGTTACAGGCCCTTTCCATAGAGGTTTCCTGTTTACGCTTTGCCAGCAGCAGTGATAGCGTTGCTTTACACACTACCTTTGCTTTTCTGCCTAAGTTTGTTTCGCAGTTTCACTTAAACCAGTCATTGGAATTGGAGGCGTTCCACCCAGCCCCCTTATCTTCTGAAGCCGATCAGAGGCTTAACACACTCTGCCCTGTCAGGGTGCTGAGGTGTTACATTGATAGGTCTCAATCACGGTGACAGACAACCCAGTTATTGGTGTGTTATAGGTTGCGTACTCAAGGTCAGGCACTTTACAAACAGCGTTTGTCGCATTGGATAGTGGATACGATCTGGCTGACTTATGAGCCGGCTAAACTACCCTCTCCAAGTGATGTTACAGCTCACTCCACTAGAGGGACTACGACGTCTTGGGCAGTGTTTCATGGAGCAGCCCTACCTGACATATGTAATGCTGCGGGATAGACCACAGCACACACGTTTATAATGTTTTACCGACTGAATGTAGCTACTTCAGCAGCGCCTTCTCTGGGGTCCAGTCCTTGATGTAGCTTGCCCTCTTGCGTAGCAGCCTTCCAGTTAGGCTCGCGCCAGGGCAAGGCTTGGGTATACATTTCCCAACTTGCAATGGTTGACATTTCGAGATTGAAAGGAAATGTTATGTTACTTACCGTAACCCTGGTTCCCTGAAAAAGAAATGTCAACCATTAAATTTGATAGGTCTGTAGCTCACCTTCATTGCCATACGGAATCACATGGCGAAGGTAGCTTTGTGCTCAGTTTCACCAAACTCCACCTCTCTGCCTGTCCTATCCTGGTCCCTGTTTCTGGTCTGACGTCACCCACTACAGCCGTCTTTGTGACAGAGAGCTATCATCGCATCCAAAGGAAGGAGCAAGCCGGCTTCCAAGGAGGAATAGCAAGGTGTTTTTATTACAAAAAACAGCCTAGAAGAGAAAGAGATTCTCATGAAAACGGACCAAGTGAAGACACGTCTGCTCAAGTTAGATTGAGGAATCAAATGGCGAAGGTTGTTGTGTGATGTAGCGTCTTGTTCCAGAATGCAACAGATGTGTGGTCACACCCGGGCCTATCAGGCAGCTTTTTAAATATGTGCTCTGGTTCATGTGACACAAGGGTGATTTCCCAACTTGTGATGGTTGACATTTCTTTTTCAGGGAATCAGGGTTACGGTAAATAAGCTAACGTTGGTTATATCCAATAGATTTTCTTCATGATCTCGTTGCCCCTTTTCAATTAAAGAAAATAAAATAATAAGACATTAATAAGACATCCCAACTTGAGGGGAAAACAGTTTCAAACCAAATGTGGACACTCACTTGTTAAAAAAAAAATTAACATAATACAATGGTGTCACCAAAGGTCTGTCAAAGACTATATATAAGTTATAGATATATTATATATATATATATATATATATATATATATATATATATTTGAAAAAACAAGCTTTTGAAAGCAAGTCCGCAACGGCAGGTAAAGTGCAAAAACTGCAATGTCTTTATTTAAAGTGGATCAGTGAACAGTGATATCCAGACATATAGCATTCAAACAACACTCCAGGATTTAGGAAAACGAGAAATTCTTGGCAGTTTGAATAACTTTGAAATGTTCACCACACAGTATCCATTTTAGGCGTCATACCTTGGAGCAGACGTTGGTGTCTTTACTGATGCGTTTTATTTGCAGCTGGTCTTAAAGCGTAATCCAAAGCACACGTTGTTCGAAGTTCGTCTTTGGCTTTGGGAAAGGAATAAAATATATTCCCCCTTCCAAACGTTCTGGGTACCTTGTGTCGCTGTTGCAAGTCCTCCAGGCATACCTTTTCACCATTTTCCACCGCTAACTAAAAAAAAAAAAAAAAAAATCTATACTGTAATATTGCGAAACTGTCACTATGGCATTTGTTGTCTGAAGTTATGGCGGTTGGATACCTTAACTAAGCTTAGCTGAGAATGCAGTGGGTTATGAGCTCTCTCATAGGTCGATCAAGCCAACTTTGTGATCTGTGAATTGTAACCCAGGGTAAGAATAATAGTTTTGGAGATTATGACTCTTTTAATTTATCTACATTATAAGACATCTTAATGACCCTTTAATTAGTAATAATAATTTCATTATTTTCACTGTATGATAAACAAGTTTCTTTTTGTTGTAACCACTAGACAGTATTATAAATCATTAATATATTTAGAAATTCATGGAAAGTTAAACTAAGGTAAATCAATGCGTTATTTTGTTCTGTTTTTTCCCCAGAACTATTTAAAAGTATGTTTTCTTCAAGCTATATTTGGTAGCATAACCCAAGTGAGAATTAAAATGATTTATAATTGGGTCCTGTGGAATACAGAATTAGCTAATTAACAGCAGTAGCTTTCTGCTCACTGCTTCTACATGCTGCTTAAATTTCAGCAAAATTAGTTAAGATTAGAAACACTTGCAACAATTCCAAGTGCGCCGAACAGAGAAACCTTCTTTTACTAAAGGCTGGGTCATTAACACACATTAAACACACTTACAGTAGAAATTGGTACATCACAATCGGCATCACAACACTGTTGGTGTTGACTGTAGTGTTTCCATCATACCTATCACTCAAAAAGACACAGCCATCTGAACATAATGACACATTAGGACTGTATAATGATAGGAACAACCAAAAAGCAACAATCTATAGTAAAGAGAATTATGTATTCTGGTTTCTGTCGTCATTTTCTTCTAAAGACAATACCATCATAGCTACTTTGATTCAACAGTTTTCCTTAAAAATGTATATAACGTTTGTACTTATGCATTTCTACACAATTTTAAACAAATTGAACATTGATCCTACTCCAGTTTTGAGAAATTAAAAAGATATTCTGTCATGACCTATTTCCGCTTACAGGATCCTCTATTTTATTCCATCTAAACAGTGGAATGGCATAGTAATCCATAAAACTGACCTATGAGTCAAAGGTTAGAGGGTTGCCACACTCCTTGCAGTCCACTTAGTTCTAACTTAACTAGTTAGTATCTGTGTTTATCTTTATGAATTACTTCATTTGTAAGATATTTATTATACGGACAGGTAGGTGAATCATGTTAGTATATTGAGCTTTGCTCGGTGTAGCGGCAGGTAATAAATTTATGGGAGGCATGCCAATTCATTTTGGCTTATTCGCATGTATGATGTGGTCTCAGAGAAAGCTAGAAATAACAAATAAATGAGCTCGAGAGGTCTGATGATTCATTCAAAACTCAGTTCTCACACTTTTTTTAAACCTGTACTTAGTCATTGTTACTGATTAGATCTATTATCAGGTAATATAGTGATGCATAAAGGTGATATGTAATACAAATATTTACTGAATATATAGATTGTTTCTTACAGTTTTGCTCCTGGTGTAAAGTAATAACACAAAAAGCAATTTTATGACACGCTTCTAGTAGATAAGGCTTGCTACAGATTGTCTCGACTAATCAGTTTCTGTCCAAAACAGTCATTATCCTGTGGTAGATTAACAGAAATGTAATCTCATTATTTTCTCCTTTTTGTACCAGCTTTACATAATATGTGAAAACCTGATACAAAAATAAAGTGGAAAGCTTTACTGGAAAATAAATTACAGACTTTCTGTTTTTATATTTTAACCTTAGACTCCATTATTATTGTGCTGAAACTGAATATTATTATTACTTAAGCTATACGTATTAGATGCTCTAGGTGTGCTGTGCTGCTGTTTATATAAAGAATAACATATGTTTATGGATTGTACCTACAATTTAAAGCACTAAGTACGGCCGGTTTAATAGTATCCATACAATCAAACACAGTATAAACCTGCAGTATTGTAACATAGCATTACAATGATGTTATTGAATAAGCGGTTAACAACACGTTTTTGTTGATCATATCAATGTGTGGGTATAAAGCTCTCCTCACATTGTTTCTCAACATTTCCCCTTTAATTTTCAGGGAATAAGCACCAAGAAAAGTAGATGAAAATCGTTAATCATTACACATTGTTATAGTAGCCAAGCAGTTTAACATTGAAATCAACAGCTGCCCCATCAGTTCTGATGGCAGAATTCCCCCCCTCCCACCCCCCGCATTGTCTTTTCTGAAGCTGTCATCATTAGTCAGTGAGCGCATCCATGCATTTTTCATCACACTGTGTGAAAGGATTTATTTTTAGAATGGATCACCTCTAGCATTTTCTCTATTTCTGTTTAACACTTATGACCTGTTTCCTGAGCTCTGGCATAACCCCATCGCATAGAGCAGTGGTCCTCAAAGTAATTTGGGCACGGGCATAAATTGACCTTACTTGGCTGTTTGCGGGCACACTGACTATTGCACAGGTTCTTATCTTAAATACTGCCTTCCTGCGACATATATATATATATATATATATATATATATATATATATATATATATATATATATATATATAGATATATAATAATATATATATATAGTTTTAGTGGGGTTATTCTTGGCTCACTCTGATAAGGTCAAGTCTCGGCAGTAATTGTGCGTGTTGTGCTTATTCTTTAACTAATTAACATAAAATATGCAATGCAAATATGTTTAAATAGCATTTTTACACAGATAACCATGAATAAACTAAAATAAAAAAGTGTAGATAGCGTCTCACTTTGTTTCAATTTAACAAATTTGTCAACACTACTGTGTTTTAAAGATCATCTCCATTACAATTATTCAGAGAAAGTGGATTTGTAACTAAATATACTATGGTATTTCCCCTGTCTGGTGAAATAAAAAGAATATAACGATAGAAAATTAAATTGTAAATACTGAAATGTACTATTTTTCTCAATAACAATCGACAAAATTCAATGCATACTAACATATTAACACCTTGCATATTAACACCCCGCCTCTGCTCACAAATGATTGGACAGCTATCAGATCTTTCCCTTCACCTTCAATTTTCATGCAGAATATCGTGAACAGCCTCTGCTTGCTTATGACAGACAGCTGCATAAAACTTGGCAGATATTTGACTCTCCTATTGGTTAAACTTACAGTCAGTTCCTGCACCTGAAACAGACACAGTTTATGTCCCACCCAGCTAACTTATGATTGGGCTACCGCAGAGACAATGCAGATATTCAATTGGTTGATCGTATCGCATAAGCCATTAAAAAAAAAAAAAAAATGTTGCATAGGTACAAGCACAGCATAAGCGAGCAGCACTATCAACACACTGCTGTGACATTTTTGTTGGAAAGGACCACTTTGAGGACCACTGGCATAGAGCATTGAAATGCTGGATCACATTTCCCAGCAGGTGTACACTGTAGTAGTGTAGATTTCCATTTCAATCTTAATCACATGCTGTAACAGGGAAATGTTACTTACATGGGTCGACACTGAAAAATAATAAGACAGACACAGGGTGTTGGGTGTTGACACGCCGCACATGCGCGCAGATTTAATTAACACACAGGTGCTGCCACTAGGGTACCAGAAATGATAGCCCTAGTGTCAGATTTTAATAAAGAAAACCAAACAAAACAAAGCTAAAAAGTTTTTAAACGTTTGCCACACACATCGAGTGCAAGCCCACTAAAAGAGAAGTCCCACTCCAGGAACCTACCTTACGAAACCTTCGCTATACAGTTGTTAGGATCAAATCCCTTAAACTAACCTAAGCATAGCATTTATTTCAGTAATAATGTATCGATAAAGCATAGAAACAGCTGTCAAAGTATTTATTTTTTTTTTGTTGTAATAACATAAGGCAAGCTCACTTAAAAAAAAAAAAATGTAATTACAGCAATTTCATAATTGCGGACCGAATTTCGTGTGGGGTGGGGACTTTTTTCATGGGGGAGACCTTTGTTCCAAGGGGACCATTTTTCAAGGGGGACCGGCCTTGGCTGGGCAATGCCTTCACGAGCACTGTCTTGGAGCGAATGGGTTTTGTGCAGTAGCTCTCCTCCTCGGTGTACACGAACACAGCACCCATCTGTGTAGCTGTGGCGTTGCATTAGCCTGAGTTCTTAAACAGGCGTTGGCTCCACGGACACGGCACCCCAGTCAATCAGGACCTCCCAATCAGCCCCGCTCCAGGCAAGCCTTCCTGTTTACTAAGCAGCAGCGCAGCTGAACCAGCGACAGGGTCCTCTCTGTCACATATGGCTATCATCCATTGATTTGTCAGGCGCAGAAAGGAAAGTATATTGTTCCATTAAAAAGATGGTTGGTTGTTTTTCCAGAAATTTAACAAATAAACCTCAGATCCCAAAATACACAACTACTAAGAACAATAGAATTGATATGAACTCAGTATACTGGAGGTTTCTACTTGGATAATAGTCAACATGTGGGTCCTATTTTTTTATAGTTAATTATATCTATTTACACTGTAGTAATACATTACTAAAATAAGCAGTAGTTTCTAAACCCCACAAACTTTATTCTTATTATAAATTTTGCTACAGTTAAAAATGTGGTTCTAACAGAAATAGTAAAGTAATGTTAATTTAAGGTAACATTTGTGGTTAGATTTTTTCCTTGAACTTAAATAAAAAATGAAAAGCTTAGTAAATGTAACCCAATAAATAGACCAATTAGACCAGCAAGATTGGGTTGACCTTTATGCCTGGTTCCTGGTAGTCGTTTAGATCCAAAACATTACAATATCTCTGCTACTTCACCATAAGCCAAACATGAAGTTTGCTGTAAGCCATTGGTGAACTATTGGATGTGACTGAAAGGTTAGTTTTTCTGGTAATAGTTCAGGATATCTAAGTCAGAGTAAAATAGATCTGGTTTTAGGTTATCTATAAATCAAACTGTGGGGTAAAATTCATTTTTTTCTCCATGTGTATCACGTAAATAATTTCTGGAAATCTTGCATTTTTACATATATTGTATTTATTTGTTTATTCCAGATCACACATTTTTTCAGATAGAATATGCTCCTCTTATATAGATGAGTGAAATGAAAACATATCGACATGAACTTTCGCAATGAGACAGCCCACGTTATTAAAAGACCTTTGAACACGAGGACTTTCGGCAAAATAAAAGGCACACTGTGTTCTTAAAAAATAGGAAAAAAAAACAAGTGTACACATTGTGTTTCTTTGTTATATGACAATGAGCTTTCAATTTCTAAAAGTCATGTATGCAGATAGATCCAGATCACACTGTTGAGCCAGAAGGAAAGGCAATGCTCGGCCTTAGACTCCTAGAGGTTTTCTTGTGTTCTGCTTGCTGGATGATATTCAATCTACAAGTTGGTAGATATTCATTCATCTTTAAGAAATGCAATTTGCTGATGGTTTGTTTAGAATACAATATGTTTGCACCTTAAAGCTCTTGTAGCTAACTGAACACTGCCATAGATTTTACCTGCCATGCACTTCTGTTCCCTTAATTAAATAATGTATGTATTAAAACGTGTTGTCTGGTAACACTGTAGGTTAAATAAATCTCTTTGACTTTCACTCTTCAGTCAAGTCTTGATCGTCCTTAGTAAGTTCACCTGGAGAGTACAATTGTCCCCACTCCTTCAACCTCTTAATTCCCGTAACAAACCAGCAGCAACCCATTGATTGAAATGCTTTGCAGAGAATGTCCTACTTTGGCCTGGAAAACACTGCTGAGGTGAAACAACCTGTAACAGACAAAACTGCCTATTTGAAAACGATCTAGTGAAAGGAAGTGCATTATGGTTAAGCTTGTGGAATTTCTTTTGTTCACTACAGCCATTTTAAAGGTAATTTAAAAAGCAAATGTTTGTTGTTGTTTTGCTTTGTTTTTCCTCAGCAATAGTTTATTTGTGATGCTTTACTGGTACTAATATCAGCTTTGGTAGAATAATGTATTCTTACCATTTACTCATGAATAAGCATTTTTATTTTAAAATACGTTCCTTCATTCTATGATTTCTTTCAGCAGAGGGAACCCCTTGAGGCCATGAAATGGAAATGTACAACTCAGAACTAAACACTATCCACTATCTCATGGGGAATGAGGATTACTGACCAGTAAAATGATCTTCAACGCGCAAGAAAGACAGTCATCTTTTGAATCATCTGTGGCCAATAACCCAAGGGTACAGTGGCGGAAAACAAGGTTGTTTCAAAACCATGATGTGAATTTTTACTTTTACATGCATATTTTAAAGAAGAATGAACATTTAAACCAAGTTCTGTTTCACTGTATATTTCACTGTTTTGTGTAACATGCAAACTCATTATCCTTACCCAGTGTTACTTACAGAGGTAAACGACCTTGGTTAAATTGATAACATAACTCATTAATAAATGTATTATTGTGGAGGTTGCAGGAAATTGGTCATCATAGAAAAATGAACAAGGTGGTGTTTTTTATTGTACTTAAACGTGGCATAGTATTAGTAAGCCATCCAAAATGGAAGAGGGCTAAGCAGGTGAATGCAATTAATTTGATACACTATTCATAAAACTGTATGCTTTTAACAACAGTCTAGACCAGTTTTGTGCATGGGGGACTAACATTTGCAAACAGGGGCCAATGAGTTTTAACAATGATATAAAGCTGATGAATCACATATTAATACATTCTGATAATGAAGTATATAGTATTAAAGTACAATCAAATTCTTGCTGCAAAAAAAGTAAAACAACAAAGGAAGAAGCCACCAGGATGTTATAGAGACCTAGCGCTTTAGACAATTCCCATGATAATGAAACTAGTGTATGGAACTGTTTCTCCATTATACTAGGGAGCTGTCTTAATCAGAAACAAACAGAAAATATTAAAGCCCCTTTCAACTCCTCTTCGTGGGTTTTCATTAGTACTGTTACAATACTGTCACTTCCTATCAGAGGAGTCTTTTTCTCCTGCAATGGTACTGCAAAGTACGAGTAGGATGTTTATTAATAGCTTTTAGAACGACATGCTTGATTAAAGAAGTCTCATATCCATTTCAGTTTTAAATGTATTATTATGATCCCTGTTTCTGTCATAATGACAAATCACAACTAAAGGAAAAATATGAGGCCAATACCACAAACACCTCTCTCTTACAATTATAAATCAAGGTGTTTTAAGCATACCTGTAATATTTATTCATTCAACAATGTGCTTTGTGTTTAAAAGAGAATGAAAGTGCAAAATGACTACCATAACACATGGAGGTGCTCTAAGGGTTGCCTTTTAAGAAGGGTTATCCTGTAACCAGCAAAACAAGTTGGTAATTAAAGGAATATGTTTTCCAAATCAGTATAGCTTTATTAACAAAAGGATTACATATAATCCAAAAATAATGAATTGTCAAAATGCTTTGGGGTAATTTGATAAGGATTTTTGATACACATGATGGTAGAAGCTCACATTTGATTTGTTTGGTCTAACTGACTCATAATTTTACTAAGGTACAATATATTAGAAACATCCACAGTACTTTATAAGAGGACGGTATATACAGTTTAGTCTTCAGATTCATCCCCAGGAAATTTCCACCGACAGCTTGGACCTGGCTGACAACATGTTCCTTCTAATCTTGCTTGCTTGTGTAACCTAAGCTGTCATCAAGATTCAGTCAGTCCAGAAGTAATGAATGACCTTTGGCAGGAACCAACTGTGAAGCTGACAAGAGATTTATACACGATTCAAATAAAAATACTACACTTTTCCAACATAATGTATAGCTGCAGAATACAGATGAGCTCAATTGAATTTCGGTTGGCAGCAGTTGGAAACTATTAACAAAACTGTAATGTTCCTGATTGATATCTGACATAAACCATGTGAGTGCTTTTAGGTGTTGGCACCTTTTGAAAATAACTTCTCACAATGCATATGTTTTAAATGTCTAAAATGCTATAGCAGCTACCCCCATATGCAGCTGTAAGTCATATTTAGCAGTCAGAAAGTCTCATTTTGGCTGCCGCAAAAATGCTGGCGTATGTAAAGAATGGTGTTCACCTGGCATTCTGCACCGTTTATCAAATTTGCACTTTGCCATCATTAATCCATTAAATTATATAGAAATGCATTCAAATGAAGGGAAAAAAGCATGGAATTGGGTGGGATCTGGATACTAAGTGGGTGCAAACATTATAATGTAATGTAAGGATTTCACGTTGCACTTAGACAATAACTTTGTTTGGGATGCTGGAGGATGCGATGCTAAAGTGTCATAGTCTCGCTTCACAGGTCATTCTTGACCTAATAGCTGAATTGAGGGATGACCTGGACCCCAGCATCAATCTAGTGACCGCTATCCCTGTACATGTAAAAGTGCTGTGTTTTGGACCCTACTTAGCCTCTGGTTCCTTTCAGACCACAGTTGGAATGACTTCATAGGCCAATCCACCTTTTCCAGAGTGCTAGGCAAATTTATAGCTGTCATGCTGTAAAGGGCAGGTCAATACATATCATTTCCTAAGGATATTAGCATAACTGATGTTGGCTGAGGGTTTTTGATGTTCAGTGACCTCACTTTTCTTTTCTGTGTGCCAAGAGGACTTGTGCTGCCCTTCCTCTGACATGTTTTTTTGGTTTGTATTTTCATGCTCCACAAATGTCATACAGCGCCTTCTGCTCTTAGTACTCCTAACTCCATCACCTCTGGGCTGCAAGTAAATAGACTGATGCTCTCATTTTCATAAATGCGGATCATTATTTGTGCGTGTTGAGTAATTTGCATTGCTATTAAGCTTATATAGGCCGCATTGCAAGATAACTGCCTGGCTGCAATGCAATTAGAAATCCACAATTATTTGCACTACGTCTATATGTACATTTACCCCTATATGGGTTTACACAAATTACCTCAGTTTTCAATGCTTTAATTGATGTTCCTAAATTTAAAACATTTTATATTATCAATGTAACACATTCTGCTCTTTAATCAACAGTCTGCTTATCAAAGAATATTCCAGAATAAGATATTACGTTATCTATTTTAAGTCAATATGTTAGATATAAGAAGTAAACAAAACATTGATTTCTTAACATCTCAGGCTGATGTAGCCGTGAAATATTCATTTGTCCATTATTACATATTTTAAAACTTAATTTCCATTTAATTGGTAGAGTTAGCAGTCCATTTGTTAATATTTCATAGCTTCATGAACAATCTTCGAACATGACAACTGATATTTCAGAATGGAGAGCCTTTCACTAAATCTCCATCAGTTCCCTTTTGATATGTGTATAGTCTTGTCATAATATTTTGCAGTTTGTATTTTAATTAAGAAAAATAAAGTAATATTGTATTACCATACCTTGTTTATTAGAAATGTGCTTTTATATTGCAATAAGAGTACTGAGCCCCACATACCTTATCTTTTCATAAAACACTCCTGTTGCTATGGGCTATACCCCCAGTTGAAAACATCTACCGTAATTATCGTTTCTATAAAAGTATCAAAGGTTAATGAAGCCCAATGCACTGGTGGTGCTGTAAATGTCTGAGCTTGAAAAGTCACCAGGATGACTGGAAACTTAAAAATATACAAAGCGAATGTATACAAGACAAAAAATGTACTGGTAAAGATAACTAACATTTTCTACCCATACCAAGTTGCTATTTCACCAGGCACAGCAATGACATCAGCTGTCGGACAAGTAGACAATTCACAGGACAATTCACACTGTCAGTCTCCTGGAATTGAAAAACATTATGCAGGATTCTTGGAAAATCTGAAAGACCCAAAATGATCCTACATCTATGTCATCTTTTGATTATCATGCAACTCATTTCCAATACCCACCAGATAGTCTATACAGAGTGCATGGTATCTGTATGCGAGTATAAATAGACAACTCCATTGTGCACTGAGGTTTATTGTTGTCAGTACAGTTGTCAACAGTGAAAGATATGACATTTCTTACTGAAGTGTTAATCCCTTGTGCTACCTTTCAGGAGCAATGCCAATCAAAAGAAAATGTGCGCTACTGTTTTTAAAATATTTGAAGCCATTCTTCTAATAATCTGTATGGAACAGATAGCTAAAAATACTGTTTTTAAGTAGCTGTAAAAGTATACAAACAGATTTGTAAAACAAATATGTTAAATATATTCTACAGATATGCTAATGTAGCCCACAGTATACACAGTGCTACATTACTATAATTTTATTTTCACTGGAGAAATTTTGGAAATATACTGATTTTTTTTTTTTATGTAATTCATAATGAATTGATGTCACAAGATAATTTACAAATAGCAGAATTCACAAACTCCACCTTGGAGAAAATTCAATGTGATTTTAAACTCAAATGCAGTCCTAGTTTTGGAATATCTTAAATGTTTTAACAGATCACTCCCGCAGTTAGAAGTATGTGTTATGGCTAAACCAGAGTCCTCCAAGAATTGAAATGGTAAGAGAATGGTATAGGGAGAAGGTTGGCATGTACAGAATGCAATGAACAGCCAGGAACATATATACTGTAAGCTTTAACCAGGTCAGAAAGGTATTCAGGTGTGAATCCATGCTGAATCTTAAAGTTAACGTCAATCATTATAAAATGACATTTAATGATTCTTGCGTTTCATTTTGTATCTTACAGGGTTTACAATCAATTTTACGATCAATGGAGGGCCAGTATTGGGTTTCATGTGGCTTTTTCACCTGCTTGCTAAAGTGCTGCAGGCTGCATTTACAGATATCACCATTCATTTGTGTCACAATGCATACATAGCAGAGCAACATCCATATTACATCATTGCCTTGGTGGCTTTGTGTCAAAATCCTTTACACAGAATTGAGTTGCTGTCTCTTAAAAATAAAGACACTCCAAAGTGTTTTTGTTGTAAGAAAAAAAAGTCAGCTTGACAGAAGTCTACTGTTGTAAGCTTTCATTTTATTTTATTTTATTCTATGCCTTTATAACATAACATCATACACACAGGATGACTGATGACATTGAAACCGGTTCTGCACTGTTTCCATTTTAGTCCAGCAACTACAAGGCACAAACAGGCTGTTTATAAGTAGAACTGGTTGCTTTTCTAGAAGATCTTTACTGCACCTATATATTTATTTAAATATTCATGATAATGCAGATGAAGCACTGTGGCAAAGTGCCCCACCCCTGTGTGTATTTTGTGTTGTATGTTGTGTGTTAATGTTGGTGTATAGTCATTGGTACACGGGATATAAACTGGTCTGTGTAACACAAGTGTTTAAAATGTATATTTGTATTTAGGCACAAGGATTGCACAGCACTTCACGTGCAAGTAAAATGTAATAATATGTGAGCATGGGGAACTGCACTTTATTAATTCACGTGCAGTTGTACCGCGACTCCAATTGAATGATTGATTAGCAGTCGAGTCTCGGTACAGCTGCATAAAAGCAGCATGTTTTCACTCAATCGGGGTTGTGTGTTCGGTGAGTGGAGAACAGGTGTGGAAAGGAGAAAATTAAAAATGAGAAAACTAAACAAAGTAAAATATATAACCGTTGTTTTGACTCAGTGTGTTTATTGTTAGTCTACTGTTTAAGTGTTAGTCTGTTTTGTTTGTCTGTTTATTTTGGCCTTACGTGCCGTGTGCTGTTTTTGTTACAACATTTTTATTTACTGTCTGTTCATTTATTAAATGCTGAGTGCAAGGAAGTGCTCAGCTTCCCCAAAACTCCACCTCTGTTTATTTCCTGGTTCCTGTTTCTGGTCTGATGTCCCCCACTCCAGCCGTCTGTGACAAACACCTTTGGATTAAACAGGACTATGTATCATTCTGGTGTTTTTAAATGTCAAGTTTTGTTACCCATACCAAACAGGAAACAGTATTCTCAAGTTTTAGTGCACTGATCCTTAAAATAACGGATACTGTTAAATTTAAGCAATGCCAAAAGAGAAATGTTTTCTGTGCCGTAATGTAAGGTTTTATCAAAATATATATTTTAGACATACAGTATCTATGAATAATTTATCCTTTATATAAGCATTTTGTGATTGGCATATGTAATGGTACATCCAAAATAATGGTGCACTGCTGAGTTCAGGCATATTGGTATGCATTGAAATGAAAGCTATCACAGCAGGTGGAAATTAAATGTAATGCTTTAGCTTTCGGTGGAAGATTCCCCACTGGCCTTCAATAATAATAGAAAACTTCACTCTTCAAGTGCTTCTGTATGTGTTAACTCTGTTGAGCTAACCAATAGCCCACATGTGTGGCTGAAAGATGCCCTTATAACACAGTCCTAGCATTACACTTTGGGTTATTACATTAAAGTCATAAATTCAGTGCAATTCTAGATAATACGATTGTTTATTATGATTGTGGCAAAGTGGTGAAAACATGCAGGTGAGTGCAGTGCAGAGCCGATTAATGACACAGACGAATGATTTTCAGGTGCAAGGGTGTTTATTAAATGATTGTAATGTCCAGAGCCTTACAGCAAGCCTGCAAATAATAATAGTGTTGGAAGTGGTACAGCGGCGTGTATCACATCTGATTATAATCCCACGGGTTTGACCCGTAACCCAAAGTCCGGTTCTTTTACCCACACAAAACACAAAACACAGACACAATTCCAACAGTGCGTGATTTTAGTGCTAGTGGTGAAAAAATTTCCTGTAGTGGGAAGGTGAGTGGTGATGTTGGGTTTTAGGCTGGCCTGAGGCTGCAGCTTCGGATCGTGCTCCGTATTCTTGGTGAGAAACGACACACAAGACAAACAGTGTTAATATACAGACATTCACGGTTTTTGGTACACACAATACGGGCACCTTCTAGGTTGTTTGGCTTAACCATATGCAAAGGAACAAATCACTGAAACTACGCCCCCTATTTATACCCTCGCCCATGTCCCCTAGGTTAACAAGGGCATCCACTCCTCCAATCCTCGGATGCCACACCATCTACCGTCCGGGTCAGTGAGCTTGGGTGCCATAGTTTTGCCCCTTTTCTAAATGGCCGACTTCCACCTACCCTATGGAATAAATTGTCTTGCCATTAGCTTAAGGTTACTCTGTACCTTCTTTCTAGTGCCCTAACAGGGTGGGAAGGAGATTTAACACCAAGCGTCATTCGATCTCTATCACAATGATGCATTAAGGTTATTCGATGTGTAGGCCTCACACATGCAGTTTTGAAAAAAACACACACACACACACTATAATGAACGTGTAAAGATATTTTTTTATATCTGGCATCATGCTATGTTTACATCATACTCTTCTATCTTTTCAGCTGTATAAACATAATAATATTATAACTAATATTGTGCTTTTTAAAAAAATAAAAGTGAAAAGGGCAAATCATTTAGAGATCTAAAATACATACAGACCCCCAGCATTTATCAGGGTAATGGATATGGAAGAAAAGAAAAAAAAAGCTAAAAAAAAAAAAAAAAGGAATACATTTGAATGTGTTAGAACTATAAGCAAACCTCTAACATGGTGTGGCGGGGCCAGTAGACGTGTCCTGCGAGTGTCTCACATTAAAAAGAAGCCACTGACACATTAAGGGCTGATGAACCACAGCATGATGGCCTGTAAGATAGGAATTGCAATAAACAGAACTGTGAGTAATACAAGCGAACCACTTGACCACCATATGTGGAGCCAGGGTCTTGGTTTGAGTGAAAACATTTTCCAAGGAATAGTTAAGGGGATTTGAAATCCTAATTAATGTGCAGTGAGGGTGTGTCAGTGAGATGGTATACAGTATGTAGCTGGACCTCCCTTTTAGTAGGAGCAGCTCTCAGTTGACTGTGTAGCAATTTTCTTAGCTGTGTTTTCCCATTGTGTTTTGTTTTGCCTTTTTGTATTTGTTTTAGCTTACACTGTGTGTATTCGTGCCTGTGTACTATACAGTCATTGGTATAGGCACATGGTTTTCACCAGCACAATGCCTCCCTGAGATGATTAACCCTTTGTACATGTTGTAAATAAACTTGAGCACCTGTGCAGCATTTGCGATGGCAACTAACTGTCCCTTTCCTATCTGGATTACCACTACCCTAGTACAAGGACAAAGTGTTGCTTTAGATACAATAATTAACTTCCCCATCTCCTGGAAACAATGGTCAGCCTTTTTGACAACAACTAATACAGTTTGTCAAATCTGTATTAAATACAACCTGTACACAATTCCAATGCATAAGAATTAGAGTATTACAAATGTAATTTCCAATGAAACCACAAGAATATAAATATCTTACTGCTGAAATATTAACACGTTCTGATGCGCACCACTTTTGCTTCCCAGCCCATCAACTTATCCACTGTACATAAGGGCCAGACTTGTTTTTCAAACGAAGCTGTTGCAACAATGTAAGGGTATCTCAGACTGGATGCTAGAGGAAAATCATATTGCATTAACACAAAGGGCATTAAAAACTACCTAATTGTTTTTCAACTACAATCAGGGTCAGAACACATTCTGTTTATATAAGTGTTAGAAAATTTGCACTCATGTATCTTTTATTTCCAGTATCAGGTCAGGGTTTTATTTACATTGGCTGGAGCACATCGATTCTGTCAGGAAACATCAGTCCTGAATGTAATGGGTTGTGGGATTTGTGCAGTGCAGTTCAATGGCAATTAGTCCATGTGTTGCTCAAAACAAATACATCTCCTTCACAACACTGACGTATCAGTGGGCGATAGCTATTTAGCTAATTTTCTACTCGTAATTAACTTTGAAATCTCTTCAGGGAGAAAACGAAGAATAAATCCCTGTGCCATAAATCACCTGCTAGAGATCTTGTCAACGCGAACGGTGAAAGCATGACGATTCTCACTGGGTGGAACCAAAGCTCTCAAACCACAGTGAATTTGTTAAAGACAGATTTTGAGATACAGAAAAAAGAGACTTTGTACAAATTAAAAACTACCCTGGAGCAGAAACATTTAAAGGGTTGTGTGTATGTGTGTGTGTGTGTATTTCCCAACAAGGCAGCTAAATAATGTAGAATGAACTGCACTGACGCTATGAGTACTGTACTGCAATCTCCCTGTTCAAACAATATACTGTAGGGCAAATACTGCTTCTGTTTTTGTCACTATACAAGATGTACAATACAATAATTTTATGCTATACCCCTACAAGGTTTACCCAATACACGTGTTTATCTCATTTATAAAAATAAAATAAAAAAGTATTTGTTTTCAATTGAAGGAAATGGCCTTTTTGAAGGGAAGAGCTGTTTCAGAAAATTGTACGATTTGTACCAAAACACTTCAGGTTTTGTTTTCAGACCATTTAAAAAAAATAAACTAAAATTTGCAGTGCATCAGATGTAGGTATGCGACATTTATATTGTGATAAAACTTGATTATGAGTACCAGAAAGTTATTGAGGGGATATAGCATGGGATATATAGAGGAATCAGTCAGTTCCATTAATTTGTATGTCTCACAGTGGTCTCATACTGATAGTTCCAGTTTGATATTAACAGCTGTGGTGGGAATGTATGTATGCATGTTTTCAATGGACAAAGAGCACAGACACATTACCCCCACAAATCACGTATAAATTCTTAATTTGTATGTCTCACAGTGGTCTCATACTGATAGTTCCAGTTTGATATTAACAGCTGTGGTGGGAATGTATGTATGCATGTTTTCAATGGACAAAGAGCACAGACACATTACCCCCACAAATCACGTATAAATTCTTTTCAATCTTCAATAAATAACACCACTTGTTTGGGTTTTTTTCTGCATTGGGCTGTTATGATTTCCGATACCCACTTATGTGATTTGGTAGCAATGTGTTTCTTATTTTAAAACGCCTATTTTGAAATATTCATTTTAATGGTTCTTTGCCTTTTCTTCTGTCTCACCAAATGAGAATTCATTTTAGCCTGCACCATTATACATTGTTAAAGGTCATGACTTATTGAGCTTCTTTGGGGCTTGGCTTGCTCTAGGCAGTGTGCTTCTCTTCTATTTCTCATAAGTTCAATTTTCTCTGTATTTGATGTTAACTGACTGTACACACACAGGTTTAATTATTTCTGCTCTGGAAATCTTATTCTTCTGTTTGGTCAGACAGATACAGTATTAAGCCTGTTATGATGACCTTGCACAGTTCTTATGGAAAATTACAAGCATGGTGAAGCAGGCAGTTGGGAAAAATAAAAGAAAATACTAATAAATAAAACAAGATTATAATAATTATTCAGAATATTTCAGGCATGCAATTGTACCAGGTTTTAGATGTTCATTTGTAAATATTTAATTATAAGTTTATTTTTTGTACTGTCTTTTTGGATAAATTGAAAGAAATTAGTTTTCCATGGATTTGCACACATCCACATATCCAGTTGACCAATTAATCTACTCTTCCTATATCATGATCATTGTGTTTAGCAGTTAATATATTGTAAGGGTATTGCTTGTTAATTTAAAGCAGATGCCAAATCTCAGTACAACCCACTCATCAATAGGTTCTAATCATATTCTGTGTTATTGCAATTAATGCACATTGTTACTAATTAAATTAATAAAACTTTCCCCATATCTGATTAGGAAAGTAGTTAAGGCATTCTGATAGTTTTTTTCTTTTTTTTTTTTTTTTTACAGGAGCAGCAAGATGGAATATAATACCAGACGGCATAGCCATTAAAATATATCTCCCACACAGTACAAAAAGCATTGCTAGTTTTATAAGGGGGCAAGCATTGCACTCACTTCAAAATCAGCCCCAACATATCTGAACAATAACGTCAAGGCTGTATTTCGTATTAAGCCTCTCTGACAAGAAATCTTCCATGGCTATGTCTAGACTGCTGTTGCCAGAGGCAATTTATCCAGTCTTATAAAATATTAAGAAAAAAATATTACAGAGTGCTGCACTGAGGGTTATCTTACTGTATCCCAATTCAGATTGCTAAAATCAAACACAGTATGTCATTTTGCCATGGTGCTGTACACATCAATTCTTCTTTTTGTGTTTGTTAATCAGATACTGATTGACACTATGCTGTACAGTTTTAGATAATATCTAGAAAACCAAATGGGTCTTTTTGGCTAAAATACATTTTATTTTGTTATAAAATGCCATTTGGATCTGCATATCTACCAGCCTATCCTTATAAAAAGGTTTGAATAATGTTAACATTAATACATGTAAATGCAAATTGACCACAGGAACACATATATAGCCTTTCAAATGAACACTGTGTTCAGCATCACGTCCTGTTATTAAAATCCATTAGTAGCAGGTAGCCATTTTAAATGTCTCTCCACTCACAGTGAGTTGACTTCCAAAACAGATTGACTGAGCCAATCAACTCACAACTAACGAGGTTATCTATGTCATAAAAACTCACACTTGATTGATTTTATCATAACCTAGTTAATTTAAGTGGTACAGACTAAATAAAAGTGCTACTTTATCCTGTTTGTTGTGTATAATAATAAGCCTTTATAAATATACCTGTTAATTTAAAAAATGCTGCTGACTCTCAGTGCAACACATCCAGCAATAGATTCAAGATCATATTAACATATTTGACAGATCTGTGAAATGCATTACATTTTTTGGCAAGTGACTGTACTGCTGATGTTGATGTTTGAAGAATGTGTTATACAGCTCACCATATGTTCATAACAGACTGATTTTTGCTGAAACAGACTGAAATAAGTAGAGGAAATTGCCCACTAATGTACGTCACAAACCTTGCATGTCAGTCTGCCACCCTTTAAGGTTACCAAAAAGAAATAGATCATTTTCATAAGAAGACAGTCAGAGTTTGCAAAATAAATGGTCTGTTTTGTTACAGTACTTAATCTTGTAGCAGTATTATTATTCCTTGAATAGAAGAAGAGTGGAAGTTTTACATGAAACCGCTATTCTGAGAACATTTTGGCAACTGATGCCCCGATTTATAAAAGGATTGCCCATGTTTTATGACCATAAAATGGGCGCTAAGGGTTCTGAATTCTTGGATGGGATTTATAATACACATGCAATGGCATAAACACGCAATTAATACGTGATTTGTGGGGGTAATGTGTCTGTGCTCTTTGTCCATTGATGCATATGTAATTCTGTATTTGTATATGTCATTCTGTATATGCATATGTAATTCTGTATATGCATATAGAATTCTGGGGCGTTTCTGAACAAAACCGCTAAAATTAAGAGGGGATTTTGCAAATGAGGTCTATGAAATATTCCATCTAATTTATTATAGCTGCCGGTAATTGCGGTCCTCGTATTTGCTTGATTATTTTAAGAACTTTGAAAAGCAGGCGTTAATTTGCAGCAGTCAGACAGTAGGTTATATTCAAAGCAAGGTGATGTGGAAGACTTGTCTGCAGCAAGAAGGAGACATCGTTTTCAAGGACAAAGAAACATTTAATAACATTTTGCAAAGAGCTCATTTTTTAACCCTTCTGATCAAGTCAGTCTGTAAATTATAGTTTATAATACCGGTACCGTATTGTTTTGCAAACTCCAATTTTCAGTACATGTTACATAGCTACATGACAAAACAAAAAGTCTGCAAATACAGAATACAGAATCCATGTAAAAAAGGTTCTTAGAAGCTTCTAAAAAGGTCTCCCCACAGTGGCAAAGTAAGGTTCTAACAAGAGCCTTTACTTCTTAGAGTGAAAGCAAAAGAACGGTGGAGGAGATTAAGAAAAGATGGAACAATATTCCAAGGAGCAGGAAAAAAAAAGTCTCATTACAATGAGGGCTCATCCTCCACCATTACTTTAGTAATGCCCACAGAATGCAATTTTTGTAATATGACATTCTGTTATTTAACAATATTGGTTCAGGCAGTATTGTTAAATTCAAGATTTAAAAAAAAAGAACAGATGGACAGATGGTGCAGTTAGTTTGTAGCTACAGCAAGTAGTTTTTCAATCATATATACCAACAGATATGCTTTCAAATCATACATAGAGTAAGAAATACAGACAAACATAAGAAATAGGATAGCTGTAACTGCATAAGACTTTAAGAAGATATAAGTCATATTTAAACTGAAGACTGCTCATATGCAGCTGTATTGTTGCTAAAATTATTGCTGTACAACAATGGAAGGATTATCCACCCGTTTGACTGCTATGGATGTAAGTAAATAAAACTTATTTTTTCTGAAGTTTGAAGAGTCTATATGCCTGGAATTATTCTATACGAAACAAGAAGCTGAACTAATATGTGAAGCACAGGAACTGGGTGATGAGTTGTAATGTATAAGCAACCTACTACAAACTCTGAAGTGGTATATTTGTTTTTTAAGAAGCCACCACACATTCCATATTTTATTCATTTGTCCTGGTGATGTATTTCAAGCTTGTGACACATCTTCATGTGTTATAAGTATTGCTTGTATCAAAAATCTTCAATTCCATATTGGTAAATTTCAGTTTTCACTTCTGAGCATCCTCAACACTATGGCTAGTACCGGGCTGAGGTCTTTGTGTGCCATTCATTTTCTTTTGGAATGTGCAGCCTACACATGCAGGGTTAACCCAAAACCATTATTTATTGTGAGAGGTGTGTAATTCTTCACCGTTAATTGCAGTGAGGGGTATTTAAATTGGTTGATTGCGGAATCTCCTGCTTTACCTAATTAGTCTTATAAAATAGGTCGTTATTTTGACAATGAGTGCGCCCGTACCGAACACACACATTACATGGCTTTTTGCGGTCAGTTTTTTTCCTTTATAAATTTGGGCCTGAATGTTCTAGACATACTGTAGAAACTTGAAACTCTAATACATAAGGAAGGCTTCCATAATAATCTTTCTATTTTTATAATACATAGTACAATTTCAGTATTCATCTCATGTATATTGAAATGCAAGAACAAATGAGACTTCTGCCAACTACTAATGTTGCCACCAAACACTGACATGTAACAATTTTGTACACAAAGCAAAGAGTATAACAGATCAATTTGTTTCAGAACATAGTGAAATGAAAATGGATCCACTAATGTACTGTACTTTCTGCTGGCAGGTTTTTCCTGTTTACTATATATATATATATAAACTTAATTCAGTTACAATAATTCACAACTCAAGGGCATCTGTTTACTTCTTTAAAAGAATGTTCTACTGCTGGTAATGCTTTGGAAATTGATTTTGGCAGGAACAAAAAGACACATAGGTTTAAATGGTGTCACCTGAATGTATGACCCGGATTTACTTAGCCTTTTTGAAGCCTATATTTGGCTGTGTTCTTTCCTTAGCTACAAACATGATCTTTTTAGCTCTGATATGGTCTGTTTCTGATTACTCCACAGTCCTGTGCATCATGAATGCTTTCCAGGATTCTTGTGACTTTATCACAAGTTAGCACGCACCAATGTCAAAGATAGTTACTATCAGTTGTATCATGTCAAGCTGACTGGACAGAACATTTCAAACCCAGATATTATGACAGCAGGAGGACATGGATAATGAAATAAATAGCATAATTAGTTCCAAAAATATTTGGTGTGTAAAACAATGGCAGCTGCCTTTAGTGTAGTACTTAGCTTTCATTAATTCAACAATTCAGTTGAATTCAATTCAATCTTAATCTCTTCCAAACTGCTTCCAAACTGAAAGATTGGTGAAATTATTTTCTATGTATATGAGTTGATGTGTTTGTAATTTTAAATGTACATTGAAATAGTATAGTAGAAGATTATTTGTAAAAAAATCTAATTACCTATACTGTAAACTGTGTTGAAATGACATTGCACCCAGTTATTTAACAACCAGAAGGTGGTAAGGGTGAGCTAAAATAACCATTTGATTCAAATATATACATTTTTTGACAGACAATGTCTAACAGAAGAGAAAAGGAAGCAGATCCCATTTACTGTATAAAGGAAGAAGGGACGGCTAAAGCATATTTAATATGTCCTTCCCCTGACATGTATGAACCAGTTATCATTTGTCAGTATGAAATAACCTGTACACACTAACAATTTTATGGCCTGAACAGAAAATTAACTTGTGCCAAATGCAAGTGAAATAGCACAATAGGCAATGGCTATGCCTAGCACTTGCTAATTCAAATAGATTGAGTTAGCTGAGATTCAATAGCATTTCCAGTGCATCATAAGCAACTTAGCTTGGACAATTTTAGTTTTAAGTCTAACAAGAATTTCAACAGTATCACTTATATGACATTAACTGAAATAAATGCAGCAGATAACACTTTTTATGTGCAGACAAAGGGTTTGAGTTCAAATGCTGACATTTTCTAAAATAAATAGATATGGGCTGTTGAGTAAGGTAATACCAGTATACTGAAAAAAAACAATCACACTGTATTGTCAAAGATCAGCTTGGGAAACAACCAAACACAAATCTCCAATTGCATTTCCTAGCTTTTTTCCCATTTAGCAGTATTCTTCTGAAATTCCGAAATTGACCAGCAAGCTGTCATTGTTTTTAATTAGTCATCCATCTTGTAATTGGCTCATTGGCGTTAAAGCCTTGATAAACCTGTCTCTAAGTCAATTCTGCAGCATTTTTAATGAAAGTAATTTTCAATTTGCAATATTAGGTGCTGCATTTTGATGTAAAAACCTTGATATATCAGATATATATTACAATTCTATTTGTGCCTAAATAGTTCTGATTTGAAATAATATATGCTTCATTTGAGCTATGGCTAGCATTCTTACATGTATGCCATATACACTAGTACTGTACATTATATCTGAGGTGAAGATCATATCTGCATGCATAAAAATGGAATGTTCTTACTAAATATTGCAAGCAACCTTTACAAATTCTTAGCAAAACAAGATACAGAGACAAAAGCAACCAATGCTTGCAGTTTATCCCACAATAACAGTATAGAGGCAAATTATCCACATTAGACACAAGAACACAGAAACTCTATATGTTGGCATGCTGTTGGAAAGTTTTCTGAACTGAGCAAATGGAATAGATGAGGCACGGATGATGTGACAAAGGTGTTTTAAAAAGATCTTGTTTTACCAAGGGTGCTGCAAGATTTGTTCAAGGGACATGAATGTAACTACATGGGCTTCAGAAAGGAAGCTACCAATACATTCTCATTTGTCCTTCCATCTCCTGCAGCATCTCACTTTGCACTGCCATATGCTCTTCTTCACCACATGGTTAAAATCAGCGTTTTCCCCAGCTGTTTGAAATGCCTTGGGCTGTCTTTCATGTTGGAACAGATATTTATCCCTGGGGGTATTTTATCCTTCCTATCCATGAGACTCAAGTACATGATTAAAAACATTTTGAAACCTCTAAACAAAATCACAGTTGTGACATGAAGGTGAACATTTTAAAATAATTCATGTTTACATTTACAGTTCTACACAGCAGTTAGACATTGTATAAGTATTTAAGCCCTTTTTTAATTTTAAAGAATAGCATTATGTAAGAAAAAGAACAATAAAAAATCATGGAACAGCCCTACAGGACTTCAGCTTCTTTATGGACCCATGGAGGAGCATAATCCTTTCTATAATTAAGTATGGCGATGAGAATACTAGGAAGAAAAGAGAAAAGAAAAGCTCCTCCTTAAAGTGGTATTTTGGTATTTCAATCTGTTTGTATTTATCTGTCCAAGAGTTGCTATAGTAATAGTTTTTGTTTGTGACTGATATGGAAAGCTTAAAAAAAGTGTTAAAAAGGTACATTTTAATGTTTTCAGTGCAAACTGGCCATGACAGGTTACATTTTTGTAATACTATTTTAAAATAAAAAATAGATCACCAACAAAACATGACAAGCTTGTAAAGCTTAGCAGCAGAGTTCAGCTACAGCCATACTAGCCACATTTCCTTCCAACAATAACGTCTGTCAGCCTTACTTTGCAGGTAATATCAAATTAATTTAATAAAATATGACACTAATTTTACCATGAGAAAAGTCAAGTTTTAACTTGTTTATGGGAAAGCAAATCTGAAAATACAGTATAATTGGATTTTCTTTCACTAAATCTAAAAGGACAGGTTGATGTTGCTCAATAAACAAGCTAGTGTACAATTTTATCTGGTGACAACATGCCTTGCCACATTAAAACCATGTGTTATAGATATTACCACAGATAAACAATATGTCTTTACATAAAACGGTCGATATTGCTACCTGCAATGCGTGCCTTTAGAATCTATTCACACTTTAAAGCAAATAATATGTACACCAAATATAATATTTATATTCTTTGAAATATTTCAATACATTTAATTTATCATTTAAATTATATTTGTCTAGCTCTAAACTCAAGGAAACTTTCTATCTTTTCTTGGAAGTCTGCTTTGCTTCATCTTGAAAACAGCAGGAGATAGTGAAATAATTGTGTTAATATATTTAAAGTTTTCTTTTTTTTTTTTTATAAATACCCTTGAAATACTATTAGTTTTGAGAGAAATGCTGCTTAATGATTGCTCTTTGGTGGGGGGGAAAAGAAAGAAATCTCTTTTGACATTAACAAATACATTTACACCGCAGAGGGACCTGCTAGATAAATGACCTCGGCCCACATATTGCAGTCATAGTGAATCCCAGGCAGGCACATTGCCCACTCCATAGTAAATTTACAGCAAGAGCACTCGCTTTTGGCTCAGGTTATCCAATTGTTGCTGTGGTCAGGTATCTAGCAGGTAATGATGGCTGTGTTGGGCATTATTGCTTAAATAGTAATAGTAATAATGCAACAGAATTAATTAAAATCACGAGGCATGATTTGCAAAATAAGATTAAATACCACAAGATATACAGGGTGCACTGATATAGTGTGTTTGTGAGCAGCTGCCCTATTTAATCTTGCTTTTTGTGTAAGGGCTCTGTAGTTAACACAGCTTGAGTGTGAATTGTACTCTGTGTGTTTGCGTCATTGCTGTTTTTAGCTTTTTGTAATCATATCTGGTTTTGATACAGGTCTTGGTAAATTGTAACTTAACCCTTTAAGTTATGCAGTTTCTTCCTAGGCTTCTTATAAGCATAGATGCCAAACTGTTCATTAATGAGCAGAACCCATATGGGGTGTACATTGTAACTACACATTCATTACACATTCCGTGAACATATTTAAATAGTGCAATATTTATGAGAAACACATATTAATACTTATTTGATATTATATATTAAGCATATACTCTCAACATGATTTCACTGAATGAAAAAATACACTCCATTGGCCAAATCCACCTGGGAAAAACCTGAATACAAGCAGTGAGAGTGAATAGCAAGACATGCAGGGAGAAGACATAAAACCCTCTATTTTAACACTACAGTACCTACCTTAATAGTCGTTTATACATTTTTAGGACCTAAAACAAAATATTTGACATTTGCACAATAATTTTCAGAAACTATCGAACTCTCCCAGGAAGGGACTAGAAACAACACCACACACAAAATTTGATCAATTTGGAAAATGTGGGCTGTTGACTGTATTAAAAAAAAAAAAAAAACATGGTTTGTGTAATTGTTGAAAAGTAATAAACATGAATTATGTGCAAACTGATCATATGAGGTATACAATTACAAATGTGGACAGCATTAAGGTTACACATTCATAATGGAGAGTAAGCATTAGTTACAAATAGTTTACTAGGCCTGTTTTATATCAAGAAATTGGAAGAGATCCCCATAGATTCTATAGCTCTTCTGGATACAAAAACATATTTAAATATGTTATATTTTAAATCAGGAAAACATGTATTTATTTATTAAACTGGTCCTCCCAAGTATTACACAGTAGAACATCTTGCACAAATCTAGTGCAGTTTTTGTTGTTTTTTTTTTTTTTTTTTTTTTTAAATCAGCCTGGTATTTTCTGTTACCATCACACTAATGGTTCCTGTCAGGCTTTTGCTTTAGCAATAGGTCAGTAAGAAGCACTGCTGTGTCTGTGAATGGATATTGAGTGAAATGTACTCTAGATTGCTTCATGTGCAGGCCACTGGTCCCACACTTTTAATGTGCATTTGTCAAATGCAATGAATGTCTACAAAGCAAGAGATATTGCTGGGAAGAGTGCAATTTTGTTATTGTAGAGCACATCTTCTTATTAATAGATGTCATGAATGCAGAACCAAATTATAAAGACATGTTTTAATGAGGACAGCTGTGTGGATATGCATTTATTGTCAAATTACAATTGTCAACGAAAATTGTTTAGAGATGTGTAGTATACCAATGACCATACAAAAGGCATGCCCTATATAAAAGAACAGTTCTAAATCCTTCAATGAAGCTATAAGCAGTTAAAATCTGATGCCATTCTGCCTGAAAAAACAGTTCAACAGTGGTCCAAAGACGAGGTGGAAACCTCAGAGAAGAAGAAGGCTTTTCTTTGTGCCAGAAAACTGGATTCAGAATCAAAGCTTGAGCATCAACTCACTGCACCACTTAACCTACCCTTGTCATGCCTTTTTAAAAATCAGTCAGATCAATGAATAAGGCAGATAGACAATAAGGCAAGTAGTGTTCAGAATCCAATTGGGCTGCATTTCGTTTTTTTTTTTTTTTGTTTGTCACAGTGGCTGCTCTGATGAAAGTATACCTTGTATTCGAGATGTTTGAGTCAATTTGAACAAGGCTACTAATTACAATTTTTGATTAAAGCTTTTGGCATCAAAGTTGCACCTGGCTTGAGTTAATTTCTTTCATCTTAAAAGCACACATTCAATTGGCTCACACCCCATCTGTGCTGAAAATACATGACTGGTTAGAAAAGAAGCAGATTAAAAGCATTTTAAGTGGATTCTTTTTTTTTAAATAAAAGATCACAAAAGCCTTGCTGAGCAAGTATCATTGGAATAACTTGTGAGTGAGTGAACAACTGTGTTTTCCATTTTACAAAAAAGCACTTGTTTCCACCAGTGAGAAGACCATTCATCAGGTGTTACTTACGCACTGTGATGTGAATGCGCGATGTTGAGTGGAATTGGCAAAAAAACAGCATGGGTGCTCAAAGGTGCAAGATTACAGAGACCTGTCGCCTGGAACTTCCCACAGCTACATGTCCTTAGGTTCTGTAACAGAATAAAATATGACCCTTGGAGAAATCAAAGAAAAGACTTTTGCCTACCAAACTCATTCAAACTTTAATTGCTTGGAGAGTGACGGTTGAAAAAAGGTTGGACTCAGTTATTGTGCCATAACTTGGAACAGCTACATAATGTCAAAGTAAAGCAACTATGTGATTACCGTTAAAGTCCCAGGTGTTGTGTTTAGAACATTAACATGATAGTGTCAGATGAAGATGTTACTGCTGCCAACAAAGTTATCATTGTTTTGACAAATGTTATGGTTTTCAACAAGCTATAAATGGGATACATTTAAATGACTAAACTGTCAAAACAACAAAAAAAGGACAAACAAAAATGTTTTATTCATCACCCCCCTTGCCTATATATATATATATATATATATATATATATATATATATATATATATATATATATATATATATATATATATATATATATACAAAAAAATTAAGAGACCACTGCAAAATTATCAGTTTCTCTGGTTTTATTATTTATAGGTATGTGTTTGGGTAAAATGAACATTTTTGTTTTATTCTATAAACTACTGACAACATTTCTCCTAAATTTCAAATAAAAATATTGTCATTTAGAGCATTTATTTGCAGAAAACGACAACTGGTCAAAATAACAAAAAAAGATGCAGTGTTGTCAGACCTCAAATAATGCAAACAACACAATACTAATGTTTTAACTTAGGAAGAGTTCAGAAATCAATATTTGGTGGAATAACCCTGATTTTCAAGTACAGCTTTCATGCGTCTTGGCATGCTCTCCACCAGTCTTTCACATTGATGTTGGGTGACTTTATGCCACTCCTGGTGCAAAAATTCAAGCAGCTCAGCTTTGTTTGATGGCTTGTGACCATCCATCTTCCTCTTGATCACATTCCAGAGGTTTTCAATGGGGTTCAGGTCTGGAGATTGGGCTGGCCATGACAGGGTCTTGATCTGGTGGTCCTCCATTCACACCTTGATTGACCTGGCTGTGTGGCATGAAGCATTGTCTTGCTGGAAACACCAATCCTCAGAGTTGGGGAACATTTCCAGAGCAGAAGGAAGCAAGTTTTCTTCCAGGACAACCTTGTACTTGACTTGATTCATGCCAAAGCTGCCCGATTCCAGCCTTGCTGAAGCACCCCCAGATCATCACCGATCCTCCACCACATTTCACAGTGGGTGCGAGACACTGTGGCTTGTAGGCCTCTCCAGGTCTCCGTCTAACCATTAGATGACCAGGTGTTGGGCAAAGCTGAAAATTGGACTCATCTGGGGGTGCTTCAGCAAGGCTGGAATCGGGAAGATTTGTCTTTGTGAAGGGCGCATGAATCAAGCCAAGTACAAGGTTGTCCTGGAAGAAAACTTGCTTCCTTCTGCTCTGACAATGTTCCCCAACTCTGAGGATTGGTTTTTCCAGCAGGACAATGCTCCATGCCACACAGCCAGGTCAATCAAGGTGTGGATGGAGGACCACCAGATCAAGACCCTGTCATGGCCAGCCCAATCTCCAGACCTGAACCCCATTGAAAACCTCTGGAATGTGATCAAGAGGAAGATGGATGGTCACAAGCCATCAAACAAAGCTGAGCTGCTTGAATTTTTGCGCCAGGAGTGGCATAAAGTCACCCAACATCAATGTGAAAGACTGGTGGAGAGCATGCCAAGACGCATGAAAGCTGTGATTGAAAATCAGGGTTATTCCACCAAATATTGATTTCTGAACTCTTCCTAAGTTAAAACATTAGTATTGTGTTGTTTAAAAATGAATATGAACTTATTTTCTTTGCATTATTCGAGGTCTGACAACACTGCATCTTTTTTGTTATTTTGACCAGTTGTCATTTTCTGCAAATAAATGCTCTAAATGACAATATTTTTATTTGGAATTTGGGAGAAATGTTGTCAGTAGTTTATAGAATAAAACAAAAATGTTCATTTTACCCAAACACATACCTATAAATAGTAAAACCAGAGAAACTGATAATTTTGCAGTGGTCTCTTAATTTTTTCCTGAGCTGTATATATATATATATATATATATATATATATATATAGAGAGAGAGAGAGAGAGAGAGAGAGAGAGAGAGAGAGAGAGAGAGAGAGAGAGAGAGAGAGAGAGAGAGAGAGTAGTGACCAAGGTGGTAGGAGTCAAGACTTGCAGTTGATGCAATCAAATATGAAATCTTAAGCCTGTTACCAGCTCCTGCAAGGAAGCAGGCTCTTTTGTACAGCTGTATCAGTGCTATGCTTCAGAGTGGGAGCTCCCAAGTACACGTCCCACCTCTGCCCATGAGAAGCCCTGGGGCAATCACTGGAACAATAGTTTCCATCTGTCATGTGATTGGTTCACATCACTGTCAGTCCCACCCCATTTCAAAGGAACACCTTTCATCTCCACCACTCACAAGAGAAAATGGCTCCATTCCTTTTATTTCCATTTGTTCCATAGCACTGATTGATCACAGAGAATGTTATGTCTTCAGTAGTGTGATCATCACTGTTGAAGTGACAGGCTACTGGAAATGCAGTGGTGTTAATGTGAATGCTACTTAAGTGTCCTACAAACCTGTCTGCTAAACTGCTTTTATTTTCCCCAATATACAATTTGTTGCATTTCTTGCAGATAATGCAGTAGACTATACCTTTAGATGGACAGGTAAAATGTGCATGAATGTTGAATGAAGATTTAATGCCTCTAATCTCTGCTTCAGAATGAATGTAATTACCGGTATTACATCATGGTCTATTACATGGATATCAAAGGTTCTCCAGAAGGATGAATATCACTGTGTACCACATATTCTCTTATATTCTTGTCTCTTCTATATGACATCAATGGGGGAGTCTTGAAAATAGGTGCTGTAGATGTTAAAGTTTCTTTGCACAATTGTCTGTATCTTTCTATTGGTAGGGTGGTAAGTGAGGACCAGAGGGATTCTATCATCTGTGTGTTGTATATTGTTATTATATAAAACTTGTGTCATTGTCCATTCATCAACAGTCCAAAGCACCTTTGAACATCGTTCCATAGTCCAATTTCTGTGTTCTTGTGCATATATCTTGTGTATATTTAGTCTTGTTCCCCTTTTTTAACATAGGTGTTCTTACTGCAACACATCCTTTAAGTCCTGGTTTCAAGAGTGTCCTTCATACTGTTGATCTGATGGACAATGACAAAGGTGCCTTCTGCCAGTTCTGTTGTCAATTCAACACTTTGCTTTTTTCTATTCCTTAAGGATATTGTCTTCAAGTATTGCTCATCCCTGTTAGCCAGCTTTTGGGTCTTCCAGTTCTGGGTTTGTCAATTACAGATGATGTTTCTCTATATTTGTTGATTATGTTTCTGATACCACAGCTGGAAAATCAAGTGATGCGAGCTATTTCACTCAATGTTTTTCCTTCTTTATGCAAGTCAAGGTTGTTATAATAGTAGAAAACACTAGTGGAGGCTTTGAGTAAATTGTTGATGCTCATAATGCATCAGAGTAGAAAAATGCAACACTGTCTAAGACTTATATATATATATATAGCATATATATATATATATATATATATATGGTTACATATTCAGGACAGAATTCTTTATGAATGTTGTGATAATCAAATGAGTCGGGGAAATTAAATAACCATATTAGCAATATTGAAATAGCATTACTGTTTGCATACACAAACAAGAAAATTGAATTTATAAAGCAAGAGCCAATAAATGAAACAACAGGGAACCATTTGGAGTAAGCATAATATGGCAGTAGCAAAGATAAAAAATAAAATAAAAAACATAGTTCTGTCTATATAAGATTAGACTGTCAGGTAATAACAGTTCAACATTATTCTGCCAGTGGAATCAAATATATAGAACCTATTGAATGAGCTATAGACAGGTGGGACTACAGAAATGCCAAGGGTCAGTAAAGAAAAATATTGTGTCTAATATTATTGCTTATAGGACTGAAAAATATTGACTTCTGAGAACACAAATCAATAAAAACACATTAGGTAAAATGGGATAATAAGGTCTTCTGATAGTTATAATGTAGAAGAAAAGATTGTGCAAAAGTCAATAGTTTATTTTTTCATTGATAATTGAAATGCAGAACTATACTGGCAGAAATAATTTCAGTGTGCCTTTGCACTGAAAGCCATTTGTTGGTACAGGAATGTAAGAAAGAGTCTTCATGAAGCACTGACAAAGTAAAAGGCCAGTGTAATAATAGCACTTAGCCCTTACCATTAAGCCCTGGGATTACCCTGGTTGATTAATCTTCTGGCGTGCTAGCATGACCTGTTTTTTGTGAGTTGACCATAATTGAACAGAGTATTCAGTAATCTAAATAGAAACCACAATGAGAGTGATATAATATGAGTAGAGCTTCTGAGTTTCAGTTTTAACCAATAAAACACCCCTGATACAAAATAAATGAAATCGGTGGATATCCAGTAAACACCTGAAAACACCAGAAAAACTGTGGAAATGGTTCATCAATTCACATTGACTTTACCCTTTATCCATTACGAAATATAACCTACTACAAAAATAATAATAAATACATTTCCCAGTGTTGCTGGGCAATGTCCCACCTTTGGGCTTGTATCTGTCATTGATTTGTTCTGAATACTTTAAACCCCCCCCAACTACTGAGTGACAGCACATTCCTACATTTCTATTGGATACCCCGCTTGCGAGATTTTAAACAAGATTACAGTAAGGCTGGAGCCCTGTTAACTGGATTTAAAGGTGTATTACAGTTAAAATACAGAGGATTTAAAACAGAATTGTGGCGAAAAGTACAAAAATGCATATACACAAAAACCCCAGAAGAATATGCCCTTGACTGTAGGGATTTTATTGTGGAAGACAGCAAAGGAAAGAAGGTACAATTTAAGTGTGCAAGCACTGTCCAGTTACTACTGCATATATTTTGACAGAAAAAAACAAAAAAAAAAAAAAAAAAAAAAAAAAACGCTCAAGCATTTTGGGAATTAACCGAAATCACTAATTTCATCCAGTATATCAAAAACAAAAGCCCCGAAAAAAAAAAACTATTTACATAAATCTCGAAAATAGTTAAAAAATAAGCACTGAAAAACACAATTAATAAAACCCCCAAAACAGAAGCCCTAAATATGAGTTAATTTCATTATACATGTATTCCTCATTTTTGGAAATGTGTTATAGTGTAATCCACTCCAATGCCCCTTTCAGCTGAAATTATTTTGTACTAATATCTCTACGTACTGTAGTACTTTACAGATGTCCCCCTTGTCTCCTTTAGCACCCAGGGAACAATACATTTGAGACAGTATGTTTTTCTGTTTAGCTTCCCTATCCTAACTTTAAATGCTTCAGCTTCACTGATGCTGGAATCCTTCAGGACTGTGGGTGCACAGCTTGTATAAAGTGTCTTGTTCTGTGTATATGTTTTAAAAAAAATATATTAATAATAATTGAGAATTAATATACCGGTAGCTGGAATTTTTCAAACCTCATCAACTTCACTGTCAAGTTTTCCTCCCCAACTGTAGTCTACTAATTACTATCACTGGTCAACTTACCATACTTGTATTATAAGCCTATATTCATAAGTGCACAAAATATCTGACAGGTATTCATTTATGATAATTATGCGAAGAAAAGGAATTATTCTCAGACAAAACTGGAAACTGAGATGTCATTTTCACAGTGATTTTCTCTGACAGTAAACTGACAGATATGTCTCAAATGCCTACAAGCAAATGGTTTATTCATTATAGAGCCTATCCACATATGTTATGAAAATTTCTTTCAAAGTCGATTTAAATTGGAAACAACATTCCATATTCATAAAAACCTATTTTAGACTGTTGCTGGATTCCTGTGCATTAAAAGCAATATTTTGCCTATTGTATGAACAGCTTGGAAAAAAACAAAAACATCATAAGGTGTTCTCCCAAATTTCTTACAGTCCAGTCAAGAATATTGTTACCTGTATATTGAGGCAAAGTTAACAGTGGAACGAGATGTTGAAATAAAAGTGACCTCTATGTGCTAGAACACATTATTTAGTCGAAATGGATCAAGTTGAGTCACGCTCTTCCCAACAATGCAAGCCAACATTTTACTCTGTTGATATAATAAAACCCTCCTCTTGTAGCATTGACTTTTATGGCTAATGTTAACTAACAATATAATTGACATTTCAAATATTATTTGAAAGTGAGCTACAGTATTCACCTGCAGTAATTTAATCACTTCAAGTATTATTTCATAAAGCATAAAGTGAAATTACAAAAATATTATGAAAGGTTTTAATAATAGTGCTTTATAAATCCCAACTTATATTGCCTGTTAATAAGGCTTGTGGTGTGAGTGAAATTATACGGATATCTAATCAGTTCAGGTAGCATGTATTTCTTCTTTTAACAGGACGCAATCAAGGGAACTGGAATATCTTTCACATATTAAACATTTTCAATTATAAGTTGTTCACCATCTTAACTGCAGCTTAAGAAACTGATATAAATGAACCATGCCCAGTCTGCCTGACCTTATCACAGCATCTCTACTGTCTCAGTGGGAAATGAAATCAATTTACAATCTGCTACTAATGCAATGTTGAAGCTGAGGAGAGACCTTTCCTACAAAATGTGCTGCATCTGTGTGTCGAGATAAGGTGCAAAGAGGAGTTTTCAGCTGCAGGTTTTGTTATTTCGGGTTTTACGTCAAATGTTTATTGCTGGTATGTTTGCCAGCATATATTAGGCTTATTGCCATTGATATACAGAACCAGAAAAAAAAAGGCATACAGTGTTTCACGATTGATGTATCGTCTTGTTATTTTAAAGATAAATTAAAGACTTATTTATTACTTTATGGAAATTAAAAATCAGGATGGAGGTCATTTTTCTGAATGGAATTTAGTGGATTATATGTTATAAGTTATTTCATTTTTTATTATAGGCTAAGAGTCACTGTCTTAAATCAGTGAACTGAAAAATGTGTACTCTAATATTAGCAGACTCATGTTAATTACCTTGAGGTCTGGATGAACTCAATTTAGTCAGGCTCTTTTTTTAAAATACTTTTCAGTGTTACCACTGAGTTGCTAAGCAACTAAAAAAGTCTATAAAAATTACGTCATTCCTTGTCTATTATGTCTGGCCATCTACAGTGTCAATATTTTGTTTCAAACAGAACAGCTGTTTCTGTCCAGGCAAGTTAAAAAATATCCTCTTGGGGCAACAACAGTTAATATAAGCACACTGGGGTACAGGTGGGGTTAATGATACCTATTGATTGCAGTCTTTTGTTAAATCAGTTTACTTTCTATTAAATATATTCAAGAAATAAAAAGGTGGGCATGTTTCAATTCGATCAGGAAAAGCTAAGCCTATTCTCTATAATTCATGTTTTGCATGGATTATCACAATGGTTGCAGGAAAGTGTAGAGAAAAACAGGAAAGCAATAACTGGCAATTGCAATGTAGAACATGACCGGGAGCAAACTGTTGACCTTTTACCTTCAATATCTTTCTGATAAGATAACACCGTGTAACAATTTATTTATTTATTTATTTTTTTGTTCCTGGGTATTAAGTGTTATTTCTTAATTGCTTATGCCTCAAAAGTATAGAAAATGGCTATTATTCCCCAGAAACTTTGCTTTTGTGACCAGGACAGTGATATTTCAAAATATCACTATTTCCAATGGGAAAACGGGCGAATGTGTCTTTTCGTTCACATAAAGTCAGAAAAAAACAACATATGAATCCAAATTAACATGTATTTATACTAAAGTAATACAAAAATGACTACAAAAGATTTAGAAGTGAGTAGTTTTTCGAGATTTACGATTATACTGTAATTACTACAATTATTTGCCATGATTGACTTTTGTTTGTAGAAAAATATACATAATTCCTATTGATTCACAGTGACATAGGTATTGTTACCTCATTTAATTTAAAATCAGAAGTACATATCTGTTTCTGTGAATCTATCAACACAATTGTCTGAGTGTGTTTTGTCAGGGACACTCTTAATATGGCACTTTCTGTATATACTTGCTGTACTGTGAATGTAGTCTTTTAAATATAACTATACCAACTGACTAGAGATAATCCCATAATTCAATGTGAATTTCAGAGGATTTGGAGTTTTGAAACTTCTAGCTTTCCATTTCCTGCTCACAAACCAACCGTCTTCCTCCAACACCGACTGACTTCAGCCCTTCGTCATTCAGTAAAGTACTGAACCACCCTGACTACACCTAGAATTCGCTATTGATGTAATTTACCTCAGGAACCACAAGCACTGGAATTGATTCCAACAAGAAGCTAATGGAAAGTTAAGTACGTCTTTATGTAATATTGCTACCAAGTATTATGTTCTAATATCAAGATGAACATTTGTCTTGAAGTGATCATTTTCCAGAATATGGAGCAGGACTCCCGGTAATAATTATGGAATCAGCCTGTAAAACCAAAATGTGAACATGAATTTCTCTTTACACAGTTTCAGAACTATCTGGGAGGCCTATGTAGTCAAACAGTCATCTTATTAACATTGAATCAACTTTTTCAGCAGGAGGTTGGCCATCACAGCCCTGTTCACTTACCTCTCCAGCAACGCACAAACCTCGGCTCATTGGACAACACCACAGGTAACTAGTTCACACTCTGCAACAGTCTGTTGTAGGAATGCATGTGACTGTGTTTTTGTAGGTCATTGAAAAGTCCTTAATCACATTCCAATAACATCTTAAACCTAATGAGCAATTAATGAACTTTTTTTTTCAATTTTCAAACTAAAACTTAATTATTTTTATTTTAAATTTAAAGAATGGATACAGCATATCAGCTATATGCTTTATGTTTAAAGGGGCTTCATAATTTTCCAGCTTTATAAAAAAAAGACAAGTGTAATCAATTATAACATGACAGTCTTCTATTGATATAAGTCAGTGTGATACCAGTATATGTGACTGCAATAACAATGTGTTTCAATGCCCACATTAAGTCAGCTATTTATATAAATAAATGTTGCCTATGAGAGCAAAGCACTTGCAATGAGAGCTAGTGTACCATGGTGGTCAGCCAGCATTTTGGGTGATTATTTCAGTTTTAATTGACCAAAATATAAATTAAGATTAAATAGAGATGAGTATCATATTAGGTGTATTAGAGTTGGATACTGGTTAATTAGAGATAATATATATTTTTAACATTATTATACTGTATATAAATAATTTCATACTGATGGTATAACAATCGGTACGTTTACATGACAAAGCGTTTTCCGAAAACTAATGTTTTTGGAAAACTGAATCAGAAAACTGATTTGCTTAAAATGTCACTTTTCTGTGTTTACACAATTAACGATTGAAAATTTAATTAAAATTCAACTGTATACATAGATTGAAGTTTTCGGAAAATGCAGGATATTTTCGCATGCAAAGTACTGTTGTAGCCTAAGTACGATTTGAACAGACCAGACATTTCTGCGACAGAACGGAGACCAATCCAATAACTCAAGTGCTTTATCGAAGTGTTAGGTCTTAAATTCAAAGATTACTACACTGTACCTCTATTCAGATTCCCCACAATGTGCAATCAGCCTTTCCAACAGATCATCCTGTTGTATATTACCAGTTTCTATTGCAGACATTATTTTAACTTACCACGTCATTCTAAAACTGGAAAACATTTGCTGCTTCACTATGGGCTATTACCAAATACATACACACTTTAACAAATGTATTACTTTATCCCTAACTAGACAAATGGATGCATGTAGACTGACTACAGATTATTAATATTGTCTCTTTTCTAAAACCACGTGCAGGAGAAAAGGGTCAAAGTGTGCACATTCACAGTATGCTATTTCAATAAGTTTTCCGAAAAGTGTGTTTACATGATTTTGTTAGTTTTCCTAATTTAATCGGAAATTGCTAGGTGCTGTTTTCCGAAAACTGACTTTTGGAATATTCTGATACATTTTCCGAAAACTGTGTTTACATGACTTTTGATATTGATATTTGAAAAATATCAGAATTCTTATGCTCATGTAAATGCACTGAATGACATATGACAATGGTTGCAGTCTGGTCTGTCCATACATGGGCTCCAGGGTATTTAATGAGTAATGTAAGCAAGCACCCAGTTTATGGATTTCGCTTCCCAAAGACACAATATCAGTTATGTGACCTTGTACCTTAAAAAGTTACAATTTGTTGGCAACCAGATAATCCACCATTCTATTACATTTTCAGTTATAAATTGGTTTAAAACACTATATGATATTATTACAGTAAATAATCTATATATTACACTATATTGTTTTTAATATATAGCAGTGCAGGCTACAAATATTAGGAAAAACTCAGATGACTCCAGTGATCTGGTGTTGCATGCAGTGTTTTGTCAGACAATCCATCGCTCCTGAGAGTTTCTGGGCTACCTGACCTTGTGTCATGCCAGTTACCCAGGATCTAGTGGCACATTTGTACCTATGAGCACTGGCACGCCAACCAATTCAGGGACAGGAATAGAACCCTCCAGGCAGACCATCTGCTATCTACGATTGAAAAGCTCTAAAAATCAATTTATGCAATGTGTTGTTGATTTAAAATGTCCTTGTTTTATTGCTCACGGTTTATTTTTAAATTAACCTGTTGACATCAACAAAATGTGGAAATGAGTGAAAACAAAGACACTTTTGAGCAGTATTTTATTTTTATTTTTAAATATCAGTGTGAATTTGATTTAAAAAAAAAAAAAAAACTAAAAATAAACTGTTTCTTTGTTTGATGCATGAATGCATACATTTGTCCCCAGCCTAAAAGATCTGTGACCTTAGTAAATCACTAGCTTTCTATAAAATGTGGTACATCGTGTAGGACTCAACATAGGCTTATTCGCAGACACAGAAATACACTTTTGATAAGGCAGTAATGAGTTGCACTGAATGAGACATTTTGAATGACATGTTAGGACTTTGTAAAGTTTGGATTTTGAAATAGCTATTTCACAGTGCTGATTAAGTTCAGTGAGGTTGCCTATTACTGGTATTCCTCTAGGCAGTAGTGCTTTTTCCAGGTATTAGAAACCCCTTTTTTCTATTCAAACATGTTGCTGTAATTGTTACATTTTGTTTTCTCCCTGCAGTGATTTGAGGCTGGTTGCTTGTTATTTTTTCTGACATCTCTGTTTATTTAAAGCTCTTCAGGGCTTTTTTTTTTTTTGGGTTGTGTTAAGAACTACTATGTACTATTCAAGATTTAGCAATAAGATACCGGAAGTGTACAGCAGTCAATTTGTGACTGCTAATTTGGGAGCAAGGCAACATAAAAAAGTGAGATAATACATAAAAATCAGCAAAGTAGCTACAGTTGTGTAATGGTATAATGTGTAAATCAATTTGAAATGAATAAGATTTACAGAACACTTGTCTGCTGTACGCAGACATCATCAACAAGACATGACCCTTATGGGTTTGAGGCAGTGGGACAATGATAGCACTACATTATAGATAAAAATAAGACAAATCTTGATTATATTGGACTCTGATGACTGAATGCGGTACAGCACTTAGGCATATAACCAGTTACATTGGTGGCAATCAAACAATATATAATCCTTATAAAAATGTGGTAAACCATGCTAACAGCAGTGTGTAAGGGTGAAAAATTTAATTAAATTATTTAACTATATAGGTATCCATGAGGTAAGAGCAATGTATAAGTAGATTACAATGCAATTGAATCATTTTGGCCCCAGGATCCCCACCTGTCCCAGTGGCACAGGTAAGGCTTAGAAGTGACCAAGCCTCCGAGGTGGAAGGCAGGTCACTAGCCCTCTACATCCTGAATCACGGCAAAGTTGCAAATTCCTACAAGTGACAACACTACTGTATAGCGCATCACCCTAACAGAGGGAATGCTGTTTTTTTTTATAACTGTCAAACAATGATTTATATGTATAGTACTGAATGAATGTTTGGGAATTATGTTAGTGGTAATAGAATGCATTAACTTTACATCTACCAAATACTGAGAGATATCCAGATTAGCATGTTCACTGTGCAAAGTCTGGGAATTGTACCTGAAACTACTGAAACATAAATCAAAGCTGACAGACTGTCAGCACAAATTAAAGCAATGACAAATGGAAATGCATGGTATGGAAATCCGAAGCCCAAAGTAGCGATCACTGCCAGCTCATGAGATTTGGTTATCTAAAGTAATTAGCACCACTACAACATGATGAATCCTGGAAATGAAAACATGAGGAAAATAAAATTATGTTAATAATATGAAATATATCTACACAAAGGAACACACAAAGGAACCCAGCAATCCCTCAGCAGGTAACGTAATTGTAGCTAATAAAATAGTTCTATGCATTTTCCCAGCGATGGGAATTTATCTATTGCCATGGTTTAAAATGAAAATACATATTTGCTTTAGCATGTATTTCTTTCAAAACTGCACATTTAAGACATTTAGTGAATGGATGTGCACACCAGTTAAGATTTATGGAATGATTTTGTTAGCTACAACCATTTTAATATTACATCAAGGTACATTTTATTCTGATGGAAATTGTTATATTTAGGCTTTATACTATTCATTTTTATTAATTTTTTTGCCAAATCGACAATTAATATCAATGTTTATTTTAGAAAGAATTTACCGTTTTTTTTTATCTTTATTCTCCATTCAAGCAGAGATTGGGCGAAATCGACATTATGCTTTAAAAAAAACACATACTTTTTATGCCATTGAGAAACGTCTTATTTAGGGAAACCCCTTTTATCATATTCAACATGTAACAAAACCATGGCTACCAACATTCTAATTTAAATAATGTTTGGTCAGAGCAGAGCTATACCTTGTATAGATATAGATTCAACACAAATTACAAAATGGTCTCAAATAACCCATAGAAAACACGGCATATAAGTGTATTACAGACTTTTATAGCACACATTTAGTAAAAAATAATATGCACAGAACAAAACATTAGATAGTTGAATAGAACTAACTTGCATTTATTATTTGGAGTCTGAGCTGCCCCTCTCCTGTTTCAGGCTCAGCACAGCTGGATTCAAGAGTCACTGGAAGGTAAAGCAGAAGGCGACTTGCAGGTGTTACAGGGCAGTAAAGGGTTAAAATACAAGCTTAATATTTGTGTAGTTTACAGTAAGTGCAAATAATACTACTAAAATACATTATGAACTAGGATGCACCAAGTTATACAAGTATAAGTAGTGCTGTAGTGCAAGGAGAGTGCATTAGCTGAGGACCCAGTAGTGTGGTGATGAGGTCAGACAAGTCCAGTACATAATAGGAGCAGCAGAGCAAGAGATTTACAAGAGCAATCTAAACAGCTTCAGATGTAAAACAGGAAGGAGCATCTATATTGTGTAAACAGAAATACATTAAATAATCTGTTTGTTAACAGCACTGTGTAGATTCATGAACTGAAGAATTCTTCTCCATAGGTTTAGGTCTTGAAGACATGTAGGAACATATTTTCAAAGTGTTTACTCTAGTGTTTAAATTTAAATATGTGCATCTTTTATATAAGAAAGGTAAGACTTCTTCAATTTTTAACCTTACTATAATGATAGTGCCTTCTCTCAAAGTTACATTATACAGGCCTGGAAGTGTAAAAGAATGATATGAAATGCCATAGAAACTTTTTTCAGGGAAGCAATAATAGGATCTTATCTATTATTAGTCAAATATTCAGACCATTTTGGGAAAAATAAAACTTTACTTAATCCTCAAGAGAGCAAACCTGCCGCTGTTGTACCAATATAAAGAAAGGTAAATGTACGTTGTGGTGTGACAGATCTCATAATGAACTGAAGTGCATTACCATTATCATAGAAACAGCCCTGCATCTTTTTGATGAAGTTGTTTTATTCTGTACTCAAAATCTGAAAAGCCTCCGGTGGTATTGAATTTTTCAAAGAGAACAAATATATAAATTATTTAAAATTTGAATTCCATGTTGAACATTACTTTGAAATGGTTCCCACACAAGGATTATGCAGTGTTGGTATGTGATCTTTTCATTTTCTGTGGATCCTGGAAGTCTTGTTCAATCAATTTAACAATAACATCACAACTACATAACAGTCAAGGTGGGATAAAAGGAGTATTGATCTCATGCTTTCTTTAGAAAAGGCTAATGAGGAGGCAATTCTGATAAAATGGAAGTACCATGCTCCAGTCAAAATGGTTTAAATGAACAATCAAGAGACAAAAAAAAAAATGAAATCGCTTGCTAGCCAATAAACACTGGAAAAATTGTGGAAATGGTTAATCAATTCACGTTGACTTTACCCTTTTCCCATTAAAAAATAAAACTTACTACAAAAATAATAATAAATACATTTCCCAGTGCTGCTGGGCAATGTCCCGCCTTCCTGACTTGCATCTATCATTGATTCGTTCTGAATACTTTAAACCTGCCCCAACTACAGAGTGTCAGCACATTCCTAAATTTCTATTGGAGATGAGATTACAATCAGGATGGAGGCTTGTTAGCAGGATTTAAAGATGTATTACAGTTAAGATACCAAGGATTTAAAACAGAATTGCGGCAAAATGTACAAAAATGCCTGCACACAAAAACCCCAGAAGAATGTGCCCGTTGTTGTGATTTTGTTGTGGAAGACAGCAAAGGAAAGAAGGTACTTAAGTGTGCAAGTACTGTTGGTTACTACATATTTTGACAGAAAAAAAAAAAAAAAACAAAAAAAAACACTCAAGCATTTTGGAAAGTAACTGAAAACGCTAATTTCATACAGTATATCAAAAATGAATTACATAAAACTTAAACAGCTAAAAATAAGCATCGAAAAATACAATTAATAAAACCTGAAAAACAGAAGCCCTAATTATACCTCAACAATTGTGCTTATTGTGGTCTACGAAATCAGCAGATTCTGTAGTAGGAGAGAGAACAGGTAAACATGTAGCGCTTTAAAAGAAAAAAACAATTTAAAACACAGTGCAAATGTATGCATATATTAGTGTGCTTCAATTACTAAGCGTAATGTGCCTGCAAGTGTACATTTCAACAATTAATTTTCAAGATACAGTAAAGTAGTTCATGAACTGTAATATCTTATCTTATCCCACATACAATGAAAATGCTAAAGTACAGGTTCATATTTTTTAGAAATAATAAAATAAACTTTTTCCATTGAATTTTAGTTGTTAGCATTACTGCTGAACTCAGAATTGGGTGTTTATAGTTATGGATAGATTATTTTAAGTGATAAGTTAAAGCACAGACTGGAGATAATCAATGCTGAGAAACTTAGTGATCCCTTGTGCCCTATTTAAGTTGATGTTTTTCCTTGCAAGAATATTAGAACAAAAAAAAAAAAGTCTACAGTCAAATTAGTGCAGTGTTTTAGTACAACTATAGCTTACAATACAATGGGGTTGTTTTTATCAACCTAATCAAAGGGACAGTATTTTTTAAATAGCTGTATTCTACCCATATCACTTCTATGTCATGGAGTTTAATAGCACAATTCCATAGGTCAAACTCAGACAACATTATACAGTATGTCTAGACAAGTGACTGCTGTAGATTCCTGGCTTCAAGAAAGTAGGCTAGTCGGTGCAGATTCTGTTCAAATTAGACACCAAATTACTGTCAGTGCCGCCATGATTCCATTTAGTATTGCCATGCTGTAGCCAATGTGAAAGGAATGGCCAGTTAACTTCCTGAAAAAGGAAAAACAACAAAAAAAGATATTATACATATGGAAAATAAGAGCAAGACACAACAAATAGCGATAGTGCCCGCTCGATGAAGGCTCTACCGTGTAGTAGTTGATCTTAACTTTCATGGCGCCTCATCTTTGATTCCAGGTCTATATTTCAATGATTTCATTGTATTAAGCTTGTAATGGAATGGCACTCGAGTGTTTCCCAAATCAATGTTCAGTAATAATGTGAACTGCAACTGCTGGTGTACTATATGTTTACCCAGAAGCTTGCTTACTACTACGGCTAAGACCCTGGCACCGTAAATCTTGCTTTCAGTTTAGGCAGAGTGCCGTGCATATTGTAGACACTGAACCTTGCAGGACAGTAAATAGTATCTCGGTCAGTTCTTGCCAGGGTGCTCGATTTTGCCAGGACAGCACCATCTGACTCTTATGATACATTTACAATTAGGACATCACTCATTTACAAGTGAAACTACATATTTCAGTTTGATAGCATGAGCTGACTTTGGGGGCCTTTGTTATCTGCACTACAGCTGCGCAACCATTATTCAAAGTAACTATTTTGATAAGGATGTAAAAATGTACTGTTTATACGTCAACATTAGACAACACCCTTGTAAAATCTGAAATAAGAACATAAGAAAGTTTACAAACGAGAGGAGGCCATTCGGCCCATCTTGCTCGTTTGGTTGTCAGTAGCTTATTGATCCCAAAATCTCATCAAGCAGCTTCTTGAAGGATCCCAGGGTGTCAGCTTCAACAACATTACTGGGGAGTTGATTCCAGACCCTCACAATTCTCTGTGTAAAAAAGTGCCTCCTATTTTCTGTTCTGAATCTTTTGTGCGGGACTTTGTCAAAAGCTTTCTGGAAATCTAAATAAACCATGTCATATGCTTTGCAATTATCCATTATCAATGTTGCATCCTCAAAAAAATCAAGCAAGTTAGTTAGACACAAACTCCCTTTCCTAAAACCATGCCGACTGTCTCCCAGGACCCTGTTACCATATAGGTAATTTTCCATTTTGGATCTTATTATAGTTTCCATAAGTTTGCATATAATAGAAGTCAGGCTTACTGGTCTGTAGTTACCTGGTTCAGTTTTGTTTCCCTTTTTGTGGATCGGTATTACGTTTGCAATTTTCCAGTCTGTCAGTACCACCCCTGTGTCAAGAGACTGCTGCATGATCTTGGTTAGCAGTTTGTAAATTACTTCTTTCATTTCTTTGAGTACTACTGGGAGGATCTCATCCGGCCCAGGGGATTTGTTTATTTTAAGAGCTCCTAGTCCCTTTAACACTTCTGCCTCGGTTATGCTAAAGTTATTTAAAACTGGATAGGAACTGGATGACGTGGGGCATTTTGTCAGTATCTTCCTTTGTAAAAACTTAAAGTAATCCTTTAATATATTTGCTATTTTTTTTTCTTCATCTACGATTTTGCCATTTGTATCTTAAACATTTAATCTCCTCTTTGAATGTTCGCTTGCTGTGGTAATATTGGAAAAACATTTTGGAATTGGTTTTAGCTCCCTTAGCAATGTTCATTTCTATTTCTCTCTTGGCCTTTCTAACTTCCTTTTTGACTTGCGTTTGCAGTTCTGTGTACTCTTTCTGTGTACTTTCTTTTTGGTCCTTTTTTAATGCTCTGTAATGTGCCTTTTTTCGCTGAATATTTTTTTTAATTGATCTATTAAACCATTTTGGCAATTTAGTTTTACATTTAGATTTGTCTACTTTAGGGATGTAATTGTTTTGCACCTCTAGTACTACATTTTTGAAGAACAACCATCCTTCTTCTGTGGGTGTTTTCTCTATTTCACTTCAATCTACTTCTGTTAGTCTCCGTTTCATACCTTAATAGTTTGCTTTTCTAAAATTGTAAACCTTAGCTTTAGTCATTACTTTGGGGGTTTTAAAAAATATTTCAAATGAGACCATGTTGTGGTCTGAGTTTGCTAGTGGTTCTCTGACCTCTGTTTTAGTTATTCTGCCTTCGTTATTTGAAAAGACTAAATCAAGGCATGCCTCCCCTCTAGTTGGTGCCTTGACAAATTGTGTTAGGAAGCAGTCATTTGTCATTTCCACCATTTCAATTTCATCTGTGCACTATTCCTGACACCAGACAGTGTGAACACCTGATTAGTGTTATTATTTAATTGGGAGTCAATGTAAATTACTGCTATATATTACTAATTAACAGGATATAAATAGCAACTTTTAAATTGAGAACTGAAATACCTTTTTATTTTGTAAATTTAGTATCTTGAATAAACCCACAGACATGTTTTATAATTGCAAGCATTTGCATAATGAAATATATTAAAAAAAGAGCTAAAGACATTATAAGAACTTGTTATTTTGACAACACCTTTACCAAATCCTTACGATTCTACAAACAAGATATACATTGTCATATCAAGTGTATAATACTGCAAGTAAATAGAACAATCAATACATTAAACATCTAAGATACAGAAGGATCAGAACCCAGCTATGTATTCTGAGACAAAATAAACTGGTGGGAAAATTTCTGATTAGACACTTTAAAATATCTCCCCCCTATATACACACACACACACACACACACACACAGTCAAAAGTTTGAGTACACCTGCTTGAAACCAGGTTTTTAATGATTATCTATGCTTTTAACTGTATAAACTTGTCTATAAACACTTAATATTTCATTATATGATTTCATTATATGATTCAAAGAAATGGTCACCCAAAGCAAGGGGATTTCAGTCTGAAGCCCAAGTTAGTTAAAAGTCTGAAATGTGTAACACGGTGTTACAACACTGGCCTAAGTATAAAAGTGTCTTTGTAAGATGTTCTCTGAGTTAACTAGCATGCTACCCAATTAACCTTATTGTTAACAGGTGAGGGTCCATGATTACTATAAATATAGGTAGCATAGGCACAAGTTTGTCATCCCTGAATGTAAGGGAGCAGAAAATGGCAAAATACACTCAGTTACAAAGAAAAAAAGACTAATTACTTTAAGAAATGAAGGTCAATCTTTAAGACAAATCGCAAGAACTTTGCAAGTGTCTGTAACTGCTGTGGCCAAGACCATCAAATGATTTGAGGACCAAACAAGGTCAGGCAGGCCAAGGGTGACCTCAGAATCTGAGAACAAGTTCATTCGAGTCACAAGTCTGAGAAACCAGCCATTAACTGCCCCTGAAATACAAGCTCAGCTAAATGCTACTAGAAGTACAGATGTTTCAACATCAACTGTTCAGGGGAGATTGCGTGAAGCTGGCCTAACTGGAACAATTGCTGCAAAGAAACCATTGTTAAGAGTGCAGAATAAGAGGAAGAGACTTGCCTGGGCCAAAAAACACAGCAACTGGACGTCTGAGGAGTGGAAGTCGGTCTTATGGACCGACAAGTCAAAATTTGAAATATTTGGGTCCAACCACCGAATACTTGTAAGACGCAGAGAGGGTGAGCGCATGAGTTCTGCATGTATGGTTCCCACTGTCAAGCATGGAGCAGGCAATGTCATGGTCTGGGGTTGCTTTGCTGATGACAGAGTTGGTGATCTTTACCAAGTCCATGGCAAGCTCAACCAGCATGGCTATCATAGCATACTTCAGAGGTATGCCATTTCATCAGGATTACGGCTAGTTGGGCAGTCCTTCATTCTTCAGCAAGATAATGACCCGAAACACACCTCAAAGTTGTGCAAGAACTATCTGGCAAAGAAGGAAAGTGAAGGACAACTCAATCTAATGACCTGGCCTGCCCAGTCTCCAGACCTCAATCCCACAGAACTTGTATGGGATGAACTGGAAAAGCTACCCACAAGTGCCCTACATCCCTACAAATTGCTGCAGAAGAGCTGGGAAGACATGTTGGGTGATTTCTTAACTGAATGCCTCGTGTTTGTGAGTCTGTTATTAAGGCAAAGGGTGGCTATTTTGAGGAATCCAAGATTTAAAGACAATTTTCAATTTTTTTGAACATTGCTTTGATACTCCTTGTTTTGTATATTGCAACGTGTTTTCATTTTCAAGTATTTACAGAAACGTATACGACGTAAAACATTGTCAATTATGAAAAAAAACCTAGTTTCCAGCAAGTGTAAAACTTTTGACTGGTACTGTGTGTGTGTGTGTGTATATATATAAGCATCAAAAGAAACGGATCACTTACATTTGAACATCAGAAGAAACTTGTCACTTATATTTGGATAAAATTCACTAGATGCGATCGAAAAACGACAAACTGTTTTAGAGCAGGTGCATTGACTTCTTATTGTGCTGTCTGACCACTGACATCACAAAGATGCTGCAAAATGATCTGTCGATCTTGTGCAGACGTTGTGACTCTTGGTCTCCAAGTTCGTGGCCTGTCATTGACAGAGTGTGTCTGGTTCCGTCTCGCCAGGTTTGAAATTGCTGGCTGTGAAGACCCAAGGCGGCGAGCCACAATACGCTGCCCTAATCCAGCCTCCAACATGCCGATTGCACGAAGGCGCCGCTCTCTTGACAGATGTGGCATATTGTTTTTTATTTCTGCGATTTTTTTTTTTTTTTATTGCTTGCAATTCATCAGCAGAAATCACGCTATCTCCAGTGTCCAATCAACTGTCACACTAATTAGGTGATTAAGTGCATATGCTTCAGTCTTAGTCACTCAAGCATGTCATGTTCAAGGGTGAATGACTGAGTGATTAAAAAGAAACCAATAACATTTCAATGTCCTTGATTTATATACTTTTCAAAAATAAATGTGTTATAATAGTGAAAAGTTTCGTTTGATGTTCGGGATATATAAAAAAGGTTAATCTTCACATTATATTTGTTTTAAGCTTCTAATATGCTATATATGCTATAACTTTATCAACATTAAATGTGACACGAATGACTTCATAGTGTGTACAAATTATTTTTGTAAGCAGTTTGCATTTTTCCACTGAATTAAAAATTTTTTATAGGTCTACATTCTGTGCTCTACAAGTACCCAGGACATGAATCCTTTCTGTCTGGATCTAATGTGAGCAGTAGTTTGCTGTGATTGGCTGATTGATCGCTCTGTAAATCAGTCACGCTCAATTAATACCTCCTGGGTACATTGGCTGAATCTTTTTCTGAAGAATTTTAACATACTAACCAATGAACTCTGCCTGACCTGCACCAATAAGCTATCCCTCCGGCCAGAACTGCATTCCACCCCTAATGTTATTGTTTCCTGCTTAATCACAACAAAGATATATTTATATCTAATTCTATTTACATGGGAGATGGAGCTTTGTCTTTATTAGAAGACATTTACATTAACTTACTGTTCATGCTTTGGTAATTATTCTCTCTCAGAAATGTGAAGCTATTATTTGAAAAGTTAAGGTTTGTTTTATTTATTGTGAACAAACTGCTATTATAAGTTTTTGTTAACCAACTATAATTCCCTTTGCAACGAACACAGCCAAGGTAGTCCTTTATACGCTGCTGAGTAATTGTGTAGAGTTCAGTAATTATAGTGCAATACATATTAACAGTATTCGCAAAAGAACCGTCTTTGTGACTAATGATCTTTTACTAAAAATGACATGCATGAACAGTGGATTAAAATAATCTGAATGGAAAAATATAAAACTAAAACCTTATTTAAATAAATCTACCAAGCGGTATATTAATGTGAATGGTTCCTCTTTGATTTCTATGAACAGCCAAATAAAGATAACCTAAAATTGGGATTCATGTTTGACTAGTCACAAGCACTGGTTACATGAATGCATTTGTTATTCTTTTCTTTTTTGAAAGAACACAAATGTATTGTATAATATACGGTATAAAGACTCATTGGATGTTTTGATACAAACCTTACAAGCAAATGTTCCAAGAAACAATGTACCATAAGCACATGCCTAACTTCAGTTTGTGTTGTGAAGAGATGACGAACTACACTTCATTCCCTACCACTGATTCGTTGTGGGGCTTGCTTATTAAAATCATGCCTCTTTTTGAAGAGGAGATAATTGTATATTCATGAATCTCAAGATATTTAATAAGCAATATTGGAATATATTGATATAATATACAATACCAAATGCATGCATTACAATTGTACAGTACCATGATACATCAGGCACATGGTTTTGAAAATATATCTCAATCATAAATAGGTCATAATGACTAGACAGTATGAAGTTCAACAACAACAGATGAATGGTTTGAAAAGACAAAATACTGTATGTATGCCGCGCATACAGTACCGTAAATACAGTACTAACAGCAACACAATATACCACTTTCACAAGGGGTGTGGAATCTTTAGATGACTGTTCACGGTTGTAAAGTAAATTATGCACATTACTGTCTTGTTTTTAGTTTTCCTTTTGAGTTTCTTTACAATGTTTTTCAATGTTTTTCATATTGTTGCCCAACGGATTCTGTAACCTATAGATGATTGCTTTCAAAACAGGCATACTGTTGGACCCCATTTTATATATATATATATATATATATATATATATATATATATATATATATATATATATATATATATATATATATATATACACACACACACACACACACACACACACACATGTATATATACATATACACACACACATATACACACAGTGCCTTGCTAAAGTATTCAGAGCCCTGACCAATTCTCTCATATTACCGAATTACAAATGGTATACTGAAATTTCATTCTGTTTGATATTTTATTTTTAAACACTGAAAATCAGAATCAATTATTGTAAGGTGACATTGGTTTTATGTTGGGAAATATTTTTAAGAAAAATACAAAACTTAAATATCTTGCTTGCATAAGTATTCAATCTCTGTGCTGTGGAAGCTCCCAGTTTGCATCGATGAAAGAAGTTGCCCTAACGAGGACACAATTACCTTACCATTGGCCTCCACCTGTGAACCATTAAAGTTGCTGTCACATTTTCTGGATAAAAACCCCACTGTTGAAGGATCATTGGTAAGGCTGTGAATCTGAAGGAAAATGAAGACCAAAGAGCATTCTACAGAAGTTAGCGATAAAGTAATACAAATGCATAGATTAGGGAAAGGGTACAAAATAATATCCAAGTGTTTGGATATCCCAGTGAGCACAGTTGAAGTGGAAGTGGAAGCTGCATCACACTACCCAGGCACTGCCAAGAAAAGGCCATCACTCAAAACTCAGCGCTCAGACAAGAAGGAGACTTGTGAGAGAAGCCACAGAGAGCCCAACAATCACTTTGAAGGAGCTACAGAGTTCAGTGGCTGGGAGTGGAGTAATGGTGCACCAGTCAACCATATCAAGAGCTCTGCATAACACTGGCCTGTATGGGAGGGTGGCAAGAAAGAAGCTGTTACTCAAAAAGTACCATCTGAAAGCACATCTGGAGTTTGCCAGAAAGCATGAGAGTGACCCAGCTGCGATGTGGGAAAAGGTTTTGTGGTCAGATGAGACCAAGATAGAGATTTTTGGCCAAAACTCAAAGCGCTATGTGTGGTGAAAACCTAACACTGCCCATGCCTCAAGACACACCATCCCTACCGTGAAGTATGGTGGTGGCAGTATCATGCTGTGGGAATGCTTCTCATCAGCAAGGACTGGGCATCTTGTTACAATTGAAGGAAGAATGGATGGAGCAAAATACAGGAAGATACTGCAAGAGAATCTGCTTCAGTCTACTAAAAAACTGAAGCTTGGGAGGAAATTCACCTTTCAGCAGGACAATGATTCCAAGCACAAGGCCAAAGCAATATTGGAGTGGCTCAAGAATAAAAAGGTGAATGTCCTACAGTGGCCCAGTCAAAGTCCTGATCTCAATCCCTTTGAGAATCTGTGGCACTATTTGAAAATTGCGGTCCACAAGTGTCGTCCAACCAACCTGAACAACCTGGAGCAAATCTGCCAAGAAGAATGGGCCAAAATCACTCCGACACTGTGTGCAAAGCTGGTACATACTTACCCCAAAAGACTTAAAACTGTTATTGAAGCGAAAGGCGGTTCTACCAAATATTAACTTCCAATTCTGCATTAAATGCCAGAAATACTCCGCAGGCACAACTTGAATATTTTCAACTTCAGACATCAATTTCCTATTTAAAAAAATCCTCATACTTTCAGCCATCATCTCCTTTAATTATATTACCTCAAACCTTTTGACAATAGGAAAAAATGCATGGTTTTAAATTCCTAAATCAAGCATTAAATATTAAACATGGTAACATCATGAAAGCTACATACAAAAAAGAACCACCAACAGTCTGCATTTGATAGACAAACTAATTACCAAAGATGCCAAGTGGATCTTTATGTATAGATCTTGTGTCAGCTTCTTTCCAATTCTCTCTCCTGAACATCAGCAGATTCCTGTGCTGTAGGCAGTAGCATTGATTTCTTGCTCATGGCACAAAACAAATAATGCCACCTGCATATAAAAAGGTTAGGTTGTAGTAATAACTACAGTATAAAAAGATATCTAGACAATGTTACACTTGAATGGTATTTCAGTGCAATGGTTTACACATTTAAAATAAACAGATCTATAAATGTGTATGTGATTTATTTATTTACTTAAATGGACACCTCATTATTTGACATTATTAGTGAGGCACAACATTTATACTAGTTACAACGCATAACACAAATAGCATGACTACAGTGTTATGAAGAGGCAGCCCTGTATTTAACGACAGCATTTGTGGACACTAAACTGATCATTTATTGACCACGTTTTTAAAGCGCTAAAAACAATTTACTTAAATGTAAATCGTTATTGCAGGGCTGATGCACTTTACTGAATGCATGCAAGGGCTTATTATGCAACTTCAATATATTAAATGTGACACCAATGACTTCATAGTCAATGTCAGAACATTACAACATGTTTCTGTGCTCTGAATGTCAATAATGATTAAACACACATTGACTTTTCAGTACACTACATTATTCACTTAGAATTACACACAAAGAAACATCTAGTTCAGAAATGTGTCTCGACAAATTAACAAGGGCATTTTGAACTAGATAAATGTAAATATATTACATTGGTAAACCTGGTGTCATGTTTAAATGTACACTAGCTGATAAATACCCCAGTGTTTTTTTTTTTTTTTCAAAAAAATAAATAAATAAAAAACCTGATATGTAACATGTGTACTGATAAATACATCCCCATTTAACAATTAAGTGCAGCTATAAAATACATGCATTTAACAGTATAGTATTATATGCAACATAGTATCACAAAAACATGCAATAATAACCTATAGCTAGTTCTGCTGTTATTGGGATGGTATAGTGGTACAGTAGGGCCTGGTTTTGATCCATCCTGGTAGGTTACCCTGCCTAAAAGCTTCATGAACATTTATATTTCAACTTATTTAACCTTCAGCCAGGCAAGTTTGGTTGTACAGTACATTTTATTGAGGGCTAAAAACATCATACTACTCCTGCACACACTGCCCAGTGCTGGGATTCAAACTCATCACATGACAGTCATAGATTTTATGGAGCTTTCATGCACTACAGTATACATAAAGTACAGATTATTCAACAGGGACACGATGGTTTAAACTCCAGGCTTAACTGAGTTTTTCACTCTGTCTATTGTGCAAGATTACAAGATGATGTGTGGTTTTTTTTGTATGTTCATAAATAGGCATCACCCGGTAGTACCATCTAGTGGTTAATATTTATGCAAACAGTGTAGCATGAATTCAGTTTTTTAAAGAGGGCAATTCTGGTCAGCCTCTTTCTGCAAAATTGTGTATATATGTAAGCATATATATCTAAGTACATATATCGACAATGCAATTTTAGATCAAAAATATTAACAACATGGTGTGCACAGTATTATTGTAAATTGAACAGTATGTTCTGTAGAATTTTTTAACTTTCATAACTATTCTCAAATTTAAATAAATAAAAACATGTTAGAAAGTATTTTAGAAACTAAGCAAAATGCTTGAGAAAGTTTAATACGTATGTTTGAATCAAAATACTGTAATAATTTCCCATTTCAAAAAGTAATAAACCCAGAGTACAATAATAGGCAAAGAGAATAATGAAGAGTAACACTGATATCATACCTAAAGCATGCTGGGGAGAGGGGAGTCGGAGGAAACATTCCAGGTTCAAACGAATCAAGGTAAGTCAAGGTCCAGGAAAAACTGCAACAGGCCAGCCCAGCACTCAAGGAGAAAACAAGCAAACTCCAAAATCCTGGAAAAACATGTAGAAACGTGAACTGTTACTCAAATGTTGCAGTAGGCAAAAAAAAAAAAAAAGTATGCTGGTAAGCGAAGATTATGAAATTAGAAATACAACATTTTATCACACTGAAAAACAGCATCCAAAACTTGTATTCTATAAATGTGTCCGCTAGTTTGTACCACTGTTGCACAGAGCATATTAAATGCATTCCAATTAAAAGAGACAGAAAATATACAATATAAATCAAAGGTTTTAACTGAATGATACAGCCCCAGCCTTTTACATTAAGGGTAGGCAGAGATTTACAACTCAGTCCTGGAAATTGCTTCAGCTATGTTCTGCATGGACTATACTGTATAGCTCTGTATTGGATTCAAGATTATGCATTATAGAATACCTGAGTACATAAATATAGAATATCAAGATACTAATTTGAATAATCAATAATGTTATATATTAGCCCAGAAATGACATCCAACAAACTATCCAACAGATAGTAACTGTAGTATAATATTGCATCATACTAATTTGCAGTTTTAGTATAGGCCCCTATGCATTACCCAACATGTTTATTTCTGTACCATCTTCATTTCTTTCTTTCTCTGAACGCAAATCTGTAAGATATAAAAAAAAAAATAAGTAGCTTCATAATTCAGGAAGTGTCTGGCGAGAAATAAATACACTATTAAGTTAAAATACTGAGATCGTGGTTACGGATTCAACAAAGCAATGTGGAATGCTGGTTCACAAACATACTATGATTACCCACCATTCGTGTTATTTGTTTATTTAGCAAACACTTTTAACCAAGGCGACTTACATAAACTACGGTGTGTGAACTATGCATCAGCTGCAGAGTCACTTACAACAACGTCTTACCCGAAAGACTTGATCAGGGTCACACAGCGAGTAAACCGGAGACCTCCGGCTTGCACACCCTCCTATCCGTAGCTCCCAAGCTAACCTTAAGCATAACAGCCTTTCATTATGGTGCAAATAAGTGGTGTAAATAACTTTTTCACAGTGGTGGTGCTTTCATTTCTTGTACAGCATTCAGCGTAGCCACCTTCCACTATGCAGAGATATAATGACTTTACCCTAATATTGATTAGTTTACCTTTTAAAAAGGCATAGACGAATGCCAACAGAAATGCAACAACAGAAAGTATTACAACGCAACAAAGCATTGCAAAGAGTCTGGCTGGCCACTTCTTGTAGATTTGCTGGTGGAGGAACACATATTGTTACGTGACTCAATGTTCCCTTCTGATGTGTTTCCGAACTCTGCAGTGTTGCGCTTCTGGCCTCGGGAATTGCCTCTATCAACAGGATCGTCTTCTCTCACCAAGTCTTCGTCGAGGTTTCGAATAATATTAATATCTGGGTCCCAAATAAGTGGGGGTGAATCGGTTGCTATTTTCCGAGTCCTAATGCGTACAGTTCTGGGCATTTTAATACCTTACGTAACCTTTATATTACTGAACCAGTCAGTTGTACTTGAAACAACATAACAATATGCCACTGAACTGATTATATATATATTATATATAATATATATATATATATATAATATATATATATATATATATATATATGTAACACACTTCAAAACAAAAATGATCCAATACTTCCTAACACGGTTTTCAAAACGCCGCCGCTTCTTCAGAATCCTTTCAATCTGTAACCAACCCCTTTCCACAACCAAAGCAAATGTATCCAATCCCTCGTCACAACTGTCTTTCAACGCGTTATTATAATAGGCTACAATTCAAGTCAATCTTCTTTTTTAAAGTCTGGTTGAGCCACACGCTGGAAAAACTAACGACATGCTGCTTTTTAACTTTGCCTTTTGAACCCTGTGCGAATGAGCCTATCGGATTGTAGCTTGTTGCGGGGTGGTGAAGTTGGGTTACCGAGTATATTAGGCAACATGGTGAGTAAAGTTTGCTGGTAGTTTTTAAAGGATTTTTAACCTTCATTTTAAATATAAGAAGGTGCATTTTACGTAAGAGCGATTTTAAACGAGCAAGTGAATATTCAAGAGCGCTTAACCATTTAGCAGACCTGTAATATGGAGGTTGAGAGAGCGGCATGAAGTTGCGTGGCGGTGCGAAATGTATTGATTAGTCAGGACCTTTTCATCTTTTCTTCATGAAGCCTTGTTTGATTTAAACCCTCGGTGTTTTGAACGCGAGATTGTTTTGTTGTAACCTGTGTTCTTCCATTCTATTTATTTGGTATTGGGAAGACTGTTTGTAAATTATACATAATAAAAGTACAGAAGACGTTTGTTTTTCTCAATTGATATCAACGTAATTTTGTATTTCCGCGGTTCCAGGTTGGCAAAGAGGGACTCATACGATAACCATTTTTCTTTTTTCAATATTTCGTTATTGCTATCAGGACTCTTAAACAGTTTAGTTCAGTATTCATTTATGTGTTTATTTACTGCAGTTCAATTTGCAAGCAACTGTGTCACTCTGCCTTATCATATCAAACCGTACTATCTCATTACTTCTTGATTAAAACAAGCTAACTGAAAAATAGGAACATTCAAGCAATGTACTTGAAATAAGCACATATTAAAGAAGGGAGTTCCACTTTAGAATTGAACATTCAGAATTTAAAAAAATAAATAAAAAATAAAAATTGTCTTTCGAATATCATGATAGTACTGTTTGCAAATCGGAGTAGTACAGGTGTGTGTGTGTGTGTGTATATATATATATATATATATATATATATATATATATATATATATATATATATATATATATATATATATATATATATACATTGTTTGATAACCTTTCAGACATAAACCCAGACTGATGTATTGCTGTATGCAGTTCTATGATATATTTGAAAACAAATATATACAGTATGTGGAACAATATTAACAGGCAGTTTGTTGACATACCGGTAATTACATATACCATAGATTTTTTTTCTAACTCTGTTTGCAGTACATTGTTTGATAACCTTTCAGACATGAATGTGTGTGTGTGTGTGTGTGTGTGTGTGTGTGTGTGTGTGTGTGTATGTACCTTTTAAGTGTCTTCTGTGTATATATATATATATAGCTTGCTGTAGTTCTTTACCAAAGTTCAAGTAACATGACCAACCCAAACTGCCTGGAATGCAAGATTATGGAATGTTTCAAAATAGCATGCTACATTTTCCCTAATTGCCTTAAATTCACATGCACTTTGTAACTGAATTTTCATGTTTATAACAGTCCTTGGCATGCGATAATAATGGCCAAAGCCAAGCGTCCCCTTATACAGGCGTCCTACCTTCAGTAAGTGCCATCATTTGCAAGTTGTTATAAGTGGCTTTTATTTCTGTCTGTGTGGAAGTTATTAAATATACAAGTGTATATTTTGGTTATTTTAAAAGATGGGACCACCTGGGATGCCACCTCATTTTCCTCCAATGGGGATGCCACCCATGGGTCAGAGACCTCCAAACATGACCCCAATGCCTCCTGGCATGATGCCACCAATGATGCCTCCTATGGGAGGACCAATGGGACAGGTAAAAAATATAAAAAAAACTCACTGTTTTATTTAGTTACGTAGGCACCTAGTTTATGTATTTGTAGGCTTTACTTCATTAAAACACTAGAGGGTACAGTGGCAGTTGATTACCAACACAATGTCATTTTTGTAGTTTGTCACAAAGTATTAGTGCAAATGAGTGTGTCAGATGTATATTTCATGATGCCCTTTAATAGATGCCAGGCATGATGCCGCCAATGATGCCAGGAATGATGATGCCGCCTCACATGCCAGCTGCTGCACTGCAACCTACAGGACCGGTAACTAACTGTGTTTAATTATAGATTTTCGATGTGCCTCTTAATTTACCGCATTATACCCTGTTGTGTTTAAAGCAAAACCTCTGTCCCTCACATTTCAGGCAGAAATCATAATGTTACTGCATCTTCTTTTTGCAGCCACTGTTGTCATTCTCAAAGCTTTTCATTAAAAAAAAAAACAAAAACAAATAAACAAACAACTTTGTCTTGTCAGTAGCTCTAATCATTTAATATTAGGTAATCGAAGATTACTGCAGTACTAATCTATCTGTGACTTACTAAAGTCTATACTTCAGTATTATGGGTAATTTCAATTTTTTTGTTTTATTTAATCAAATCAAGGGATCTTAAACCTGTTTATTTGTTTTTCCTTGTCAGGCACCTTTTCCCACATTACTTTGTCTTATTACACAGTACACTGTCTTTCACATGTTCTGGTAGCAGATTTTAAACATGGTCAGAATTGAGTTGCAGGATCTTATCCCTTTTATCAGTAAATGATTTCAAGTTACTTCTGGTGTCTATTGTACAAGTGTGCCAATTTTATAAACAAACATCAGAGCAGTTTGTAGTGATGTGCTCAGAATGCAATGGCCATAATGGAATTGGGGAAAAAAGCATACAGTTCTCTGTACTCTGTAGAACTGTTAAAATATATTTTAATCTTTATGAAATGATTTTCTCTGAATCATGATTATTATTATTATTATTATTATTATTATTATTATTATTATTATTATTATTATTATTATAAACCAACCAGATGCCCTGTATTTATGTTAAACTACAGATTTGGCTTCCTTGGCAGATTAGACTATTTACTTATATATTCTGCTTTCTGAGTATTGAAAGATTAAGTGTTCAATTTACTATGTGTTCTATAAGGGAAAACACTTATATAATCAGCCTATATGTTTCTTTGAAATGTATTTCTAATGTAACTGCTTTTTACGTTTTAAGATTTAAGGGGATTACACACTAGGTGTGGGCTGGTATAACATTTTCACTGTATTATAACCGTAAAAGTGAAGGCTTACTTAAAACAGAAATACTAAGTTACTTAAATTGCTGCAATTAACAAACACAACAATTAGTGTTTTTAACGTTCACCATTTCACAAAAAAACAAAAGCTGTAAAAAGACAGCACAATTTTTAAAGACAATCAAAAACTTGAAAAGAACATTGGTTGTAGAATATAGGTTATGCTGACACAGATTCTAACAATTAAGATGTATACTTTGCTCAAAGCAATGTGGTGCTGCAGTTTGTTAAATAATGGTAAACACAATTAGGATATTATTGGTCATATTGCTTCAAAAACAAACCTTTACTAGTACAGGTTGGTATTTAAGAACAGAGAGGTTTTGATTTTGCTAAGGCTGGTTTTAGAAGCATGTTTGCAGTAGAAGGGGAAAAGCGGTAGTGCTTATGGTGGTTTACAGTGAGGTAGAAGTAGCTAGAATGTTCAAGTGTGAGGTTTGGTGAGAATGTTGTAGACTTGTTCTGTACAGAACGTTGAATAAAAAAAGGTATTCAAATGAAAATAGTCTTTTCCTTAACTTTGTTCTTAGAAACACAAACAGTAACCATTGTATACTGAAATTACGGTACGTGTAGTGTAACAGGAATAGTGTCAATACCGTAATGTAGCTGAACTGAGGTAAACCGGCATACTCATTCCTAGTACACAGTTGTTATAGCTGAGTTTATATTTATTAAATAAGTCATATATATTTTTTAATATGTCTCTTGTATTTTCTATTCCCTACATCTCTGACCGACTGATTTAATTAACCATAGGATCTTTTAGCTATTAGTGGAAAACCAATGCTGAAGCAATCATGTCTTCTGTCAACATTTAACAGTATGTCATGTGGGTTTTATAATTTTATTTGAGATAAGCAACATAGATTGTCTTTTTACCATGCCCAGTCCTCCTCCTTTTATTAATGTTGCTGTATATTTAAATAAAACAGAACAAAATTGCATCACCTATGAGCCAACCGTCATTGTAAACTGAACACTAGTAAAGACAATAAAAAAAGTAATCAGAAAGGATTAACTTTGTCTCTCTCTCGCTCCTTGTCACATTCAGTATTATACAATAGCTTAAACTGGAGCTTTTCATCTTTTTTGGGGTGGCACAGCAAGCAATTCACTGGACTTTTATGTTCTTCACCCCTGGTAGCCAGGGTTCAGATCCAGCACAGGAACTTAATGTGTAGCTCTCTCTAAAAGTCCATGAATAATTTGACAGGGAAAGCTTTCACAGTGCCTGTCAGCATAGTTCCTGAATCTGGGTGTGCAAGTGCTCTGAAAATTTTGAGTAATTCCCCTAATATGTTTTAGGAATTAAAATAAAATGAAATAAAACCTATTGAAAACATGTTAATACAAAGCAAAAGCTTGTCTTGTTTGCCCTTGTCAACATCATTGTTGAGTACCAGTCAATAACATGCAGAACCAGTCAAGGTGAAAAACTAAATGGCAGTTATTTGGCTTACCTTTCTTGTATCCATTTTGATATAAAATCATTTAGATTTTGCTTCCTGTTTTTCACTTTGCTCATTTCAATTTCACTGCTCAAGTTCATTGCCAATGATTTGTACTGCGTAGATGAGGGCATCTTTTCTTGTGAAAATGAACACATTTTTTAATACCATCCTGCAAAAAAAAAACACGTTAAAGGAAATTGCTACGGATTTCGAGTATCAGCACATCCCTACTGTAGAAACTTATGTCTTGTTTTGGGCAAAATAATTTTTTCACCCATTAGTACTAGTATGTATTTCTTTATACTCTTGAGAAAGATAGCTTGCTTATTTATTTAACTAGGTTGATTTGTTAAGATTAAGCTGTATTAAAGACAGCCAAAAGCAACACAATCCAAAATGTTTATTATTTTCTAAACCCATAACATTTCTGATTATTTTCATTGTCACTTTCTATGTTGAAAACTGTCAAGGACATTGATACTGAGTTGTATTTATTTTCTAAACTATTTCCTTCTCTTTTTTTTTTTTTTTTTAAACAGCCTGGTGTAAGCATTTCAGATGCTACCTTAGGTAGGGATTATTTTTAATTGACTTTTTGGTTACAATGTCTAGATTGTATTGAATTTAACAGCATAGGTTACATTTTTAATTTTTTTTTTTTTCATTCCCCCTCAGTTTCATCAGTGCCTGGAACTTTGGTAAGTAGCAAAAGTAATAAATAAGTGTGTTGGTTGTTATTTTGTTGTGGTGTATTTTCATGTTAGCCTTCACCAGTACCTTTTAGTGTTGGTTTTTGTTTTAGGCTTTGGTACTTACCTTTAAAAATTAATACCAATTAAAGGCTAAACATGTATTTATAAGTGAGACTCTTTTTGGTAGTTTTGAAGTGCGTCGCTGTTTTGGTAACGCATATCAGCAGGGTTGGGATAACCTATTGTGGAATTAACTTTTTTGAGAATATGTTGTTTCCTTTTCATTTTTCATACAGCTTACTGTGTGCAATACAAAATGCAAGGACAAAGTTTTAAAATGATATAACTTGCAATTTTAATAATTTGTCTTTAATTAGGCCACAAATCCTGCAGTTTCTGCAGTTCAACAAGGCACCACGGCCAGCAGCTCTCCACAAGACGACCAACCAAAGGTTAAACAATATTCTAAATTTTTGCTAAATAGAATTTATATATTTTAAGGATCTGTTAATTGATTGGCTCTGAGGTATTGTGGTATGTCAAATAGAAGACATCATATTGAATAAACACACAACACAAGAATTGAAACAGTTGGTCAAACTTGAAACGGATACACCTTGAACGATTGCATTAACATAGTTTAAAGGAGTGCTATCCAACCAATGAAAGAGCATGTTTTACATTCTGGCAATCTTTTTTTTTTTTTTTTTTTTTTACAAACATTGAGGAAAAAAGATGATTTATATGTCGATTTTATAAATTTGAAAAAGAGAACCAGTTATATATCTCATGCTCGTCTGGTTTTAAAAACCTTGGTTGGCACTCCTTTATAAGAGGATAAAAAAGAAAAGGAAATTTAGAGTTTTATAAATAAAGAAATGCATAGTTTTTTTTAATATTGAGTGTTAGATATTGAAGATTTTATTTTATGTGTGTGTACATATGTATTTATAGATATATGCATGTGTGTATGAGTTCGGCACGGGTAGAAACACTTATTTTACTGTTAAGTGCATGATACATATTTAAATACTATATAGTACACATATTTAGTTTCTTCAGATCTGTAGACTTGTGTAACCTTTTTCAGTACTGGAAACATCGAAATAATAATAATAATAGTAAAACATCCGTTTGAATATAGTTATAAATACGCTTCATGCTGCGGGATTCTTTGTGACATCTATTGGCCATATTCCGCTGTTAATGTAATGTTGTACTTGTATTGATTCAGGACAAAGCAAAGATTCCAATAATGGAGGTTTTATTTATTTTCTCAAATCAGAACACAGCGTAATTTACACAAAACAAAAGTATATGTAATGTATGAAGTATATTTTACTGCTCTGTCTTTTTTCTCTCGCTTTTCCCATTTATCCTTTTTTGTCACATCCATTTTTTCTAACTATTATTCACCAGTCTTTCTGTGGCAAACACAATCATCCAAAACGAAACTTAAAGGTGCAGTCCTTCAAATTCAAACTGATAAATAAATGTGAATATTTCAGTCTTACATTAACATGGCATCCAAGCAAAGCATTAAATAATGTTTTTCAAATACGGATTTAATTTTGTACTTTGCACCTACGCATTTTGGAGTGGTATGCTTTTTCTTGGCAAATCTACTTTGTTTAAAATAAAAAAAAAATGTTTATTGTTTTCAGTCTGTTTTTTTGGGGGTACACAGTTTACAATACTTTTATTTTTAAATAAAGGCTACTTATTTAATCTTTTTGGTAAGAAACTTTATCTGTGCATGTAACTGTAGATAAAGCATTCCATATTGGAAGCCACATGGTGGTTATTAAAGGATAACTAAGAGTCATCACTGACATAAAGGATGTTTGTTTTCTTTCCGATTTAGTTCTTGAAAAGAATAGACATCGCAGTTCCTATTATTGAGGTGTACTTGCCACTAATGCAAAGCTTGTTTTAACATTGTCTTTGTTACACTGGCCAGAGACCCGTGCTTACAATTGCATTGTCATATTTGCTACATTTTCTTTAAGTTCTCAAATTAATAATCAATACCCGGGTAGTGAAAAGAGACCCAGGACCCAGCAATCTGTCTCTTTGTTTTTAGTAACTGTATTTTATATCTGACAGAAATCTTTGTGGACTGAGCACAAGTCTCCTGATGGAAGGACGTACTTTTACAATACAGAAACTAAACAGTCCTCTTGGGAAAAGCCAGATGAACTTAAATCACCTGCTGAGGTAACTACTTGTGTTAAAAGTTATAACCCTTCTAGAGCAAAGTGTAGAATTATAAATACAGTGGGAACTGTGGGTTGAATATTAATTTGAAGGATATTTAAATGCCTGTTTTTAAGTATGATGCTGCGTTTATTGATCAGATGAGAATTCAACCTGTTAATATATGCATACATTTCGAAATCGTATTTGAGCAATTAAGCAGTATACTGCAATTCAATTTATTTTCAATTCATAGACATTGTGCAAGTACATGACATTTAAATACTAATTTATTTTTTGTCTTCAAGCAAATGTTGTCAAAGTGTCCTTGGAAAGAATTCAAGTCGGATACGGGAAAGCCTTATTATTATAACTCTCAAACAAAGGAGTCTCGCTGGACAAAACCTAAAGAGCTGGAGGATCTTGAAGGTAAAATCTTGGATAATTTAAAGTTCCATTAAAAGTTTAATGAAGGTGTTTTTTTTTTTTTTTTGTCTTAAATTGAATCGTTTATACAGACATTGTAATAGAAGGTTAACTGATGGTACAAAGAAGATAAATGACTAGCTTGACATGCATGTCATAGTTTTATGGTCCTGTACTCTGTAATAATGGAGTAATTCTTTGTTTTGCAGTTATGATCAAGGCTGAAGAAAATGGGTATGTTCACTGTTCCATAGCTTTCTTGTTCTGATACTGTGTCTATTTCTATGAGAGTCAATTTCACAGTATTTAATTTGTGTAAAGATAATCACAAGTAAATTTATCTGAAACACACAGAAGTGGTGTAAAAAGATGCGTTTTCAGCCCATAATGCAGAAGAAATTGTCTAAATATAGAAAAGGATTGGTTGATTAATTATGGAATGGAAAGTCAGTAGTGTGCAATTGAAGCTCAATACAAAAGAAGCCAGAGATGAATCATATAGAATTGTCAACTGCCCAGTGTTAGCTTTATACATCATGGTTATACAATAATGCGTGCTTCCAGACTTTACGTCACTTTGTTTAGTAATATTTGCATTAATTTGATTGAAGTACTTACAGCTAAAACATAACCTTTACCTTTTTATGACTTGTTGCATTTTAGTATTTTATCCATTTTTTGTTCAGGATACAACAGCAGAGGTAGTTGGTATATGGTAATATCCTTGAACGCGGCTCATTAGTTTGAAAAATTATTCTAAAGAAGACGTTTACATAAACAGATTATATTTGCTGGCAGCTAATTCTGTTTTTTAATAGGGCTTCAGATGTTTCAGCAGCTTCGGTACCTACTTCAGTACCTGTTCCAGACATCACTCATGCATCTGCTGTAGAGGCTGAGGCCACAGTCCCTGTTGTCGGTGAAGAACAACCAGTCCAAACTCCTGTCCAGGCACAAGAGGAACCCACAGAAGCCTCTTTGAATTCAGTCGAGGAGGCTACTAATCAAGAGGTTCCAGTGAAGTATGTAGATGATGGGACTTTGTTTGTTTTATGCCCATTACTATTTCTTAACAGACCTACAGTAAAAATACAGCTCGCTGGTGGGGGCTGGGTGGATCGAGTTACTAACCCAAACAAACCAGCAGTATGGCATTGCCAGTGACTTTATGGACTTACAGTTTTATTCTGTAATGAACAGAGTGTTTTTGTAAATATGTAACTGCTGTACAATTATGCTTCTACTAATGCATATTTAAGTTTCTGTTGTGTACAACGACTGCTATTATTATTATTGTTATTATTATGGCTACATACATACAAACCTTAGTTGGAGTATGTTTGGATGAATGTTTAATTTTAGGAAAAAATGTAAATAACTTATTGTATGCTGAAATTAATTACTACAATACACTACAGTCCTACACTGGGGTGGGCAGTAGAAGAGGTTTGGATATGTGAGTGCTGACTATTATAGAAACTGAAAATTGATGTGTTTGAGTGGTGGTTATTTTTAATAAGCTAAAATAGCAAAAAGTTCAAGCCCTATATATATTTAAACAGAATGGTTTTTCCTTTGTGACCCAAGCACATCTTTGTTTTGATAAAATACATTTTGATGAATATTTAGATGATAAATCCGTGTTTTTTGTTTAGTTTTTTTGCCAGTGATGCTGTTAAAAAGGAAGAGAGGCCGGAACTGGTCAAGAAAGTATACAAGTGGAACACTAAAGAAGAAGCCAAACAAGCATTCAAAGAACTGTTAAAAGAAAAGGTACTCGTCAAAAATATCAGCACTATTTTGATAGTAAATGCATCCATCTTTGTAATGTATGCAACAGTATATTTAGGGATATTGTATGATTTAAAAAAAAGCTGATCAAGTTCCTTTTATTACTGCATTGCAGAATCAGGTTTTGCCTCAAACTACATGTTATACACCAATGTGTAACCATTAAGCTGTCTTCTTGTTACAGTGCACCTAGTGGATGTAAAAACTAATGTGGTATTTCATCTTTATGTGTTTCTTACATAGCTTGTTGGAATGTAAAATAAAATGTGTAGTGATGCTAATGCTGTGAGTTTAGTAAAGACCCTGACCTGTTTTATTTTTAATTAGCTATGGACTGGTCCAGATTTTATATTTTTCTATGAAGTGCTACACTGAAGCAAATTAGAACAGAGGAATGAGACTTTCCAGTGAGATGCACCTTAAAGTTAATACATTCACCCTTGACTTGGAGACCAGTTACTCTGGTGGAAAGGGCAGTAATGGAAGTAGTTTCTTATCTGTTGGCAATTATTTGATAAGTGGCAAGAAAGGAGGAGTTAGGTAGAAATTGTAAAAAATATATATATATTCAACCTAATGACTTATTTACCTTTGAACATACTGTTTATTTTTCTTCGTAGGGTGTTTCATCCAATGCCTCTTGGGAACAAGCTATGAAAATGATTATCAATGACCCTAGATATAGGTAGGTGTGCTTCTGATTTATTTATATGTATATTTGTGCGTGTATTTAAATTGAACACAATCCTATGTGTGCTAATATCCGTAATGTGGGTTGGTGCTTATTTGACTTTTTTATGCTTTCCAATAAAGTGCATTGCCTAAGCTGAGTGAGAAGAAACAAGCCTTCAATGCTTACAAGGTACAGACTGAAAAAGAAGAAAAGGAAGAAGCTAGAATTAAATACAAGGAGGCCAAAGAAACCTATCAGAGATATCTGGAAAATCATGAGAAAATGACATCAACTACAAGATACAAGTAAGTATGAGGTCATGACATTAAGGCAAAAGATGACCTTATTTAAAGGCCACCCTATATTATAAAGCATATACACAAATTATCCCATGTGATTATTATTATTATTTGTCTTGTAATAATAGAAAACAAAAAAGGATTAATTACACCGTCTAGGTTTTATTTTTAAACTCAGAAGAAATGTAAATATCTGCATCAGATAAACTGAATACTGCAAACTTAAGGTTATAGGATCTAGAAACATTTTGAGTGCAGTCTTTGTTATGAGAGTTTGGGAACTCTGTCTTGTGTAATTCCTGTTGACATTTTCAATGAAGCCTTGAAACCTTATCAGAACTATTTGTACAGATTTCTCTTATTTATTCATGAAACCTGTTATTTTAATCCTTTTGACAGTTGTTTCTCTCCTATAGCAAGGAAACAGGTCTGGTATTCCCCTACCCTTTAGTTCTGCTTTATAGATAGGTCTATACAATTTAGTTTAATATTAACATGAAACACTGAAACGATCGAAGATTCTATTACAAATATGATTAAACATTTATTATCTCCAATTAATTTGCACAAGAACTCAAATAGTTTTTTTTGTTCTTTCACACTGTACCCCTCAACCCCTATTATAATGTATAGCATGAAAACCTAATTTAACGTGACTAATATTTCTGATGTGTGCAGTTTTTCTGTAACGTTTTCTCCTGTCTTAAATATTCTAACTGCAATACCTTTAGTGTACAATTTCTGTTATGCTCGCTCCCTTGGTTTGCCAGCACCACAAAGTGCATGTCATATTTTATCCTCCTTGGACTCGAGGGTCCCGTTTTAGTAATTTTTAAATTTTTTTCCAGTAAATGGTATTTTCTTGACCTTAGGTGTGTTGAAAGATGTGTCACTACATTTCTGCATTCACTTTTTTGGGGCAAGATATCGCTTTAAGTCAGGGGTAGGCAACCTTGGCTCTTCCAAATTATTGCACTGCAGGACTTTGTTTCAACCACACCCTTTGTAATTTACCCTGTTATACAAACATCCATTTAAATGGATACGGGGACTGAGGAGGCTATTAATTTTGTAACAGTAGACACATTTAATTATTTTGCCTAATTGTTGATTAAATGATATGACTGTCACTGGTGTAAATCTGGTTTGTCTTTTGATTTATATATAGTAGTGATTCCATCGGCTATACCCAAAACTTAAGGTTAAAACATATTTTAGAGCCATCTGTTGGGACAGCCTGGTTTACAAAAGATAAATATATTTCCTGGTAGATGAATGCCACCTTGTGGAATGCTTGTGCAGCTGAACAATCCAGTTCTAACCTGAGTGTTTCGTGTGACAGAACCCCCCCCTTACAGTGTTTACAAGAGGCACATTACATTCCTGTGCTGTATTTGCTGTAGTCCCTAGTACAATATATTTTTTGCAACACAAATTCCTGATTTGTTGTGGTATTTTATTATTCACCCATTATAGGCAAATAAACAAGGGAATTATTTTTTAAAACTCTCGAACGTTCGCTAGGAGCAATATATTTTTCTTCTAAACAGCCCAGTGTATCCAATTAATGCTCCCTCCTACGACAATGGTGCACTGATTAAATTGCCAATGACATATTGTGGCAACTGAAAAACATCAATGTTGTGTGAGGGAGCTTGATTGGGATGCAATGCAATTCTTAAACATTATTATTATTATTATTTAATGTAAATATAATGCTGAGATATGGACACACCCGTGGTTACGAAATGCGTTTCTTGTACACATCTGTAACACTTTAGTATGTATAACATATATGTAGGTTTATATTATCACTACTTAAGGTTACATAATGTATTCCAGGATTATTACCATTGTCAGTGAAACCAGCAGCAAGATTAATAAATGCCATGAATTAAAAGTCGACTAGGATGATTTGGTGAATGCAGTAAGTTTTATTCTGCCTTGTACACAAACTATTCAGAAATTCTTTGGAATTATTTATTTAGGAATGATGGCTAATTTAACTGCTGTTGGTAAAGTATTTTGTTTTGTTTTTCCTATCAGGAAAGCTGAACAGATGTTTGGAGAGATGGAGGTATGGACAGCAGTTCCTGAACGTGATAGATTAGAAATCTATGAAGATGTCTTGTTTTACCTTGCAAAAAAAGAAAAGGTGAGTGTAAAACAAAATTTTCGTTGTGTGCTTTTGAATGAATGAGAACAAGGAAGTTTAAAAATTGAATCAAAGCAAACTATTTTTTTTTTTTGTTTTTTTAGGAAGGAACAAGCCAAACAGTTGAGAAAAAGAAATTGGGAAGCCCTGAAGAACATTTTGGACAATATGGCTAATGTAACGTACAGGACAACCTGGTCAGAGGCACAGCAGTATCTTCTGGACAACCCTACATTTGCAGAGGATGAAGAATTGCAGAGTAGGTTGAAATGAATTAACCACAACAATTTTTTTTGGTTGAGCTATGGCTCTGGATCACTTGGTTCCAGGTCCTTTAGCCCTAATCAGTGAATAACTCTTTATTATCAGCATTTCAGAATAAATTAATTTATAATCAAAATACAATACAAAATGAACAGCTCATTTTATTCCTTTTAGAAAAAAAGTACATAACCTTAGTAAATCTGAGCCTTGATCTCACTTTAAAGTAACACCTGGCATTGAGGCAGGTTCAATTGAAATACTGTGAAAATTACATTGGATGTCTTTCCTAGTGCACAATGTTAATCAAAATACTAGTAAATACGCTACTTTTTATAAGTCATGTTGTAAAATGTAAAAAAAAAAAATCTATTACTTTAAATACTAAAGTCAGATATTGTAGTAATACATTTAGACAAACAATGAAGTCGATCGGCTGGTTTTATAGACCTTGATTAGTACTAGACTACTGTTACCCAAAATTGCATGTTAGGTGAAGATCCGTGATAAGAGAATGTGAAACCAGTCATATCAATGGTTTTATATGTTAAAATCTCATCTGTTTGTCTACATGTTACTAAGTTTATTTTTAGTGCTACTCTACTAAAAAGCTAAGAATGTATAACAAAGATAAAGCAGTGCATATTCTTGCACTTTTGTTCGCTAGATATGGATAAGGAGGATGCATTAATCTGCTTTGAAGAACATATAAGAGCCTTGGAGAAGGAAGAGGAGGAGGAAAAACAAAAATCTTTACTAAGGGAACGAAGGAGGCATCGTAAAAACAGAGAGTCGTTTCAAGTAAGTCAATTACTATGAAAACCTAATGACCAATAGAAAATTGATTGATCAAGAAAGAGCTTTTCACTTGTAATTGGGAAGCTTGACCTGAGCCAACTGTTGAAATACAAAATTAATTTATGTGCAGTACTATTTGTAGGGCAAATAAAGAAATATTTAAGATAGAATGAGTTTAACTGAATGGGTTTCAGCTGTATAAAAGGACAGTAACTCATAGTTGTTAATGTATTGTAAATGTATTAAATTGTTTTTCAATAAACCATTTTTGTAGGAAGGACAGCTTCTTGTTTCCTCTTCATTTAGTCAATCATGTTCAGTTGAAGATTGGATTGTAAACTGTAGACGGAGACAGAGACAGACACAGTTTGCATTAGTTGATGGTCTTCTTGGGGCCATGAAAATAATTGCAGTTTCTCTTGTTGGGTTTTTTTCTATTTAAAGAAATTCTTGGATGAGCTACATGATCACGGACAACTACATTCAATGTCTGCGTGGATGGAAATGTATCCTACTGTTAGCTCCAACATAAGATTTGCCAACATGCTGGGACAACCTGGTAAGGGAACTGTTTTGCACAGGACTTGCAGATAGTTGTCTAACACATTCGTTTGTAGAAAAAAAAAGCCTTGTTTAATAATAAATGCATGTTTGGGTTTAGTCTTTATCTGAAGCAGTAAAATGCAATATAAAACAATTTATCTAGGGTCTATTCACATGAGACAGTGTTGCTGCCAATTTAAACAAGCATGTTGGTTATCTATGTATACTATTGCTACATATATTAAGATTAATGTCTGGTTTCACAGACTGCTATAAACACTAATCTTGGACTGCTAAAGTAACATTGTTTAGTTCAAGATCTGGGTCAGTGAAACCAGCTGTAAGAGTTTTATAGTTATTACTGAACTGCAATGCATTTTTACATTGTTAAACATAACTTGATTGTGACAAGTTGGCCTAGTACAGATTATCTGTTGAAATTGCCAAACCCCATATAACCTGTCATCAAAAGTTCATTCAAGAGGCATCAGTTGTATTGAATGACAGGGTTCATTGTACATTTTTACTAAACGGTTACAAATGTGCTTTAATGTTACTGGCTGTAAACCTGTATTGCATGTGCAGATACTTCAATAACATTTTTTTATCTTAGTTTTTGGTGTGTATTCTGTAGGTTCAACACCTCTGGATCTTTTTAAGTTTTACGTTGAAGATTTGAAGGCCCGATATCATGATGAAAAAAGAATCATTAAAGACATCCTTAAGGTAAAACAAAATGCTTGTAAACATCATGTCTTGAGGTTAATATAATTTTTTTCTTATGCACCAATTTAAGAATTATTATTATTATTATCCTAATAACTTCAGTTATGCAGGCTGTTTAGCCCATCAGGACCTTTCCTGTGCATTCTAGATGATTGATCCCAGAACTTAATAAATTGTTAAATTGTCTCCATGTAATTTACAATTGTTTTTCATTGGTCTTGCTACCTAAGACAGCTTTTGTGAATATTATAATTCGCTTATGTAACAGCATTTTTTAATCTAGGCGTTCAACATTTGTCACTGACCAAAATGTATTATTAGTGCTGCAATCAGGAACCTAATTTCTTTATCTTTTGACCACATACGCATTTATTGACAATAATTGATGCATCAGAACAAACGTTAGGATTTTTATCAGAAGATCCAATAACACTGTTATGCATAATATTTAAACGGCAAGACAACTCAAATTATTATATTTTACCCAACTAAATATGACATGTGTCACTTTTGATTCCACTAAATCTAGGGTATTCATCTTCAAGCTCAAATTTACCATAACTGCAAAACCTAGCTGATTTAATTTTATATCAAATGGTTTTCTTTTGTTTCTGTTTTCTCTGCATAAACAGGACAAAGGGTTTACAGTTGAAGTCAATACTACTTTTGAAGACTTTGGGACTGTTATCAGCTCTGATAAAAGAGCCACAACTTTGGATGCTGGAAACATCAAACTTGCCTTCAACAGTGTAAGCTTATAATTACCTAATACGTAAAAGTTGGTATGTGGTAATTTATTCAAAAAAATGTGTTAAATGTTTGTTTCTATGATCTATTTCAACAACATGTACTTTATCATAATAATTTCAATGCATTAGGTGTTCAGTTAAATGTTTCCTATTTCTGCAACAGTTTTCTTTACCACTTAGTCATTTAGGCTTCCATTATAATGGAAGAATCCATTGACACTGTGCATTTCCAATTTTATCAAGCAAAACCTTGTTTCTAAAAGTCTGCACTCGTTATATAAACCTGGTCTATTTATGTACCCTTGTTGGCTGTTACGTTTTTATTTAGTTGGATATTAAGCCTTATGCCTTAAGTGTTTTGTCTACTTGACTTGGATGGATATTTGTAGACACCCAATATTTATCCTGCATAGTTGTTGGAGAAAGCAGAAGCTCGAGAGCGGGAAAGAGAAAAAGAAGAAACACGAAAGATGAAGAGGAAGGAAGCTGCCTTTAAAAGCATGCTAAAACAGGCTGCTCCCCCACTCGAACATGATTCAGCATGGGATAGTGTGAGTTTTAAAAAAAAAAAAAAAATTCCAAAGTGAAATGCTAGCATGTTCTGCTTTTAATGTGTCAAATTAGGCTACCAATAGCCATTAGTCTTCAGCATTGTATAGGCTTCAGTTATGAGTCTTGCATGAAGACATACTTACAAAAATAGGTAACAGGTTTATAAATAGCATTAACATTGAGTTTTTTGATTAGTGAATTGTAGTGTATCCACTACTGACTTGGTTTTGATTTGTATCCAGGTTCGAGAGAGATTCCTGAAAGAATCTGCCTTTGAAGACATTACATTAGAATCTGAAAGAAAAAGGATATTCAAGGACTTCGTACATGTTCTAGAGGTAAAAGAAAAGTGACTTTCGACCGGGGGTGTTTTACTTTGGAATACATAGTTTTTGTAGTAAATGTATATATTTATTTATTTTGGACAGCATGAGTGTCAGCATCATCATTCAAAGAACAAGAAGCACTCCAAAAAGTCAAAAAAGCACCACAGAAAGCGATCCCGTTCTCGTTCGGTAAGGTCTAATTGTGAATAATTTTACTATCGTACCGTTTAATAAAATATGTGAACTTTAGTTGAGTAAATAACTCTTTTGATGTATGTGTGTGTAAAATATATACAGGGCTCTGATTCAGAGGAGGACGACTACCATTCCAAGAAAAAGAAACGATCGCCATCCAGATCTGGATCTGAGCGTTCTTCTAGTGCAGAAACAGGTTAGTGTTCAGTAAATTTAAACCAACTGCTGCATAACACTAAGACCCTTAGTTTAGCTTTTCATGTTCTCCAAACGTTTTCCTTTTCACATGTGTGAAGTGAGTTTTTCTTGCCACAAGCTATGTTACCTTCCTATACTTACAACCATATACTTACATTGTGTGTGTGGGGGGTGCAAACAAAAAGACAACAAACCAAAAAGATAAATATCAGAACAAGGCGTTTCTGAGAATTGTTAATGAGGAACAAGAACCTATTTTACACCTCTAATGTTGTTTACATGAGTGAGTGTCACCCTTGTTTGCCTACAGAGCACAGTTATAAGAAATCTAAAAAACACAAGAAAAAGGGCAAGAAGAGGAGACACAAGTCGGTAAGTTATGTTTTTCTTTTGTTTTTATATTTAACCCTGAGCACTTTAAAAAAGTATTCTTATGAGGTTTTCTAGAAGAAAAAAAAAAAAAAAAGCCAGTATGTATTATATGCTGGATTCTGCCGAGTCAGTACCTGGGTTGTCAAGGCAAAAGTGTGTGTGTGGGGGGCATTGACTCGGGCAGGGACGAAGTTACAGGCATTATTCATAGGGGGTATTTAACATTAGGTAGATAAATTACATTTACAATTAGGCATGCTTAAAATTCAAATGTAGAAGGCGCACAGCACACAGTCACGCTAAAGACTCGAAGTGGCGTTAACGTATTTAATGACTGGTGAAATACAATTCAAAGCTGCTGACTTATGTCCACTGTGTTGTCATTTTAAATCTTTTCACAAAACAAACTGTAAAGCTGCAGTGTCCTGTGCAAAGATTTAAAAAATATATAAACGTGAACTTTTCGGTCCACTAAAATAAAGGGCTTTACATAATCTCTGCCAGGAAGAAATTGCGGTGTCAAGTGTAGCAACACAGAATAATAAATTAACATCCAAAGTAGCACTATAGTATTCATGTTAAATACAAAAAAATGGTGCCCGAGATATAAGCTCTTGCAATGTCTTTTAAAAAAAAAAAAAAAAAAAAAAAAAAAAGATTCCAAAATATGGATTGTAGCATAACAGAAAAGTGTAATCAGTCAGACTGCGGTCTGTATCATCTGATCAGAAACGGCCAAATTCCACGTCTCCGTCACCTGAACCGAAGATAACCCTAACCCTGACCCTGAATCTTTCAGTGTGCAGCAACTACTTCTAGGCAGTTTTTTTCTGTTCACATGAGCTGCATTGTTTCCCCTCAGGCATTATTTATGCATGGTTATTAAAACTGGAAATTAATAGTGAATTTTACTTTCAGCTAAAAGCTGGGCTGGGGTGATCATTCAAACAGAGGCCTTTGGCTCTGCTGAATCCAGTATTTGTGTCTTCTTTAACCCTTTGCAGTCCATTTATTCAGCGCTTGTCAGGCGCGTCAGGTCCAGTTTATTTTCACGAGTAAAACAGGTTTAAAACGCATTGAATGGCAAAACGACATCAATACTGCATCTCCAGCCAAGCCCCACCCCTTGTTCGCTGTATTTCACAAACCTCTTTATAGAGATGCATACTAATAAATTCTCTCCTGGTCACTCGTTATATCACCAGTAATGTGATCCAAGTCATTATTTTATTACTATAACATCACAAAAAGCTCTGCAAATGTCCGTGATATTCTTTGAGTGCTGTATGCAGAAGCAGCTATCTCCTTTGTTTGTGTCCATCTCATATCTGTGGTGCAGCTGCTAGCTCTATTGCTCACACGCCCCGCTTTTTTTTCGGCTTCATTTGGCTCCTATCGGTCTCACTCAGCCATTGAAAGGTTTTCTCGGCTGGAGAAAACGACTGGAGACCTGTGCTTTACGTCTTTTTGATGTCGGAAAGGGTCCGACGTCGGACTGGAAGGCAAAATTGTAATGGACCTGGTCTGACATAGGACTACAAAGGGTTAAATGAATAACTACCGAGTTCAAATTCTTAGAGAGGAAGAACTCAGATAACCCAATTAAGACAACATTAAAACTCAGAATGTCTCAAATTGCTATCCAAGGGAAGTCTTGTTTCCATCCTTGGTTTCCCCTTTTCTTTTTGGATGTATGTTTTAGTTTTTTTTTCTTCTTAAACACTAAATGCATCTTAAAATGAAATGTCTGATTGCCCAGTGCTTAAATTCCTTTCTCCTAAAGGCATCCCCAGAATCCGATGCTGACAAAGACAGAAAAGGGCGGGATCGTGACAGAGACCGGGAGCGTGAGAAGGACAGGGAGAGGGAGAGGGAGAAGGAGAAGGAGAGTGAGAAATCCAGAGGCAAATCCCGGACTGAATCTAAGCAAAAATCTCCAAAAAGAAAAAGGGAGAAGGAAGAAGTAAGTGATTTTGTACTTTTTTTTTTTAAGAAAAAAAGGCTCTTGGTTATGTTTGGTGACCTAATTTAAGGCATTAGCCAAAAAGTTTATCTAGAAAGTTTTCGATTTTATCCATAACAGAAGTTAACCTGCATTACATTTTTGTGTTAATTTTTTATTTTTTTTTTACCATAGAAAATCTTTGGATGTTAAAAATAATCGTGTATGTATGTTGATCACTAAAGCATTCTTAACTCGGTTCTTTATTCTTTTCTTCCCAGTGTAAATAAAATAATCTCCAAGTAGCTGATTTAACATAAGTGTCCACTATATATGGCATGTAATTTTAGGAGGCAGGAAGGAAATCCTTATTTGCCAATGTATTATTAATTTTCACATGATAACTTAACAGTCCACTTATGCCTATTACAGCAACTATAACTCCCAGGTCAGATGGCAGGGGTGTTCAGTGGAACACCATGAAGATGGAAGGAAAGGGCATTACACAATTATTGTGCACATAAAGAAGAATGATATTGATAGAAATTTATGTCTTTGCATAGAGATTGGAAATGTGCTTCAAAAGTTTGCAGGGTTAAAATTTTGTTTTTGAAATATCTCTCTCTCGTCTGACTTTTTTTTATTTTTTTGTAGTAAGAATTACTATAATAGTGAAGTAAGAAATTGGCCATGATGCCATGTAATAAATAACAGACCATCTGTTTTTTTTACCAAAATGTACTCTGCAGATTCAGTGGTAGAGACATTAGGACATAATGTTTTTTGGCATTAAAAGAAAGTTAATACAGTTGTAGTTCTAGCCTTTCTGGTTTTAGGAAATCAGTCAGTACTTCAGAAGATTATACATGCATCACCTTTTTCAGAAAAAAAAAAGGAAATGCTTGTCTACCTTAAGAGGTCAGCTTTAAATTCATTGACCATTGTTTCACATTGAAAAAAAGTTAGATGGTGCTTTTTAGAACATGTTAATGGGTATTATTGTGTGTGTTTTTCAAAAGTATATAAATAAACCACGCAATGCAAAATAACTAAAGTGATCTGTAATTATTTTTGCTTTTTTCATCTGAATCCTTCACTTACTGTGCAAGTGTTTCCTCTCCAGGGTGGATGGGACACATCAGGCAGTGAGTTGAGTGAAGGAGAACTAGAAAAACGAAGGAGAACTCTTCTGGAACAACTGGATGCACCATAACTTGATATAGCATTTTGAATTCCTTGTATTTTTATTATTTGGATTAAGATTGTGCCATCAAACTTGATAGTTTCTCCAAAAAATTGAATTTGATAAATAATGCATACACCTAATGCAAATAAGTTGTAACATTCCTTTACAGGGGGAGATTTGTGTTTTTAAAATGTCTGGGGCTTTCTTTGTCTTGTTGAGTTTATTAATAATAAACTTTGAACTATGTCAGCAGTCAATATTATTTTCAGTTAAAACTGTTGAATTTGAAACTTTTGTACATTTTTAATCCAATATTAAATCTGATTTCCCAAGGAATTGATCAAATATTAAGTTTTGACACTGAAAGATGCATACAATTGAAGCAGTTTCCCTTCTGTATACCAGTATGTTTGTATAGTTTCCTGCAAATTGCACTAAAGGTTAATTTCAGAACCACTTATAGAATTTGCTACACGTTTATAAAAACATTACCTTACCAGTAGTTGTCAAAATCCTTGTACTGTACTTCAGAGTAGGATATTTAATTGATCTGTGAGTTTAATGCAATGAGTAAACTGCAATTAAACTTCTATTTTGTTTTTCCTAATTCTGTGATGTTTAACCTGGCTTCAAAATATTTTACATTTGCTCAAAATTGTGGAGCAAAATTATAAACAGTTTAGTGAAAATGGGGCATCCTTCACAATATAGTATTACAATGTGCACAGCCATGAAAACTAAAGTTATGTAAATACTATGACACTGATTTATAGCATATGGAATACATATACAACAAACTTACGGGAGCATAAGGACAGCTAGATTGTGTCTGGAAGATTATAAAGTTGATAAAAGCAACAAAACTGAAATGTAAACAGTTAATAAGCTCTAGAGGGCATGGACATTTCTTAATGTTTTCAGCTTGAGCTGCATTTTTTAAATATGCTGAATAAAATAGTCATTACATACAGTACTAAGATACTACTTGTGTGCATTAAGATAAAACATGTGAAAGTGCTAATGGGAAATCATATACAGGAGTCTGGAATGATATAAAGGGGAAAATCTGCAAATGTGCATTTTAATAGTATTTGTGCAGAGTTAAAGTCATTGAATGAAACCCTTGATTTCTTTACTAATGTCAGCCATATAATTAGCTGTTTATGATACGGGACGCACACTGTCAAATGCGTAGTGTACTTGCCAAATTTGATCACAATTGTGTAAGTATCTGTATATATATATATATATATATATATATATATATATATATATATATATATATATAAAGACTGAAGGCCTGCTTAGCCAGTTGTGATTAAACTGGCAAGGAACAGTCCTGTTTTTTTTTTTATTTTTTTTTTTTTATGCAGATCATTTTGGATGGGTACTGCAGTCAGTGCCTCAGTACAAAACCAGAAGGCACGTGACACACCTCATTGGCATATCCAGTTGAGGCCATGTAATATGAACTTGACTGACTACTTTGGACAAGATAAACCAAACTTGTTTTGTGAAGATATTCCTGATGTATCTCCTGATTCTTAGCATTTTTGTTTTTATTGGCATTAATTTAAAACATGCATTTTAGGTTTATAAATGTACTGTCAATAAAAAAAAAAAATGCAATTGCTCCATTCAAAGTAGATATGGGACTAACTTAGTTTTACAAAAACATCTTCACAGCAGAGTAACTTATAAGTAAACACTTCCGCAAGGCAAATTAGTGTAAAAATGTAATGTTGTTCAGCATTTTTATATATAACATTTGTGCTTATGTGAAAATGTAGTTTCACAAGATCATAATTCAAGGTTTGCTGTCAAGATGTTATTTAGAAATGGCAGGCCATTGCATTAGAGTTCTGTAAATAGTTTTTGTTCAAAGCCATTGAGAAACCAGAGATTTAACTTGAAACTTGCTTTATTAAAAACTAGTTTAATATTGCAAATAAGCAGGTATCACCTACAATGTATTTATAAGAACATGCCAATATCTGATTTAAGAAATGAAAGTGTTGCAGCTGTCAATTATTTTTTTTTACTTAACCACAATTTTTGTTAAGTAAAGAAAATAATGAACATGCTATATAAAATCTATAATTTAGGGCCAGTTAACAAGTAAAATAACTTAATTTTTAATGGCAAAGGTTTAATGCCTGTTTGTCAGGCAAGAAAGACAACATCTTGGCATGTTCCGTTTAGCACACAAATTACATCATTGTGTAAATGATAAAAAGCAAAATGAGTATTTTAACTATTTCCAGTCTAATAAGCCAAAACCTTGTTCACGCTCATGTAGTTAAATTCAAAATAAAACTAAGTTAAAATAACATTCAGATTGTGTAGCACAGGCTGTTGCAAACCTTTAAGCAATATGTACAATATTAACCATATGCTAATATGTGGATTAAGAGTAAAGAAAAAAAAAAAAAAATACAAACTGCACCAATTTTGTAGCAAAATATCTGTACATTTAAAAAGTTGTTTTTACTTAATAACTAAACATTATCAAAAAGAAATGCCATAAACACCAAGTGGTTTACATGAGCAAAACAATGAAAATGTATTCAATGGTTAAATACTATACATTAAACTTTTACAATAAAGATAGCGAAGTAGACACAATCCAGAAGATTTAGTCGTAAGCAAAGCACACATTTTTAGAGAATAACATTTTCTTTTAATCCAGTTTTTATTAGATAAACTAAAAGTAGCCTGAAGTGCCTTGTCTGATTACTGTAACTTGTTTGAAGTATAAATGAGCATGATAGGATATGGATGCTCACAACTCCACAAAAAATCACCAAACACATTTTTAAACCAGTTCCCTGGATTCATATTTTACATAAATTATATATATTTTTTTATTATTTGTATGTTGTTGGATTGGCACTTAAGTTCTCCTTTAGTAGAAAATATCTAGCACTATACAGTGACAGTTGTGTAGTATTGGTCCTTGGCAATAATGACAACACTGATTAATGAGATGTTAATACCTTAGTACGGTGTCCTATATACAATTCACATTAACCTGGTCTTGCCCAGTATAGTAACGCTCCTTCCGCTCTTAGAATTCACAGCACTTTCACCTTGAAACTATATTGATGGTACTCAAACAGAACCATACAAACTCTTTCCAACATTACACTTGAGTTTGCTGCTTTGTGACAGTTCTGTACTGTTAGTTAAAACAATAAACTAGGACACCTTTTCTTAAAAAAAAAAACAAAAACAAACATATCCTTAGCCCTTCAACAAAAAAAGCTAATGAAAAAGTGCAGATAACACTTTTTATTCCTAGTCACAATATCACCGGATTATTTTAAAAACGACTACAGTATACCATTCCATAGTAGATCACTTTCACAAAGTATCCTCACTGCAAATACCCAGGAAACCATCGTACCTTACATTCTAAACTTTCCTTTCATAAGAAAGACTACTGAACACCTGTACAGACAAGTGTGTCCTGTTTAAAAATGCAAGATAGATAATAGATACTTGGAATAAAAAATAAAGCCAGGTCAAGTTATATTGCTTTTAGTAAATAACAGATAATTGAAATTTAGGCACTTGGCTTCTCTGCTCAAAGAGCTTCCCAGTTTCTGAGGGAGAGCCCATTTTACCATTGACGTCAAGCCTGTAGAGTCCAAACTGCTACTCACGCTTCACACAGACGCCATAACATTCATTCACACACCCTCTTGACACATGCATTTCCCTTGCTCACAGAGTGATTTCCACGTTCGCTGAGCGCAAGTTCTGATCATCAAAACGCCGTCGGACACTTCTCCTCACCGCATCGGCTCGCCTGTAGGGCTGGTTTCTAAGATCTGCGCTCAGGGAAGGAAAACAAGGGCCAACAATTACTTTAGTCATCAGTTTCGGAGGATTTTTTTTGTGAGAGTCAAGTCAGGCAAAGCAGCTTGAGTTAGATACAGCAAGGATCTGAATGTATTTAAAAACTGACAGAAAAATACTAAGTGTGGAATGGTTTATTAATACCATATTTGAAACAGAAAGGAACCTTGACATGTTAAACTGTCAAGTGAAATAGAATGAGGAATATGCGATTGATTTCTTTTTTGAATGCATGATTTTCAGTCAATAGCTCTCTGTGCAGCAAGGCAGAGGAACACATGTTTTATTTTAGAGAATAACCTAAATGTTTATACTGAAGACGATATGCTATATTTCATTATCCATAGGAGATAGGCGCTGGCACCAAAAGCCAGTATTGCAGGTGGTGCCCTCGCCAGAACAGGCTTTCTGTTCAAATTTAAACCATGTAGTTAGGAAAAAAGTGATGCTTGCCAGGTTTGTGCTTCATCCACCACCACCACCGGTGTGCTAGAAGCAATCCTTACCCTCGAGTGAACATGTGGAAATTTAGTTATATTATTCTTCTTTAGGGCTAAATGAAGAAAACACAAAACAATGGTTAAAGAAAAATGGAATGATCATTCAAGCAATACTTAAGTAGACCTCACTGCAGGTTAGCTATCAGAGCAAAACAGCCACAGGGCAGAGATCAGGCAGGGGAGGTGGGGCTGACAGCTGTGTTAATGGTACAGCAAGAGCACAAGATAAGATTCCGCTTACTGTGAAACTCAACCCAAGCTGCTTTGGAGATTGACTCCAGAAATAAGACTAAGGCAGAAATCAACAGCATAAAGATATACAGAAGACCATCAGAAGCATTTTATCATAAAGATATAGAGATTTGAACTTCATAACAGAATATTTCAAAGAACTTCATTAGACGCATGCTTGTTAGAGTTGCATTGAACCAAAGCATACCTGGAGCCAGTTTCATCTCCCTTGTGATTCATTTTACCCCAGTATGGTATATACATTAAAATGTATATAGGTTTAAATAATTCTGTGTATGAGTACTTTCAACTAATTGACTTATAAAAAAGTTGTATTTTATTAATTTGTATATGAGGAAATAATTCAAGTGATCACAGAACTGGCTACTATAGGTCTATGTATTAGACATTGATTTGGAGGGTTGGTTTACTCCACTCCAACATTAAGACATGCAAATACAAAACATATAATAATGAAAACCCAATCCATGCTTCAGGTTATGGAAAAAGAACAAACAGACACAAAAAACAGGAAAGTTCTTCATATTATGAAAAAAGACAAAATACAAGCCACAGTGCAATTAAAGAATTATTCTGCATCAAACCAACAAAAATCATGCAAAACCAGCCAAAGCATTTTACTGAATTATGAACACTTATTTCTCAGTGAAGACAATACTTGGAAAGCAAAGTATAATGCCACATTTACATAAAACTACCAGGCTTGTTAATATTTGAATTGTATGTATCTCTGTGTTCCTGGTAATCCATCATATCTATTTTTATCAACAAGAGCAATACAGTATTGGACAGTGCCCAAAACTAAGAGCTGACATGAAGACTGGTGACATTACAAATTGCTTTTGTATGTGACAATGCAATGTAAGTACAAGTACTTAGAATGTGCACCACTGAGTGGAGTTGGAGTGGATTGATGGTAAAGTGCATCATGCAGACACACAAGGAAATAATAACTTCGTAAAAGAGATTCCGGGTCAGCATGCCAGGACAGAAACAATGAATGAACAACTCCCACGGAACACCAGACACAAATGGTTTTAACACCCAGGATGGTCGTTCACATACAACCCATTGAGAGAGATAAAATAGTATTTGAACCTACAGCAAACTTTTAAGAACAGCAGCTGTGAAAGCGTTTAGTTTTAGTAATGGAACTCCTCAGTATGAACAGGCTCGCAGAAAAAACGAGAGCCACGCTTGGCTGTTCGGGCAGTAAAGGGCACACTCTTCAGCACTGCATGAAAACAACAGCCAAACAAAACAGGACACAGAAGCAAAAAACTACAGTTTAGTACATGGTTAGCAATCTACAGGTAAACTGAAAACTAGAGCTCTTAAACATCCACTGGTGACACACAGGTTTTAGTTTAGGAAGGGCACTTTTGTGTGGGCTATTTTAACTTAAATCCCTCATATATAAATCGGTACAAAGTGGGGACTATGATCTTACCATTTTAAATCCTTACTGGTGTTCCACATATTTTTACTGGCAGAACATGCATTGTTAAGATGTTTTAACTTTGGTGCACAAAGGGCGCTGTTTTAACATCTAAACAGGGCAGTGACTGTTCAGATCAACAGAATTTACCCCATTGTATTTTCATTTAAAAGGAAAGGTTAAATGCAAAATGTGTCCTAATCATTTTCTAGTTCTGAAAAACCTGCAACGAAAAGATGTCGCAGTGTCATTTGGACTTTCATACTTATATAGCCCAGCCCTTCTTAGGAAAACAAGCAGTAGTTGATTAATCAACTTCGCTGGAAACTGTATTAGTGTGGACTGTGCGCCGTGTCTATACTACAGAAAAGCCTTAACAAATCATCACATTAGCATGAGGCTCAAACAAGGATCTGCTAACTTGTTACATGTGCAAACACAGAAATACTGTTAGTTTACTGAGCCCAGTAAATGTTAATTTGATGTAAAAGCAAAAACACTGGTCAAATCATGCAGTGCGCTTATGTGAGAGCGAATGTCCATTTGTTGGGTTCTTTACTAATTTTAGGATTTAAAATTTGAAGAGGATTTAAATGGTGTGCCTGTCTGCAATGCCACACACTATGTGGTGTGGGAGTGTATGTGTCAGTACAGATTGTATTGTGTTAAGTGTTTGGGACAGCTTTTTTGACAGCTTATTACCTGTAATAATATCCTCAATGGCACCATCTTTCCCCTCATAAACATGTCTGCTGTCTTTAACTTGCTTCTTCCTCAGCTCTGCAATCAGATCCTGCTGCTGCCTCTTATTTTTATGTGAAGGTGACTGACAAAAAGAGAAGAAACAACTGTTACAACATAACTGAAAAAGACACCTCCTACCAAAACTGAAGCACAATTTAATTGTACACTTTGTTGAAACTTTGAAAAAAATCAATCAATCAAAATAACAGCATGCTAGGCAAAATTGATTTCCATAACAGATAACAGAAGTACCTTCGGGTCTTGCTGTTCCATCATGGCTTCTTGTTCTAGCAATTTCTCCATCAGAGCCTGCTCCTGTTTCTTCCTTTGTTCATTATCTTCTTCCGCTTGCTGTTCATAAAAACAAAGAACAATCACCACCAACCCCTTAACCCTTTGCCGCCGGACCATTTTAATTTTGTGCATTGCTGACCAATGACACGTCTAGGCCCTAGAAACAAAAATCCCATGTTTCCCTCCGTGTATTTTTAACTGATACACTTCAAGAAAATCGTGTACAGGAAATGCGATCGGCAGCACCGACTTTGAAGCCAAGTTACATAGGAAGTTTGAGATATGCCATGTAAACACAGCACGAAGACATCTCATCTATAGATGTTCTTGAAGGTAATTATCTCATGAACTTGTAATTCAATACGTGTTTCGATTCAATATGTAATATTGAATTTTTTTGTGTTATATATATATATATATATATATATATATATATATATATATATATATATATATATATATATATATATATATATATATATATATATATATATATATATATATATATATTTTTTTTTTATAGACTTGAAAATGGACGAGCTGCCTGTGCTTGACGGTGACAGTACATTATTTGCTTGCACTGACTGCAATAACTATGTATTGCTTTATCATCATAGTTATTTTTTTTCCCTATCGACTTTTTTTTTTCTTCTGCTGAATATATACTTATTTATTTTTTACATGCCGTGGTTGCAACATGTAGGCCATGTTATTCTGCTTTACATAAAATTGCTTGTTTGCATACTTGTTTGTACTATTTGTGGTTGTATTGAACTTTTTTCTACGATTGTTTGCTGCATCCTTAGTTATTTTACAGTGTATGCTGAAAATAAAAATAACGTGCTTTTTGTGCACTAGAAAATGTAAGAAATATTATAATTATTATTATGAATATTACTGTAATTATGAATATTATTATTAATAATAATAATACAACATTAAAAAAAACAACTGCATTTTCACTTGTATGTATTTGTATATTTTCAGTGTAAAAGCTTTTGCATCAGACTTGACAAAGTACTTAGGGTATTTTCCTTAGTCCGGCCACCTTCCATAAGATGGCGCTGTCTGGGGCATTTTCAGACTATGGTTCGGGCAAACCCTTGTAGCTTGTCAACAGTAAAAACTATTTGAAAACTGTTTTTATTTGAAATCCTCAAAATTTCATAACTGTAATATCCAGATTTTTTTTTCTACCTAACTTGGAAAGTGGTTGATATTAGCAGTTATTAAAAATATATTATTATTAATATATTTTTTTTTTTTTTTTTTTTTTATGGGGGGTGTGGCTTACATATTTATTTTTTTATATTTCCACTAGTTAACAAATTATATCATTGGAAGTAGCTACTTCAGACCTTTATATAATCTATTGGGTTTTAAATTCTGATTTAAGGTTACCAAACAACAAGCAATAAAACTATATACCCTTAAGACTAATTCGTTCTTTTCCCAAAAGGGTCTTGACCTAGAACTGGATCGTATAGGTTATCCAACAGTGTATCTTAAACTCGAAAGAATGTTCATGTAAACAAGTACAATCATACTAGTTTTTCTGTAATACATATATATATATATATATATATATATATATATATATTTTTTTTTTTTTTTTTTTTTTTTTTTTTTAACATAACATATATTGTATGTGCGACCAAGTCATAAAGTTAATGCTATGGTCAGTGCTTTACCCCGACTAGTAAAACAGTAAACTTACCCTATAGGCTTTTACAAATCTGACAAAGACTGGGAAGAACACTGAAGGCGGTGTTGTTTTGGAATTTTCACCAAAGTATTTAAGTACTTCGTCAAATGCGTCCTGTAAAGAATACAAAGAAGAACAACAATATTAAATAAGAAAGACTAAGACAATGCCCTACATGAGATGGCATTAAGAGAAATCCACTTGCCTGTGAGATTTTGGCATCGTCCTGCAGCTTCTTAAGTTTTCCTTCATTGGTGTTGATGAAGTCTTTAAGAATGGTGTTGTGGCCGTGCATACTGTACTCGCGCTTTGTCAGATCCATTCCTCTCTGCAGCTCCTTCACATCCATCAGAACATTATCCAGGGACACTGACAAAAAGACAAACAGCATGGTCACATCTAAGTTTAAAATGGTTTCAGTTAGCTGATATACTTGCTCAAAACAGACCAAGTTTTGGTTCTGCAGAATACATTCACAAGGATTTGTTCAGATTAACTGCCACCCACAGTTCCTGGAAAAATTCTAGAAGTACTTCATTTGTAACAGACACTTAAACCTGAAGAATTCTCTTTCATCTGTTGAGTGTGAATATACATCAGCTCTTTCAGGCTCTTCATGATTGAAATTACATACAGTTATATCAATATTTGATTCGATTTTTCACAGAGGAACCCAGTTCTGGGTCATGGATCATTATGAGAATAACTGTAAGTATGATACACTAAATGGGACAACTTCAATATACTCATGTCACCTGGGGAAAACTTAAAATGTGTCCTTATGCAACATCATGTCTAATTATCTAATTGGTAAAGCTAAAACATTTAAAGCTAAAACATCTTACTAAACTAGGTCAATCCATTATATAACTCTTGTCAAAGGTGGTATATATGTTACCTGCTGCAGCCTTTTCAACATAGTGGAGCTCATTGTAGTAGAGTGAGACATCAATGTACTTCTCCTTCACCACGTTAGCAATGTAGTGCAACAAGGTCTGCTTTCTGTCTGTTGATTTGGTATCTAAAAGCTTTGGAAATGAAATGAACAGAACAAAATCACATCAGGTATGTTTACCTGTTTGTACACAATGTCATATAAAGAGGTAACACAACTGAGTTCTCATTACCAAGTCTAAACTCTGTAGTTTAAAGCCATATACTGCTCCTCTTTTACTGCTATTCATGTAGTTTCCAAGTGCCAAGATAATCTGCAATAGAAAACAACACACTAATTCAACTTGAAAACAAGTTTCAACTCAAACTTGTCACTCTTTCAAGGTTTACAAAAAAACATCAAAAAATGTATACCGCTATTCCAAAACTACTATTGTAACTTTTAGTAATTACATTTCAAAAATTATCTGTTATTGATCTGCTATTTTGAACTGGAACTGTATTATGAAGAATAGAGTAAAAGCCTTTTTCGAGCTGAACTATCTGCTTTCAAGAATGTAACATCCTATTATTTGTATAACATTTTGCATACCCACTGCATAAAATGTCAATATACCTACCTCAAGCATTTTCTTCAGTTTTTGCGATGATTTTATAGACACGGACGCTGCTATTATTGCATGAAGTTGCTTTAAAAAAAACAAAAATGAAAGAAAAAAGTATTTGAGTAACAAAAGTAAAAATTACCATGTTTGTGGCAATTTGTAGCTTTGTAAGATCTGCATTTATCTGAGCACTCCATTAATGATGGACCTGGAACAGTCTTACAACTTAAACTGTGTTGCGTGTATACTTTATAAGGTAGGAAAGACAGTGTGAAGCAATACTTACAGGTGTCAGCATTTGAACACTCTCTAAGAAGTTCCCAATAAAGGCCATAATGGTCATTTTTTGCATTACTCTCTCAATCTTGCTGAACTGCATCATGAACCTGTCTTCATTGGTCAGGCTCTCCAGTGGTTTCCTTTCCTTCTCATACTGACGCAGAACTTTCACTTCATTCTCTGTCGGCAGGAACCTCATTAAACACTCAACGAAATCCACCGGTAAAGTTCTTAGGTCAAACCTGGAGGAGACAAACAGACTTCTGTAAGCAGGGGAGTGAAAAGCTGTAATTGATGATAGAAAGGCAACACATCCTCACAGGTACATCTCTTGCTGAAGAGCATCTCCCTTCTGTGGAACAGAACATAGTGTACCACTTGAAAGCGACTGTTAAACTATGCATGACTGCAGCCATGTACATTTTTCTTTCAGGTGAAATATTTTAGCTAGTTAGAGCTTTATTTGTCTGCAGGTTTTTCAGCAGGAGGCCCTGTTTTCCTTGATGGTTTAATTAAAAACAAGAGATTTAAAAAAAAAAAAAAAAAAAAGTATTTTGTATATACTGTGATTTAAAAAGACTTTTAGACATCCATGCACCAAAAAATAATCACCCTGTATATAGCATAAAACACAGATTTAGACTATATGCATTTATAAAATGCAAGTTTTCAAACCTGATATGTTTTTTCAACTATATAATATATAAATGTCATGTTCTACAGTTGAATAAATAAATAAATAAATAAATACATACATACATACATACATGAGGAGTTATTTACGTTTTAAAACTTAAAAAAGTTTTTTTTTTCTTTTAGCGTTGCCTACCTTTGTAAAAGCAAAGAAAATCTGGTCTATAAAAATTAGATTATGGAAGTGAAGAAACCTTCAAGTGTAATTGTTTGTTTATCTAAAACGTAGTTTATTTTAGTGTTTGTAGAGGAAAAATGTCTCACTTAACCACTTAGGAATTACAAGTGAACTCTAATTCCATATGTCCACACATCAATGTGCATGAAGCACTGTCTTAATATTCTCTAAAGAGCCTAAAGCAGGTTAAATTCAACACTTTTCTGTAGGAAGAACTATTTTACTCATCAATACATAAAGCACATCCATGTATAGCACACGTTTTTGCAAAGTGGTCTTTTTAAATGTATTTTGTTTTTATTAATGCATATAACGCACAAGCTGCTTTTAAAATAAAATGTTTTTGGACATACTTTATTTAACAGTGACTTAACATTAGCCATGAACCACCCAATCCTTTTTTACTTACATTTGAATTGCTTTGCATATCTCTTCCGATGTCTTCCCAGCTTTTCTCAAGGTGATGGCTAGATTCTTGGCTCTGTTGGCTTCTAGTAATGTGACTTTATTAGGTCCCTTTTGAATTACCAGCTTGGTAGAAGTCACATCAACAGCTGGACCCTGGGCTTTTGTCTTGAACATTTCCTCAAACTCATCCACATTTAAATCCTGGAAAAAAAAATGTTCAAATGATTGGTTTAGACATGTGCCTGCATTAAACCAGTGTTTCCTTCTCATCTGTTGATTCTTTCCTTGCTTTTCTTTTCACTTCATTTTCAGTATATATGGACTGTTCAAGTACAACACTATAGATCAAAATAATCATGTCTGTGTCTTGGTATCTATGTACTTCCTCTGCTGAATGTCACATGGTCTGATTGCAGCCAGACCATTGGACAGAAATGGACAAATAGCACAAACAGTGAACAAGTACCTTTCATTTAATATGATATAGATAAAGAGATAGCGAGGTAGAGACACAGTACAAGAAATGGTGGCCAGTGATCATGACGAAAATGCTAATAAAAGGAGAGAAAATAGATATTAAATTCTTTGCTTGGCAATGAATATTAGTAGTCGTGAACTCCCAAGAAGTCCAAAGGCCACTGCCCATAACACAAGTACATGATAGAAAACTACCAAAATATAAAGAATTGTAAAAGATTAAATGTTGTGTGACTAATCAAATTTTCTTCTGATAAAAAGAGAAAAGTATTTTGCTTTCTTATTACAGAAAATACATGTTGTTACCTCCAGGATTTTCTCATCATCTATTTCATTGAAGACGGTCCCATTTATCTGGTTGGGTTTCAATGCCACCCAGTTAAAGACCGGCAATCGGAATTTAGTCTTGATTGGCTTTTTGATCTTTACTGCTGCAAAAAATCAGACCACAAAAGCTTTAGATTCACAGCTGTGAAGCAGTATGGATTGAGGACTAGGTTTTTAAGTGGGAAGATATTGATGTGCTATGCTCTGACATACACTGCAGAACACTAAGGTGTCTGCTAGAGGTTAAAGTGCAACTCTGTATTGTGTTTAGGGGAATCCTCTAACTAAAACATCAAAACACACAAGTATGGTGGATGTGCGCGTTTCAGAAATAATATTATTTTCTTAACACACACACACACACACACACACACACACACACACACTGTTAAAATCATTTAAAGATGCTTTTATATGCAATATTCTTATAGATTTTTGTCTCTAACGTGATCACGATAGGTAATAGAATATTACAGTTCAGTCGTCCTCAGAGAATACACGTCTGTTCTCATGCGAGTCTGTCTGGGAGCATACTGTTCAGTTTTGGCAACAATATATGATTTTTATGCACTCCATTTTAATATCTAACAGAAGTCATTAACATAAAGACTATGTCTCAACATGCAACAGTAAATAAGTCCACATCTGTAAAGATGTTGCATGCATTAGCAGTTAACCAAAACATGGTATTTTCAGTATGAAAACTTATAGTAAAATAATAATTAAGTAACCTACACTAAATAATGAACCCAAAAATGATACAACAAACATTATCTAATGGATTTAAAAAATATTTCACTTTTGTATACTGTGGTGGGGGCTTGCATGTAACATTACTTTATCCTGATTTCATTTTGTAACGCATTACACTTTGTGAAAAAAACAACAGGAGTTACTTATCGTTACATTTAAAAACAGTCAAAACAAAACATTTTTTACATCATCTTGCGCCAGAGGAGGCAACAAGTAGGTTTCGATAGCTGGATCTTTAAAAAAGATCTTGAGCTGCAGTTTGACGAAAAAAAAACTAAATTAATAAATCTCTAAAATGTAACCTAACTATTTGTAACTAACTTTTTTTTTTCAAAGTAAAAAGTTACTGTAACTGATTACAAGTAAGGTGTACCTAACAGATTACCTAGTAATTTCCCCAATTTGTGTGCTTTGTACTGAAAATGCCATTAACTACAGTATAACAGAGTGCTATAATAAGGGCAGCAAAACACAAGAGAAAAGAGAGGGAGAAACCTACAGAAGAGCTTGATGGGTCCCTCTTTATGGTTGCAGAAAAGGTAAAGAGAAACAATCAGAAATCAAGTATACAACAGCATATAACAGGGCATTAAAACAGAAGACCGGATTACACCGTTTCAAAAGGACGTGTTAAAGATTACTACATTTCCTTCAATCATGAGTAATTTAATGCTCTTAATGATTCATTAAGTTAAACAACTGCACTGAGTAATATACATACTTCCATTATTAAAATGCATCATTTCAATGAGTATACCGCTTATGAATGTTAATTCTGCATAGTATTGTACTGTATGTATGTTAAAACAAGTCTACTGAAATCTAATTGCATCTTTCATACTCCATATGGTGTGAAAATATCACACGAATGATCATGAATCACCTAGGGCAGAATCAGTCTGACATGATCACTGAATTTGTAAAACAAAAAAGTTAAATTTAAATGGCTTTTTTTTGTTTTAATACAGTGCTTCAGCAATCTGGAACTATAGGGTCACATAATCAAGTTAACAGCCTGGGGCTCTAAAACTATCTGTATTAAGGGAAGTGGTTTAATAAGTTTAAGAACTGCAACCCTTGCATCACATGTATCACCAGTGTATGTGTCTGCCTCACCTGCTAAGCCTGAGTTGAAGATGACGGTGGCAGAGCCTGAGCCAGGAAGAGGCGGGGCTGCTGGTGGAGGAGGGGGGAGGGGGGAGGGGGAGGAGGGGAGGGGGGTCCCAGAGGTCTCACCCGCCTGGAGGGGGTGGCGGTGGTGGAGGCTCAAGTGAAACGGACGGTCCGTTTGGCACTGAAAAGTATAAAAAGGCATCCCAATTTTTTAGACAAGAAAATGAATGAGGCAAATGGAAGGTTTGTATTGGACCTGCTGTAATATTTGCTATAATGTGTACTTTTCAAAATAGCAGGGATCTACATAGCGATGAGAAGTGAAAAACCAGTAAGAATTATGGAGTTAACTTCATTAGCTAAATCATACAGGTACCGAAAATGCCACTTATTACAGTATATCAAAGTATTTAAAATATTTTTGTATTTTAGCCTACCTGCCCCTGGCACTGGTGATGGCAACATTGGCACTCCAGGAATAGCACCAGTATCTGGGCCCATTGGACCTACATAGGAACCAGTAGCCACTTCTGAGCCAATGGACAGCACCCCCTGCTGCCCTGAAGTAAGGATTGCAATGTCCCCATCCCCTTTCTTCTGGATTTTTAGTGCCCCTTGTTTCTCCAGTTCGTGGATTTTCTTTTCCAGGTTGGACTGCTTTTGGATTTCTTCATCCTTCTCTTTTACTATCCTCCTTAGAGTGTGAACCTGGGAACTTGCATCCCTATAACCATCCTATAAATAACCATAATCACTAGTGTATCAAAATAGTAGCCGTCTCTGCAAAGTAACTTACTCTGCACAACAGACCAAGCCGGAAATCCTTAAATATTCAATCCAAAGCATTATCAAAACAAATATATTAGTTATGAACGTTACATATGTTTTTGTTATCTAAAATCTGGCAAGGCTGGCATGGTTAAACTGGATACATTTGTTATGAGTTCTTACTGGCATTCAAAGCCTAATAGCAATTGTAACGGTTTTAGGTGGTTATCTGACTCATTCATCATCCAACAAACCCTGAAAGGAACTCACCCTAATAGAATCCAGTTCTTTGTTTCTCTGCATTAGCTGCTTCTCCAGTTCCACAATTTTGGCCATGGCTTCATTTTCCGTATCCTGCAGTTTCTCCGACATCTAGGTTGGAAATTGTTTAAAAAACAAAAGTATTACATCCTGATCCTTGAGTTTGGCCCTTGAAGCCCAAGTGAAACAGATGGTCTTAGCCAAGTTTATCAGGCAGTGGAGTTCAACATGACAACAGACACAGAACTCTCCATAACACTGGTACCTACAAGTGATGGGGATGAATATAATATTTGTGAGTGATGGGGACGAATATAATATTTGTGGGTATACACTGTATAGGAAAGACAGGCAGGACAGAAGAGGAGGAGGGGTAGCGCTATACATAAGAAACAGTCTTGAAGCCCAGGTGTTAAACCTGGACAAAGAAAACAAAGCCGAATCAATATGGGTCAGAATAACAGACAAAAATTCAAAGGGCATAATAATAGGAGCATGTTATAGACCGCCAGATTCAGACAGTGAGCAAAATAATCTGTTATACAATGACATTAGAAATGCGTGTAGCAAAGGAGAAGCCATACTAATGGGGGATTTCAATTTCCCCCATATAAAATGGGAAAACCCGGTGGGGAGCACAATGGATGAAATTGAAATGGTGGAAATGACAAATGACTGCTTCCTAACACAATTTGTCAAGGCACCAACTAGAGGGCAGGCATGCCTTGATTTAGTCTTTTCAAATAACGAAGACAGAATAACTAAAACAGAGGTCAGAGAACCACTAGCAAACTCAGACCACAACATGGTCTCATTTGAAATATTTTTTAAAACCCCCAAAGTAATGACTAAAGCTAAGGTTTACAATTTTAGAAAAGCAAACTATGAAGGTATGAAACAGAGACTAACAGAAGTAGATTGGAGTAAAATAGAGTAAACATCCACAGAAAAAGGATGGCTGTTCTTCAAAAATGTAGTACTAGAGGTGCAAAACAATTACATCCCTAAAGTAGACAAATCTAAATGTAAAACTAAATTGCCAAAATGGCTTAATAGATCAATTAAAAAAAATATTCAGTGAAAAAAGGCACATTACAGAGCGTTAAAAAGGGACCAAAAAGAAAGTACACAGAAAGAGTACAAGGAACTGCAAACGCAAGTCAAAAAGGAAGTTAGAAAGGCCAAGAGAGAAATAGAAATGAACATTGCTAAGGTGGCTAAAACCAATTCCAAAATGTTTTTCCAATATTACAACAGCAAGTGAACATTCAAAGAGGAGATTAAATGTTTAAGAGATACAAATGGCAAAATCGTAGATGAATAAAAAAATATAGCAAATATATTAAATGATTACTTTTCACAAGTTTTTACAAAGGAGGATACGGACAACATGCCCCACATGTCATCCAGTTCCTATCCAGTTTTAAATAACTTTAGCATAACCGAGGCAGAAGTGTTAAAGGGACTAGGAGCTCTTAAAATAAACAAATCCCCTGGGCTGGATGAGATCCTCCCAATAGTACTCAACGAAATGAAAGAAGTAATTTACAAACCGCTAACCAAGATCATGCAACAGTCTCTTGACACAGGGGTGGTACCGACAGACTGGAAAATTGCAAACGTAATACCGATCCACAAAAAGGGAAACAAAACTGAACCAGGTAACTACAGACCAGTAAGCCTGACTTCTATTATATGCAAACTTATGGAAACTATAATAAGATCCAAAATGGAAAATTACCTATATGGTAACAGGGTCCTGGGAGACAGTCAACATGGTTTTAGGAAAGGGAGATCGTGTCTAACTAACTTGCTTGATTTTTTTGAGGATGCAACATCGATCATGGGTAATTGCAAAGCATATGCCATGGTTTATTTAGATTTCCAGAATGCTTTTGATAAAGTCCCGCACAAAAGATTAATTCTCAAACTGAACGCAGTAGGGATTCAAGGAAACACATGTACATGGATTAGGGAGTGGTTAACATGTAGAAAACAGAAAGTACTGATTAGAGAAGAAACCTCAGAATGGAGTGTGGTAACCAGTGGTGTACCACAGGGATCAGTATTAGGTCCTCTGCTATTCCTAATCTACATTAATGATTTAGATTCTGCTATAGTAAGCAAACTTGTTAAATTTGCAGACGACACAAAAATAGGAGGAGTGGCAAACACTGTTGCAGCAGCAAAGGTCATTCAAAATGATCTAAACAAGATTCAGAACTGGGCAGACACATGGCAAATGACATTTAATAGAGAAAAGTGTAAGGTACTGCATGCAGGAAATAAAAATGTACATTATAAATATCATATGGGAGATACTGAAATTGGAGAAGGAATCTATGAAAATGACCTAGGAGTTTTTGTTGACTCAGAAATGTCTTCATCTAGACAATGTGGGGAAGCTATAAAAAAGGCCAACAAGATGCTCGGATACATTGTGAAAAGTGTTGAATTTAAATCAAGGGAAGTAATGTTAAAACTGTACAATGCATTAGTAAGACCTCATCTTGAATATTGTGTGCAGTTCTGGTCACCTCGCTATAAAAAAGATATTGTTGCTCTAGAAAGAGTGCAAAGAAGAGCGACCAGAATTATTCCAGGTTTAAAAGGCATGTCATATGCAGACAGGCTAAAAGAATTGAATCTGTTCAGTCTTGAACAAAGAAGACTACGCGGCAACCTAATTCAAGCATTCAAAATACTAAAAGGTATTGACAGTGTCGACCCAAGGGACTTTTTCGACCTGAAAAAAAAAACAAGGACTAGGGGTCACAAATGGAGATTAGACAGAGGGGCATTCAGAACAGAAAATAGGAGGCACTTTTTTAACAGAGAATCGTGAGGGTCTGGAATCAACTCCCCAGTAATGTTGTTGAAGCTGCTGATTCTGCGATCAATAAGCTACTAACAACCAAACGAGCAAGATGGGCCGAATGGCCTCCTCTCGTTTGTAACCTTTCTTATGTTCTTAATATCAAATGAGAAAGCATTGCTAAAAACATGAAAGAGCAACACTATATTCAATCTTAACCCAACAGTTCTGCCTAGCAACATATATGGGGCAAAAGGTGGGGTTAGCTTTTACATTGTCAGGCTGTATATGGCTGCCCAGGGTTGCACAAAATCTTCTTTTACATGGTATTTTAAATTTGTGATATAACCATTTTAATTTGTTTTATAAACAGGTATACGTTATTCCACAAAAGCCTACAAAATGCAAAGAGTCCCCCATTACCATCTGTGCACTGTATACAGTACAGAACTGTGCCTATTGCAGGAACTCTTCTGAAAAGGTGAACAAAGAGCTTTCCTATCTCCTACTGCCCTATAAGACCAGTACACCTACATGAGAAATGTTTTCTTCCAGCTCTTCAACTCGTTCCAAAGCAGCGTTCTTGGTCTCGGCATCCTCCAGAAGAGCCCCCACATCAAACACATTGTCCAGGTATGCCTGGATCTGAACCTGCAGCTTGTCACTCTCTGTATGTTTCAGCTTCTAGATGAACAGATAGGAGTGGATATCTAGTATTTGTTGCATGAAAAACCGTGACAAAATCCAAAAATATACCTTTTTAAAATTGTATTTCTAATGTAAAAACTAGATACTTGAATTTACAGAGTGTGAAACACTTTGCAAAGCAGCTGAATCAACTGACATGTCCCATGATCAGCATGCAGTATCTACTGCTGAGAGCAGTTAGCTGTAAGTTGGCAAAAAAATTGGCAGAAGCAAACATTTGAAAAGAAGCGTGGCAGTGACTTCAAATAACAGAATCATCTATATCCCGGACTAACGTCCCATTGTCATACACTTGGTGGCTGGACAAACCAGCCTTCCTGTTGTTATGATGGCATGAGTATGGAGATAGATCCCCACGGAGAACTGAAGGTATTCCTAACACCTTGTAGTTACGTACAGCCTCCACCTCTAATACCAGGAGCTGTATTAGCTGAGCCATTGACAAACAGTGCTCACTGTTGAAATAGAATAAACTGTTTAGAAGTTTAGATTACTTTTTTTATATGAACTATTATGGTTAGTAGAAATGAAACCTACTTTGAAATAGAATAACATTATGTATATTTACGGAATGACAGGTACAGTATTTTGCACAGCCACTGTCCACGTTAAGAAAACTGATGACTGTATAAATATAAACCATCTATTTATTATTGTCTATACTTACTTCCAGATACTCATCCAGACATAACTTGGTGAACTCATACTGCAGATGGACTCTAAAGTTCATGTCTTCCACAGAATGGACCACGATATTAATAAACTGCATGCACGCCACCTAAGAGATAGATAATTAGAACAATAATTAGAATAGTTCATCAGAATAGTCACACAGTTGCCCAAAAACGCTGACAAGGACAGAATAATATTGACACATATTCTCCTACAGCACAAGAAAAATAATGAGATTTCTATTGGATAATTACATAATCTTCCTTTTCAGTCCCCCCCCCCCCAAAAAAAAAAAAAAATCAAGCAATTAGATACTCAAATATTATTAATGTTCACTCAATTGCAATCTAGGAGCCCAATCACTATACACACACACACACACACACACACACACACACACACAATCTTATAAACCACAAACCTATCTATTATACAGAGAGACATGTAGTTAAAATGTGTATGTGGGGCAATAAAATATGGAAGGCTCTCTCATGTTTCAGTAGTAGGAAAACAAAAGCATTCATTTTTTTGGAATAATTACCTTGCTGTTACTGTCTATTTATGCATATCTTTAATCTACCAGGTGTTCATTATCACAGCTTTTTTTCTGTCCACAAAACAGAATTATACCATATTCAACTACAGAATCCAGACGAAACCCATCTACATGGGAGATCCCAGCATTAAAAGCATCTGGAGTCTGTTGTTATATTCTTGTCAAATATCTGGAAGTCACGGAGAAGACCTCACAGTTTACTCAGGAATGTCACACACAAGCACTGTGTAAAGAAACCAGGAGTTTTCCTACTTTTGGCTAAATGCTGTTACATATACTGCTGCTAAATGATGAATGTCTATGTCGCCTAAGCCATTTTTGTTCTGGGTTTTGCACAACAGGCGCCACCAAGAAAGCTATCCAAAAAATCCATGTTTTTAGGCCCTTTGTCAAGCACTTTCAAATACAGAGTTTCACTGGAGGCTATTTATGCAAGCAGGTGTTCATACAAGATTAAGAACATATTTGTATTGCAAATATTACAATTGAAAGAGTATATGTAAGCTTGTATAGGCAGAATAATTGAGTTTCCACATGTTTCCACACAGACTGCCTTAAAACATCACAATTTTTGTACATGTACCATAAAATCAATATTGTTGTCTTCATTTTTGAAATGCTCCATCAATTTTTCAAACCTCTGTGTTTCAGCACAAACCTGAAGAAAAAAAAAAAAAAAAAAAAAAAAGATGATTACATTTGACATGCTCACACTGGTGGGAGCTTTGGAAACGTACTACAAATGCCATCCAGTACTAAACACATCTCATTCAAAACATCAGGAAATACATATTGTAAGTGTAATTTCCCTTAAAAATTCTGATTAGTGTATTAGATATATAAATCATCTTGGTGCCTCATGTTTAGGGTATATGACCTAGACTCCTAGATCAAAGCAGCCTTTGGAATCAATAAATTACAGTGAAACTGACAGTAGTGTACAGACAAAATGAAAGTGTCTACCAAGGAAGACAGGCATTATTTATAGATAACATACCAGTACTTTCGGCGTGGATGTATAAAAGGAACAAGTGTTTTTTAGATCACCATAGAAGAGAGATTTGCAATTGCCAATTTCAAACAAAATAATATCTAAGGGCTGTATCGAATTTAACAGTAAAATAATCAAATAAATAATAAACAAATACAAAAAAAGGATATTGCTAGTAGCCTATTCGGCATGCTTAACATGTGGTCTGCTAGATATTTGGTTCTACTTTAAAGTAGATGTTAATGGACAATCCTGGAATAAGAAAAAGAAAGGTTTCTCTGTAGTACATTAGCATTATTCAATTTTAAATACACAGACCATTATTTATTTGAAGCATCCCTTATACTCTGTAATCTGCTTGACCTATTTTCATTCAGTGTGATTAACATATCCACTGCGGTAAGTGGAGATGAAGGCACGGCATACCCAAAAGGAATCATGTGGCTAGCTCTCTTAAAAACATTTATGACTGGAAGGCACAGAGAAAAAAAAAAAAAAAAACAACGAGGCATCTTTCATCTGCCAAAACATTACTGCATTACCAGGCAGGTCTCACAATGCCTATTGACCTCAAAGTCTACAAAACAAAAAGGACTTTTAAGAAACTGGAACAGTGGCTTTTATTTCGCAATGGTCGAACGCACAGGAAGGAGATTTCTGACAGAGATTGCTGTTTTTTTTTTTTAAATAAAATACCATGCTGGATAAAGTATCTACAAATAACTTTTTTTGTTATTAGCTCTACAGAAAGAAATTACCTCAATGTGTAAACCAAAAAAAAAATGTTGGGCACTTTATAACAATTGGTCTGAATGTTCTCTCATTTCCAGAATACTGAAATCGTAGCTCTGTTTCCTCAAATGTAATGTATTTAATGAAATTGGTCCTGTTGAATTAAATGCCATGTTTAGTAACTTTAATAAATGCTTCAATTATATCCAATTATAACAGCAACTGTTTTTTCTTTTTAATTAAAATGAGTGCGAGATGGGTAAGACTGCTTGTCATACTATTTCCTCTAATAAATGGTAGATACCAGGATATAATAAATGTTTGATGCAAATTGTTATAAATATTGTATGAACCTGCAAAGTCCCATTTGCACAATTTACTTCCAGCTGCATATGAAGCAACTTTTCAAACACCCACTCGACTCGTTTGTTTTTGGAAGTGAAATTTGGCACACAAGTGGGTCAGATATTTGTTGCAAAAATAGCATTTAAAAAAAAAAAATTGTAAAACTGATTCAATTCAAAAGAAAGAAAAGCAAGCACCATTTTATACATTATCACCTATTCCCTTGTTAATAATACACACATTCTATAACATACTTGCAATAACATCATGATAGGCTCCTACCTCCTTGAAGTTATCAAAAGCTGATAAAATAATTTCATGTCCTCCTCTGACAAGACAAACGGCCGCTAACAGCTCTAAAACAAGAGCTTTTGTTCTGCAGGGTAAAACACAAAATCAATGATGAGGAATTGAGTGCGTGATGGATGGGATAGCACAGGAGTTTGCTGTCGTCAAATTACCAAATCACATCATTCATACATTTAAAAGCTTATGTAATCAATCACTTAGGCCTAACAGTTTACATGAAATGCTGACATTGAAATTGCATTTCCTAAGACTGGGGAACGCAGTTGGTTAGAACCGTGAATTTGCCATGTATATTCTCTTTGCATCTTGCAGTAGGTTTTCAGGACTATGTTTAAAGCTGTACCACACAAGCCCTGTGTATCCCTGCTGCAAAGCGCTGCATTACGCCTGGTTGATTATATCTGGTTAATCTGGTTGATTATATAATGAGCCTTCCAGCACTTTTTTGGATGTTGGGATGCTTACATTGAGCATTTTGCTTTATTTTTTTTATTTTTTTTCCTATTTCTTGGCTGCAGTTGGATAAAGCAATTTGGGATAAAGCAACCTGTAGTGTAGCTGGTCTTTTTCATAGGCTTCCAAAAACCAGATAATCAAAGAATAAAGGGCACAAGAGCCTGGGAAGTCGCACAGGTCTGTTATAACAGCAGGTGATTAAAAAAAAAACAACCAGCTGTTCAGAACTGTTTCACTCACCACGTGGCTGAATATGAAATGTGTATAATTTTAAAATGTTAATAGTCTTTTCAGAGAAGCTTACTGTACATCATTTAAGGCACATTTCATTAAGCATGACACATTTTCACACACGCCAACTAACAATGACTCACCTGGGGTTCTTGTTGTTCAGACTAAGGGCGATTTCATTTACGGCATGCGGATGCGACATGACCAAATTAAAACCATACTGCAACATAAAACAATACATTTAATTATTAATTCTGACAAAATTATTGGGATTCAAATATAAACATGTTACTGTGGTACCGACACCTTTTTAAATCTTTAAAAATGAATATTCGCATTAGGTGTAAGCGTTTAACATACCAAAAATACACATTTTGCCAAGAAATTAGGTTTGCGGTCACCTTTCCCAGAGAAGTCAGCGAGTTAAGTTAATTTCATACGTCCTCAACTGGACTGCGATTCTGTTATTAGGCAGTTACAAGGATGGGATGTGGATCAAGACTGCGATCTTCAAACCAGTCCTGGATACAGGGACAAGCCCATCCTCATACAAAAAGCAGCATTGCTGGAAGATGGGTATCTACCATGATACTCAGGTACAAATATCTCATCTGCCCAATCACAGGCTCTTAGTTCAATAAAGGCTGTACGGAACGTATATGACCAGTTTCTCTAGGTAAGGTGGCCCCAATCTACAAAGCTCTACAGATGCTAAGGAATTGCAATCAGCACATTCTTTATTACGCTGTCAGAGAAAAAAAACACGTCACATGTGCTGGCTAAAAGAAAATTAGACAGTGAATTTCTCATACCTGGTAGTTCATGATGGCTCTTAAACACATGATGCACACATGAACATCATCCTTCTTGCTCACTAACCGGGAGTTCTTTAGTGTCCTTCGGCTTGGCAATGTATTACACCTGTCAATCCAAGTATTATGAAACAGTTTAATTGTCTTTTTTTTTTGCTCTCTAGTAAAAAACTTTCAGCTTTCAAAACACACCACAACCCTGACACTATTTTACTTCAAACCACAAGGAACACGCCATCTTTCAAATGCCAAAAAAAGGGGGATAAATTAGTAATCTGTCAATGCTATTTCTTTGGTAGTATATATTTTTTCACTTTTGTGAAACCAACTAAAAATAAATACTAGGGTTTTAAATATATACAGCACATTTGATTTACTAAAATTCCAACAAATCACAATTATGTCCCATCAGTAAAAAGCTGCAAGTCCAACCACACTGTGTATAACAATCCACATAGTCTTTATTTGGGCAGTGAGACAACAGGAAATGTTAGTGGGCCTGCAGGAATAATGCTGGCAGATCAGAAGAGAATAGGCCTGCCTGCCTATTCTAGAACGTAACCCTATCAAAAGGCTATTTTATTTAAACTATATACTCTTTATTGAAATAGCAACTATATTTTACTGAATGCATTCACATAAGACATGCACTTACCCACATTGTGTGTTTTAAAATGTACTTCTTAAACACTGCACTGATTTGTATAAACAAGTAGCTCAGTATTCCGTAAAATCTCTCTCTCTCTCTCAGCGCGATTTTGTTAATGAAAGTTATGCTCTAAACTCTAGAATGTTACAAGATGTTGCTGGCATCAGTACAATATTCAATACATCCAAGAAAAAAAAAAGGAACAACATTAAAGATTCCAGCACACTTCATAATCTCTGCATCCTGTCTTCCAACCACAGGCAGGTATACCTAGAATTAGTCCCAGTCAGTTACTCACACTCTGCTAATTTTTTTTGTGCAAATTAAATCATGTGTGGCTACCATTTTCAGCCAATAACAAATATGGCATTCAATTCAAACTTCCAACTGTATAAATTATCAATGGAAATCAACACAATTAAATAACAAAACTGTTTCACTGTTTAACCAGTCAGTTTTGTATGTTATGACTATTGTATGTACACACTTGAAACGAAGCATTTCAAGAATGGACTTACCAATCCTTGACCATGATATAGGTATGCACGACCTGATTAAAAAAAGACAGGCTAGAAAAGTGTTCTCTGAATGCTTGTGTGGGCGCCATGTAGTTCTCTGGGTGACTGGGCAACAGAATGATTCAAAATGACTTGTCAAGGTGTGAATATTTAACATAATTGTCTATATAAACATAATTGGAATGTAAACATACTATTGTGACCTTTGACCCTTTCTTATTGAGCAGATTTACGTTATCTTCAATAATTCAACTTCTTTTGAATCTCCTGCACCTCATATTTCTTCCATAAAACCTTTACTGGCTTCCTTCCTTTCCCCTGAACAGAAAGTGCTGTGTACTCATGCAGTATTAGATTACAGGAGACCATTAAAATGTCAATCCGAATACTTGATAACAGTGTGTGGCAGTGTTTAAAAGCACTCATATCTAATCAGCATATTTATGACAGTGTATCTGATCTGTGTATTTACTTAAAGCATGACGTTTTCTATTCTAACTATTTTGACAGTTTTAAAAAGGTAAATTGTGCTGTTATGTGTCACCATATATACGCTCCCTGTGGGTTTTCTGCACTTCCTGTGCTATTGATCATCGTGTGAGTCACAGGGATTTCTCAAGGTGTTAATGTCTTTCATGTTCTGAAATGTAAATGCACTTGAAAAGGCTTATTACCGAGTCAAAAATCATCAGTGATGGAACTGGAACACTACTTTAAAACATACTCTAGATATGAAGTTTTTTTAGATTTGAAGAATCACTTTGCTGAAAAGTTTATAGAGTTTACAGAGACCCTTAGATTGATTTGCTTTTTTTTTTTTTAATCGGACACATAAAAGGAGCATAAATCATCCTCATGCTATTAAGATGATATTGGGTACTGCATACTATCACAATACAGTGGCTTGATTCCTTGTTGATGTAAATCAGCTTAGAATTCTCTATTGACACTAACAGACAACCTTTGTTAGAGAAAGCTAGATATAGTATGCAGCAGAGCACCATCCTTAATCTTGTGGACAATGAGTGATGCTGGGCTGCACACTATCCAAGTCACAAATTAGGGGCACTGTAGGTCTATTAAGACAAGTTGAATATGTACCACAAACCACTCCTACTGTAACTGATGCGACATGACCAAATTTCTTCCTCTTTCGAAGAGGAAGAAATTAAACTGGAATCAGTCCAAGATGAAAAATCAAACTCCTAGAAATAAACTATATTTAATCTTCCGAAACCTAACATGTGGTGTACACAATCTAACCCGATATGTTATTTTGCAGAGTGCAATTCTGTACAGTTGTGTTTTTCTGTTCAGTACAGCAGTAGGTTTTTTTTTTTTTTTTTTTTTTTTAAACATTAGGTATTCCTGCTTGATCCTTGCCAAAACAATTCTCTGCTTCACACATTTTTTTGTCTTGAGTTTACAAAGAGGCTGTATGAAACATTAATAAAGAAAGTCTGTCAGAGAAAAAACCCTTATGAAATGAATTCCTTCGACTGCTATACACCGGATATAAAGCCACACTGTGTGTGTTTGTTTTTCAATGAAGTGTGTTGGCAGACCAGGGAAAGACAATTAAGGTTAAATATACATATAAAACATCCAACAACATGTTGAGCAAAACAATAGGCAGTGTCTGTTTTTTTCTGGATAAAATGACTTCAATGACTGTTTAAAGACTTGAAAAGCACATGAGCTCCAAAAAGGTTTCTGAGAGTCATGCGTACTGCAGTGTTACTGAATATATATTTAGATTGTATGAAAGAAGTTTGCCGTGTGTCAGATCCCTACCGTAATGTAGAATGCCTGCTAGACCGGGAGATGCTGCTTCCAACTGGAGAAGGGAAGTTACTTCCTCTGTGTAAATCCTCAATGGACCTGCTCCAGGGCTTGGACTTTTCCACAGAGTTCTCCACATTGTTCTCCAAACTGTCGAAATCAAGCCTGGCAGGAAACCAAAAGAAAAGATTGTCTAGCCTTCAAGGTTCCAGAGAAGTATTCAGGAAACCCAGAAGACAAAAAGGAAACAAACATACACACACTACCATTTCATAGCATACTCAGGATATTAATAGACCTGTACAGTAATCACAAATTTTCACAAAGTGATTACGTAGAAAATAGTACAAGGGAATAAAAAATACCACAGTTAATCACATACAGTCCTCAAGACTTATTATATACTTATTTTTATTTACACCCATCTGAAATCAATAAGCTGCTGTTGAAAGAGGGCAATGTATACTCTTATAAAGTTGCTCCACTTGTTTATTATTCATGTTTACACCCAAAAGAAAAAAGGAAGACACGTTTGTCTTCAGTTCTGCTAACACAAAAAATAGCCAAAAGGATGTGACCTTGCTTGAACATTGTTATTGCAACTGCAAGGGGGGAAAAATATTATTTACTTTACATTCTCCTTTTAAAATGGCCTTTTTCTGATTATACATTTTCAGTAATGCAGAATCTGAAGTGGTGCAATGGACATTTTCTTGCTGAGCAACCTTACCACTGGGAATGGTTTGAATCAGGCAACCAAACAATACACTGAAATAACCCTACACCACTTCTATACAAAAAAAAAAAAAAAAAAAAAAAACAGACTATGTATAGAGGCATAGCTAAGAACAAGTGCATGACTTCAGCTGATCAAACGTTAAAATCAAAGATTGCACTGGTTAGCAGTTTTAGAAGGGAAGTGTGATGTATCAGCAGGTGTAACAGCGTGTCTAAACTCTTTTTAGATGTGTAAATGCATTGAAAAAAAAAAATCACACATGGGAGTGATAATTAGGTCTAGAATATCATGCACAGAAGTAGATGCCTTAATAATAACCATCATCATCAATCCATTAAAAACTTACGTGACAGCGTATTGTGCAAAAGACAGATATTCCACCAGTACGTCCAAGCCTTTATTCTCTTCATTTAAGAATTCTCTAACCCATCTACATAAAATAAATTAGATGATAAAATATGAATATATACAAACATATCATTCTAAAAGGGCATGATGCCTTTTAGAATGATTGAGAAAAAAAAAATTAACTTGATACAGATTCACACTTTATAATAATGCATAAATACATAGAAATCAAAGTTTAGAAGAGAATTCTCGCACACTAATGCTCACCAAAAGTATTGCAAGTGCTACTCTAAGCTGGGATCCTTGTGGGAGTGAGGTGGCACTAAATCTTTACATTCTGATATAAAATGTGTCTGGAGATTAGACAAGCTAGTCATGGATGTAAGCTCCACTGGCAGATGCTACTGCTCTAAACTTTCAAAGCATAAGCCAATATGATCGCCACAAGAATATAGGGTCTCTATAGTAAACCACTGATATTCAAATTTCAAAGCTGATCATTATCCAATATTGAGCACATTTTAATCTGATAAGACACTAGCTCAGACCCAATCAAGTTGTTAATTATATCAATTTGCTCCTGTGAAGCATCTGTGAAGATAACACTGGCATCATTACTGCACTGTTCTTGCAAAACAATAAGCTGTGCTGGGCCAGGTTCATCATATCATAAACAGTTTTCTTAAAAGGGGGATGACAGAAACTGATAAGACAGGAATAGCGTGAGAAAATGACCATCTCTACTCCTTCTGGCAAATCAGCTTATACAGCGACTACCTAATCCTCCACACAAAGAAGCACCGAGAAACAGACACATGTCTACTCCAGTTGTGAAACGAATACTGTCAATTACTTTTAATTGATTAGCTGTGGTTCATCCAACGCCTGCTTGTTCCAGGCTTGTGGGACAAACACAGCTAGTCCATTTCTGGTCCCCGGGTCAGCAGAGAGCATGTTGCTCAGTGGGGATATGTTAACAAAAGTGGTTTCCTTTCTGCTCCACCCATCAGCAAAAAGAATAGTCTTATTTATATGCAAGGTCCCTTGTAAAATTAACCCATGTCAATATAATAACCAACCAATGTGTCGCAGTTGTATAGTGCATAACTGAAAAATTACAAAATTTGGATATTTCATTATGTCAACCAAACCAAGATGTGCTACATCTCCATTTAAACCAGCTTAAGTCATAAGCCTTACCTTACAGAGCCTCACACTGCATGGCAGTTTCATTAGCCACATTACAATATTAATAGCAATTTAATTATAACTTAGTATTTTAATGATTTTCTCACCCCACCTATGAAAGCATATTGCATGACAATGAGCTACTGAAATACTGTTTATGATATGATGAACTGCATAACACAGCTTATAACAATAAAATATGTTTAGAAATAAACTGCATTGCTGTATTCCAACAAATGTCATGCATCAAGCAAAAAATTATTATATTCCCAATAAATGACAAAGTATGTGCCTGGAGGGATTCCATTAATCCAGAATGAAAAGATCTATCCAGGAAATTCATTTCTTCTGATATCTAGATTTAGACACAGATTACTCACCCAATATGATTTGTTCTTAATGAAATTTCCAGTTCTCTTAGGACCTGTGTTGATTCTTGCACTCTTCTTCTGAATTTCTGCAAAAGGATATTTAGAAAAATACTGCCAAGTTATAAATCATTCTCCTTATGATATTACTAAGACAGTGGGGACTGCATACTACCAAAATACAATGGCTTGATTCCTTGTTAATATAAACCATCTTAGAACCATCCTTGTTAATATAAACATCTTTACACCTTTGTAAAGTTAGCATTCTACTGTATGTAACAGATCCTTAATCCTTGTTTGAAATATTTTTCAGTATCTCTGACCCAAAATGGTTGCATATGCTTTTTAGAGTTAAAGGTTGTTTGCTTTTAGACATCTAACCTATTCTTTTTTTTCAAAATCATAGTTTAAGAGAATAAACATACATATAGTATATACGGATGCAGACGTTAAGAATAAACCATGCATTTAACCAGTAACTGTGTTTCTAGTTCAAGTGTGAATTATATTAATTGCACATCAATTGTCCCATTAACAAGCCACTGTACTTCAGAGAGAATTTTAAAAGTTCTAAACCATCTGTTACACACATTAATTTGAGTAATAGATCTAAAAAAAAATAGTAAAATTGTTTGACTAGTGTGAAAACTGTATTTAAAATCACATACTGTATGTTTGCTTTGTCCTGTGCAATATTCCCAAAAATTCTAGCCCAGTTCAATTAGAAAGGTTCGATTCCCTTCTGAACTGTTCCCTTGGTAACTGAATTTAAATAAACTGTAACCAGCGATTATGCAAATCCACTAAAAAGATGAATCCTCCCTTCCATGTGTATAAATTAAATTACAGGACAGCCAGTGGTGGTAATGTTCTTGTTTGTTTTGACAGTCCGAACAATGCAAATTAGGATGTATTTATTAGTAAAGTGTGCAACAATTCTGAAATAATTACAGAACACTACACTTTTTAAGACCCTTGTGACCCCAACTATAAAGGTATTTAAAATATACGGTCAATTAACTTCCTTCTTTCCCAGTAGAAATGGCAGCTGTTTACAGAAAGAGGCCTCGAAATCAGCTTTGAGCTGCTATGATGGCTAGTAGAAGTTTTAACTCTAGATTTGGTGGTTGGGGAAAAAAAAAAAGAAAGTCAGATTGGTTGGTTACCTGGAGATTTTTTTTTAAAGCAGCCAATAAAAATGACAATTCGTAAGCAATAATATAAATTTAAAACATGGCATCATTAATATAAATTTGGATTGTCAGGAAATTATAAGTCAGCAATAAATCAACTCCAGGATAAATGAAGCCCTGCTTGTTTATTGAATCAAAAACACATTCATACTGTAATATAAATTTCATATTCATTAGCAGGAAACATTTTGCAGCAAAACGTCTGGAAAAGGACATCGTTTTGTTGCTATAGCTGCCTCACAGAACTCACAAATGAACACTATGAAATCGTAACAGCCTCCTCAGAAAAAGGACATCATGAAAACAAATTAGGATTTATTACACATCCTTCTACATTTTTTCATATTTTCTCTTTCTTTTCTGTTTTCTCACTGGTGCAAGAGCTAGTGGAATGTGTTTGCCTGCATATGTAAAAAAGGAGGCAATGGCCTAGAGCCATTTCACAGCAGTACAAAGTGGCAATTGTTTGAGCCTAAAGAAAAGGAGGTCTGAACAGGAATGCAAAACCATAACTCTTTCCCTTTCTCTCCATCTCTGTTTTTCTCTCCATACAGTGCAAAAATATCTCAGCTATTGACCTTAGCAAGGGACACAACGGCATTTGTGCTTTTGCTGCACTGGGGAAAGTACAGTTCTCACAGAAAACATGTAACTATGCATTTGCTATGACTGGGGTAAGAAAAGGGAACACTGGCAAACCGGGGAAGTATAAAAGCTGGGTTACTGCATTTGTTTATCTGCAACGTCTATTTGATGTACTGCTGTACCATTTCAAATAAAAAGTGTTAAGTGTACAGACAAACAAATATAGTGGAATGCATTCTCATAATCAACCCCTTCCAAAAATCTACTGCAGAAATAAGAGAGTATTTTCAATGTAGTAGTATTGCTGTACAAAGTACCTGCAGCACTATCCTATTTTTAGCTATCATGTACTGCGTAAACAGTACTGTCCTGCAGTTGATGGTAGTAATACTGCAAAAGTATTTGTGTAAGGGGTAGCCTATACTACAGATATGGCCACCTAATATGTTATTCATATGTATTTAGATTGGTCTTAAAACTTACCAAGCCAATACACTGCCATATGCTTAAAAGAAAGTGGAGACCCATCTGTGGAAGATGTTTCAATATTAACCTCTGAATCAAGAGAGATATCCACAGCATCTTTTGACAAGGTGAATGATCTTGTATTCACTATTAGCATGTCTGTCACATTTTCCTGTTTGGCCAGAAGCCTCCCTTTTTGGAATACTGCCTCCTGCTCCCACACATTTTCTTTTTCTAAGGGACTGTTTGTTTTTTTTAACCTGAAACTCTGAGGGATGAAAGAAACTGACCGTTACAGTATATATCACTTTTCAGTCCTGTTTTGTATCAACCAATTCTAAAGGGCAGTTCAGTTTAATTACCATAAAGCTGGAATCGAATTAGAATGTGACAACTTAATGTCTAAACAGGGGAATAGCAATTATCTATTTATGAAGCCAATACCAAAAAAAAAAAAAAAAAAGACATTGCATTTTTTGTTCTGTTTGTAAATTGATTTTTAACATGGCTACAGAGAGACCGAATATAAAGAAACACATTTATCAAGGCCTTTACTCCAAAATGCAATTTGAATATTTGATTGGAAAACTATTTATTATCACAAAACTAGTTACAAACAGCTTAGGCCCACTTCAAAATGTGTGTAACTGTATCAGTATTTGCATCAGGGAGAATATGAACATACTGTTGTACTAAATCTCAAACATGTAACACGCGTGTCTCCCCTGCTGCTATAAGTTTCTTATAATTCTTTTTATACGGTTTCTGTCCTCCACAGAATTAGAGGTTTATTTAGTTCTGTTGTCAATGCAACCTTTTAACCTGCCAAAGAGAGTTCCCGAGCAGAGTGCAGAATCCGATTGAGCAGGATACCACTCCCTGCATGTTTATAACACCAATAAATAAGTCTGCTTTCTCAAATCAGTTACATCTATTAAAAAGAGACTGACATTTTTTCATTTGACCTTTAAGTCAAATATTCAGACAATTACAGCATTTTGAATGTAGCAAACCTCTAATGCTGTAGGTGATAACAGTACCCAACCACTTGCATTTGTCGTGGCACAGTAATTACATAAAGTAGCTTTAAATTTAGGACAGTTAGGCATAGAAAGGGTTATTACACATACAACAGATTCACATTTAATTAGAATATTATTTGTGTTGCTAGCATTTGAATTCGGACTTGACTTTTGTTTTTCAAGTATAGTATAACTATACGGATTCAACTGTTCTGTTCAGTGAGCAATGCATTTGGATGAAAACACCTGGGCACAGGCGTTCCAATGGAAAGCAAAGCTAAATCGAAATGGTGCTTTAAACAGAAAATTGAACAGCATAGAGATGGAGAAATCGACAAAGCCAGGATGAAGGTTAGAACACCAATCTGCACACCCCCTTTAACCACTAAACAAGGGTTATAAATTGTACTAATATCATTTCAAACTGGTTACATGATTAAAACAGGACTCCGGACAGCATAGCTTAATTTGTACTCATTTTATCTTCGGAACACAGCCTACGTGTCACACTATTATGAGGAAACCAGTTCCAAAGGGTTAAGGGAAGGAAGAGTCCACTGCAGTCAACAAAAGAACAGGCTGCAACTTCGGAAATATATATGGAAACTACATGTGTTATCGCAAACAATGTAGGGCTTACCTTCCTGGTGACTGCTGGGTCCAGATAACCCTTCAGTTTCAGAATGTAGGTATGAGGAGGATTCTTCACTTGAAACCTCTCCTGCAAAAAGACAATTCCGAAATGTAAACTCAGTATCTAGAATAAACTCAACACATTGCATTTACTATGCGTCACCTTAATAAAATTATTTTTAATACATGACATGTGACTGTATCTGCAATTTTTTAAAAGACTGAAAAGTGATACTATTAAAATTTTTTTGTTAACAATACATATATACCCCTGATACGTCAGTATTTAAATAACAAAATAGCATGCGTACGTGTAGACATTCTGAAGACTCTGGGAGACCTAAGGAATGTCAATACTAAATGTAATGACAATTAGCAGCAGTCGTCTTACCCACATTGTGTTTAAAAATGTACACAGCACTGATTCGTGTATAAACAAGTAACTCAGTATTCCCTTTTATTTAAGAGACAGAGAGAGAGAGCAGAGAGATAGGAGAGGCTCTCCTCTCTCTCGAGCTTCATGGGTGATGGTGCTTGAGGAGGAGGCATATGACAGAGTGAAATCTTAGAAGATGGCGCACCCAGTCTCTAGTCCATGAGCTCTCTCTCTCTCTCTCTCTCTCTCATTGTGATGGTGCTTATGTTTTGAGGAGCATGACAGAGATTTTAGAAATCTTCAAATGGCCATCCCAGTCTCTAAATCCAATTTAGTCCTGAATGAAATAACATCCCTTGAGACAACAATTTACCTACCCAGGTGTGGGTATGTTTCACGGTAGGAAGTTTACCATTTTTATTAGTCAGCTAGAGGAAATGTGTTACAGATCCTTTTCATTATACATTGGGACATTTAAAACAGGCTTCATCATTGTGTGACAAAACACTTAAGACATTTCTCTCTTCCTCATCAAAACGATAAAACTACACTTTCCATCTTCGTTCAGCAGCTATAGTATAAACAGAATCAACACTCTGCATGTGCTCCACAGGGAAATTTAAATCTCAGCATGTCACCTAAACCACCTACTGCTATCATTATTTCTGTTAAACTATAAGCTGTGCCATGTGAACATGTCACTTTCAGTTCTGTCTGAGGAACATAACTTACTGGCCCTGCATCGATTGATGCTGATGCTGCAATTATGCACCCCATCAACTCCAAACTGCAATGAAGTCATAATCCTTATATACTGTGGTTATAAATTGGGCATTGACTTCCCTTTTACGGCCTGCAAAAGAACAGGGCATTTCCTGTGCAGCACTTCTATGGAATAAATAATTCTCTCAGCAGAAAAGCTAGCTTTTGTGCCTCAGGATTGACTGCAGCAATTGTTGAGTATTACTGAAACGAAGAATATATCTTCTAACCTTATTGTTCTGTTTTTTGGGGGGGGGTTTGTAAGCACCATGGCAGTTTTGCACTATTAACAAAAAAAAAAAAAAAAAAAAAATGTACCAAAACACAACATCTGAGGGGATGAGACAAAGTAAACATCTGGAAGAAATATGACTCTCTGTATATGGTCATGAAATATCACGATGACAACATTATACTATAATTGTAATGCTTGTGCTATTGTAGATTTAACCAAAACACTGGTAAAAGTAATCAGAGCAGTAGTCACAGAGCTGCCATGTTGATTGGCTGAGAGTAGGTGCAGAGAACAAATGGCACACATACTGCACAGCACAAAGGCAGAAACGTACACACTGTACCTGATCACATACGAGTTCCCATTTCTTTTCATTGTCATACTGGCGCAGTAGTCTTGCTTTGTCTGGAGGAAGGTTCATGGAATTCTGTAAAACAAACAGAAAAAAGCAAACATATATTCTATTTGTGTATGTGCAATTTGGGAATTCTCTGGGAAACATTCTCCCAAAACCTGTATTAAAAAAATAAGTCATTATATTTTGTGTGAGAATATACAGCTATGGCCAAAAGTTCAGCATCACCCTATAGATATAACTACATTTTGCTTCATAAAGTCAAATGAAACCTGCTGAATAATGTTGCATTAACATGTTATAGTTTTCCCATATATTTAACTTAAAAAACTGACCAAAATTGAAAAAAATAAAATGGACATTTTAAAATCTAACATGAAATACTGTACTACTATTATGGCTTCCAGTAGACTTTTGTAGTTTCTTTGATCACATGATGTTATTAAAATATCTAAATTATGTTCATTTAGTTATTTTATTTTTATTATGTCTTGATCCTTAAAATTCTAGGTGATGCAAAACATTTGGCCATAGCTGTAGATCTAGAGAATCATTATAGTCCTGAGCCATGCTTTTGTGATGACCCAATCAGAGGCACTGGCCAAATTTCTTTACCATCCTTTGTTCCTTAGTTCCACCCAATTGTTTGAAGCAGAATTAATCAATATGCTGCACTTGAGCAGTGTAAAGCTACAGTATCTTCAGTAAACAATTCCACAGAACTACTGTAATTCTAACTTAACCACATGGATTCTGAACTCTGCAGAAGAACAGGAATGGATTATCTGAGCTAGAGTACACAAAGTAATTTACGTTGTTTTCTTTTTTTTAAATAAGTTATTACAGAATAGCACTGTACACACTTTAATTAAACTGAAGTTTTCCCTGTGTTATACTCGAATATGGTATTTATTCCTGTTTTCATTCAAGCCTTGTTAGGAATGAAGCTTTGTCCACATTATGAACAATATTAAGTGAATTCACTTGATGTATCATAGAGAATGTAGAGGCTGAATTCACTTGAACAACATCAAGTGAATTCAGCCTCTGCATTCTCTATGATCCATCAATATTGCTGAGGCAATGAGTGTGTTATTCTCTCAGTGAAAACAAAAGATCATGGTTGACTGATTTAAAGATGGCCTATTGTAGTACGAATCATGAATGCAATTGTTGCCTATCCAGTCATCTACACACAAACTGCAACCAGCCAATGGACGTGAGGAGCAGTCTACACTGGATAGGCTTTTCAAGAGAAAGGGCATGTAATCACTGTACTCTGCATGTAAATGTACATTCTTTCCTTTTTCATTTCTTTTAAATATACCTGTTGCATGGCGATTACCCTGCATTGGGGGAAAATAGTGTTGGTGTAATTTTTATGTGGAAAAAGGGTTGTTTTGTGTGGTTTTTGGAGTTGTTATGTTTGATCAAATGATTGTTTACAGACTGCACTGCAACACGTACTTGTGAAGGCAATGCCCAGCCAAGGCCGTATGAAGAAGCAGGAGTCATGATACAGAAAGATGCCAAACCCTATTATAGTGAAAACCCTGATATAACAAACATTTCTCCAGGTCCCATGGGGGTTCATTATGGTGAAGTTATCCTGTATATCTGTCCATTTAATTGGGAATGTGTGTTAAAAATATATTCTGTTATAATAAACATATGAGCTTAAATCTATTGTGGTTTCTTATAAAATGGTGGATACAGTAGACTACATTATTTATTTATTTATTTTTAAAAAGGACCTGCACTATACTGTGTACTTCTTAAAAAAACACTTTCAACCTCTACTACTGCCGTGAGAGACCTACTCAGGTGTTGCAGCGATTTATTGGAGCATATTACTGGTACTGCAATATTTGGTTGTGAAGTCTTGACGACTCGGTGCTTCCATGCAGAACTCCTGTAAATTGTCATTCAAGAGGCTGTGTAGGTCACCACTATTGTGGATGAGAAATCTTCTTAAAAGGCTTTGCTGCTTAATCATGTTTTATTATCTACTCACATTGACACAGATGAGCTACAACGACCATTCATTCTTCAAAGTACTGATTCCCTCTCAATAATATGGCAGGTAAAGCTGTCTAGCGCTTTAACCTCTGTATGTTTAGCAGAGCATCTGCTTGTGAATACAGATCTTGGAGAATCAAATGCTTACACTATGACTTTCGGTTCAACTTCCACATAAGACAACAAATAAAATAAACAAATAAAATCTCTTTTACGATTGCTACACATATTTCATATTCTCCACTTGGCTTATTTAAAAGAACATCTGCTTCATATAACCTTTTAACTGGAAAAGACTGTAGTATAAACCCTTAAGTATACTCCACCCTTAAGTACCTTAGTGGGGATGGGAACAATTAATTAGTGTCCCGTCCTCCATCACGTCCCATTTTGTAGATTCTGTCAGTAGTTTTCCATAAACACCAACAATATTTTGCTATTAAGCAAGCTAAAAATAATGTTAAAACACAAACAGCTGCAGTAGCTTTACCACAGTGTTCCTGTATTAGCTTCTAACCTGTTTTTACCTGTAGTACTTTAGTGTACTGTACCTACTTAGTGAGAAAGTCGAGAGTCAAAAACAACACTGTAGATAAACCTAAACACAGCAGTTGGCATAAAGTTTCTATTGGAGAACAAGTTTCCTAGCAATACTTCATGAATGGCCAGTTGTAAATATGTAACCTGTGCAATAGAAATGCTTTACTCCCAGAGAAATCAGATACATAGATTTACTGTAAACACATTATCCAGTAACACTTTGTAGCTGCATAATTGGTCGTGTAAAATGTATTATTAATAAAGCATTTGAAATGCAATGTATTAACATTTGCTTCATATTGTAAATATTTAACAAATCAACTGCTAACAAAAAATGTTGTTACTTTATATGCACAGGTTCTCAAACTGTTTTCATTGGGGGACCACTTTTTAAAAACAGTTTTGAATATGGGACCCCAGACAGTTTAATGTTTACTATGTACTGCATTGTCCGTAGGGTATGAAGCCCTGCCCCTCACACAGCACAACAAAGACCACGTTTTATCATTTTCTGAGGGCCTCCTGGGCAAACTATGCAGACCCCAGTTTAAAAACAACTGACAATGCAGCATATTTGTTTTTCAGTCCTGTCCTACATAAATGCACTTTATAGTAGACTGAGTAGTATAAGAGTTCTTCAACATGTGTAATCTACTGTACAGTAGGTAACTATAAAAACACAAGATAAGTAGCCAGGAGTCATATAAGGTGTGTAAATGCAAGATTAACCAATTAAGTGGGTTCAAACATCAGTTTAGTGAGGACACTGGAAAGCAGTTTCAGATAAAGACGTTGCAGGTTTGACAGTAGTTACTACAGAACTATCTAACTATTACACACAGTACACTATTTCAAATGATCTTCATTTAATGGTAACTTTTTGGAATGTACAGTGATAGCACTTCAGTATTACAGTACAGTATTGAAATTTACCAGTCATTCAACAACAACTTGTGCAGTGAGGTATCTACTGTACAGCATAATGTCAGAACAAAATAGGGGATACACTGTAGTAATGTCTCCACTAAGCTAAACACTTGAAATTAAAGTTCAGGGCTGATTCAGCACAGAGTCTTGATTAGACCTCGTGATCTTTACAATGCACACCCACTGTTCTTTCAGAAGATTGCATTAGCACTGAAAACAACTTCAGAACAGACTCTGCTGACATGGGATGTTTTTGGCCAGATACATTGAACCAGCCTCCTCAGTGACCAGGATAACAAACAAAGGCTGTACAAACACCCCCTCCAACTGGTTTTATTGTACTGCATAGAAAGTAGTTTGATAACAACTTTGGCACTTTAAAAAGGTGTCAGTAAATTCTGTATGAAGTAACATGTTATATATTACCTTATGTTCTACCTTAAGTACAGGTTTCAATTAATTAAACTAAAGGCAGGTGATACTGTGCATTTAATTTGTTAAATTCTTAACATATCACAATGACAGTGTCTTTTAGCTCCTAGACATAAGGTCACATTCCCAGACAAGGTTAAAGGAAAATGTCCTTTCAAAAACTACAAAGTGGAATCACAGTTCATACTACAGAATATCAATCATTAGTGTCGCTAATCTCAGGGCATTCCTAAATTACATTCCTGATTCTGTATACTTGAACACAGAATGAAAGACTAGGACATCCCAGGTCAGTATTGCTGCATTTATTTTGAGTTTTGAGTCTCGTCATATATAGGCATTGACCATAACCAAGAAAAGTCACAATGGTGCACAATATTCAAATTTCACACGTGGATATTTTTGGCAAAATGGCATGATTCACAATTTCCAAATATACAGTACATAATATCATAACATAGCATCATGTCTGCAGACCCCCGGAAAGCATGACAATGGAGAAGACCATTTCATTGGTTTTTTCATAAATATATTCGTTTCCTTTACTGTCAGTTTAGCTAAAGTATGAACACTTCTACAACACTTTAGAATATGCTGAAGTAATAAATACATAAATCATTTAACAACACTGTGGTACCAGTACCTACTGTATTATCTAGAATGTTGTGGAAAATATCCTAAAAATTATCTTAACTTCTTTTTCCATTCCAAACAAGGGAGTCATTGTGATTTCTTTCTTTAATAAATAATTTATTCACCAGTAATTAAAAGGGCATTCAATTAGAGTGTATTTCTTTCCATATGGAATACCCTTTCCATTACAGCAAGCAAGATTCCAAATTGAAACCAACACACGGTGCCAATTTCAATAAAGAAATGTGGTAAGATTTAGACCAGCAGAGGGTAGTGATAATTACACGATCGCAAGAGAGGATTTTTATATGGCTTGTTAACCTACCACCTACTGAACAACTGTAAATGTGTTAAACAGAAAAACAGCAAATCCAGCTTTTGCGTGAAGCACTAGGGCACTCTTTTCAGGATTTAGTTAACTAATAAAAAATACTATAATTCTGATTAGGAAGATTGATGTCTTAGTAAATTAAGGACTAGGAGTAATGGAAATGGAATGAACAGAATTAAAACTTTTCTTGAACTGATAATGCAAACTGTTGGCAGGCACACGTTTTAATTCAGTAACTTGCTAAGTGGAGTGGACAGTTCTGTTCATTCTACAGTACCAACAGTTTATGAAGTACCCACAGTAATTCTGACACCAAATTGTACAGGCCTACCCATCCAGTAACCTCCTTGCTTTATCCTGCCCTTAATCAAATAGCAATGCACCAGTATGTACACAATATACAAAAATCTAAAACACAAACTAGCAACAACAAAAAAAAAAAAACGTTTGGGCCACAACAAAAATGTATTATTCATTTATCAAAATGAAAATGTAAAAGGAGAAATAAATACTAAAAAGTTAAGTTTCTTATAAACTCAGCCAAGGAATATAGCTCACCATATTTCGATGAAATAACCTGCTCCCATCTGATATATTAGAAAAATAAAAGGTGAGGGTGAGTGACTGCATATAAATGCAGCAAATATTAATACAGAGCCAATGTTGCCTTCCAGCTGTCCGTGACAACACCCACAGCTGGGACCTGCACTGCACTAACACACAGACTAAAGACATCATTTAGTTTAAATAAAATCAAGTTTAAACAATGAAAATATTAACTTAAACCCTACGTGTGTATGATATCTCCACTGGGAAAAGAGGGAGCCCCAACCTGTTTCTGCCTGAATACCAGGAATGAGTCACCAGGAACTGGCATTAACAGCTTGGCACAGATGCTCTATTCACAGTCTCCCTGGGTGTCAAGAGGATAAGCAGTGCGTGCTACTTTAATAGTAGATTCTTTTTCATTAACTAGCACATATGTTTTTCTGCAAAGCAATATGAAGTTGCCCACTGTTTAATAGTTCTTTGCTACTGTGATGTTACTTGGTGTGTGGGAGCCTCCTCTTAAAAGCTTTTCAAGGTACCAAAAAAGTGTGAAAAAGAAACAGGTTGGCATAATGGAATGTATTGTTAGTCCAAATTCCAATAACTGGTCATTGGGATATGTAATCAGGCTCCAATGAAGACTTGAAGAAAAAAATGAAGAAACAGAAGAAAAAAAAAACAACCACTTTGAATATAATGTAAATTCAAGGTTTTACAAACATAGTGTTTATTTACAACAGACCTAAAGTGTGTCTCAGTACAAATGCATAATGTTGTGTTTGTTTTTCATGTGGTTATAGTCCTACTGTACTCTGAAAATTGCCTGAAAAAATCACAAGAGACTGCCTGTTCATTTGCAAGCCTTATTTCCTGGATGTTAAAGAAGGAATTTCCCCTTTACTGGATTAGACTGCAGGTGGTGTGCTGGTTTCTATCCATTTAAACTTCCCAGATTTATTTAGTTATTCCTTCTGGGAACTTTATCAGATTAAAATGTATTCTTTAAAACCAAAAAAAAAACAAAAAAAAAAAAAGGTTGGCTAATGGCAACATATAAACTCTGCTCATTTTATTCCACTGCCTTGCTTGAAAAAAAATATTTATTTCAAGCGTAACGTATAAAATAATTCATTCATGCTGTGTTCAAACTTTTTATTAAAAAAACTAAAATATCAGGCCTTTTATATTTAAAGAAGTTATATTTCAGTACTGTAACAATATTTTTTAAATGCAACAAGACCATTACAAAAACAAACAAGAAAGGAATAAGTAGAAATATGCCTTTACAAATTATTTTTCTTCAACAGGAATATTCTGTATGTTGGATCAGGAGGTTGAGTGGTTGACTGATATGTGTGGAGTGCTACAGTACTGTTGATAGTACTTCAAATCTAAAACAGGTCAGTGCTCCCATTTGAAAAGAGTTCCTGAACACGATTGCTAATACATAAACATATATATATATTATATAATATATATATAAAAACAATATATTTTTTTTTTTTTTTTTCCAACATGTTTTAATTAAAATCAAGCATCAGTCAAGGGGTTCAAATACTGACAGAAATACACGATTACGCTGAATTGGGGATAATGAGGATTCTCATTTATAATTAGAATCTGGAATCCCTTAGGTAAAATAAAATGGCTACATCTCAAAGGAACCAATGAATAATTTGGATAAACTGTTGACTGTGAGGAAGTGATGGGTGATTACAGGAGAGGCAAGGAACAGAATGACAATGAGACACAACCAAAAGGTCTCCCCTTGTTTATTTCAAATTTGACAGGCGGAATGAAATCTTCACCAGCTTTGCCACTGCATTACTAGCTAACAAAATAGTTCCACAAAATATCCACTCTGCTCATCTACCGGTATATACTGAACAGATCTCAAACGTGCAGTTTTGAAAGAAACACGTAGCAATCATGTATTTTCATTTCAAAACTAGATATCTGGTTCAAGAAAACTGGTTCACAGGCCACGCTTTTAGATCGTCTTGTACTGTACTTCCTGGGTTATTTCACCTGGAGAGTGAAACTGTCCCCACCACTTCACTGGCTTCTTTCCTGCCAATAACCAATCATTTTCTTTCTACATTGACAGACATGTTTTCAGCCAGTAATATGCTTTGACCTAGAAGATATTGCCGAGGTGAGATGGTCCAGTGAGTCCAACAGCAAATAGATGACCTAGGAATAAGGCATAGAAACTAAAAGCTTTCTTTAACCTAAAGTAGTAGCAGAAATCATGTCTTAAAATTAAAATACATGTGTGCGATAACAGGTTTATAGTATTATAAAACTGCACATACCACCTATGTAGCTAATGGAAGTAAAAGCATCCCGTCACCAGTTTGTACAGAACTAAAAATAATACATTAAAAAGGAATCTAACTACAGTACCTCTTAACACGATACGTGCCAGGTCATGGCCAACACATGGTAGTGTAGCATATATTTCCCTTTTAATGGGGCTTACCTTCCACACACCTGTCATGCTCAATAACTGGACGGAATCAATGAATGCCAGCAATCTTTAGCTTTGGAGTTGACCCAGGGTGCATCAGTCCATTTGCATCAGTCAAATTGACATGTATGCTGCCGAATTACAGACCTTAATCAAATTAGCAGCAAAACATTATCAAGAAAAACAGTGCTCGGACACCACATCTAAATTGGGGGGAAAAAAATAATTTTTGGGGGAAAAATGGTGTTGTCGCAAAAACGCATTACTTCAATATGACATCACCATGAGAAAATCTCCCCTAAAAACTCTACTGGAAGGCTAGGCATACTGTAGAGAAGAAGAAACTAAATCCACATTATGCTACACTGGCAAAGCAAGGTTAGAAACTTCAGAACTACAGGGATTATTTTAAGTAAGCAAGTATATTTTCCATGTCTCCACAGAATACTGAACAATGAAAGTGTACTGTATCCATAATGTAAATGCGGATTACAACTGTACATTTTATTAAAACTGTATGAGCCAGTTTGTGCTATTTTAAGCAAGCATTCCATGTATGGTGGACCCACCTCCTACACTGTGTTTCTCTCAGCCTACCTAGACTGATAATTCCCAAGAGAATTCCACTACCTCCACCCACCACCAGTGGCCCACAATAACTTTGGCTATATGTAACTATGCCTTACCCCCACCCTGAATAATATACGACTCACAGTAATCTGGCACAAACTGCAAAAACACAGTTGCGCTATTGTTTTTTTTTTTTTTAAAGGCTGGAAAATGTCAATCCTCTGCCCAGCTGTTAAAGAACCTTCTCGGCCGAAGTTGCCTGTTTGCAGAGGCTTCTTTCCCAGATTACTGGTTTCCTTCTTAGTCTTTGTTTCCCTAAACAAAAAAATAAAAATAAAGGCTTTCTTTGCAGCTAGTAGTTAGAGAAACTGAACTTTTAAAACACAGAGAAAAGGGCCAATAAAAAAAGCGAGATAGCGTGTTCAGTGGCTACTTCTAATCATGTTGAGTTTATTTATCGAGGAGGCAAGCAGAGTACCAGTGAAAATGCATGATTAGAAGATTTACCGAACCATTCATCATAAACAAATTGTGTATTGGGTAGGGAGTTCTTTTAAAAGCGTAATAATAATGAAGAGTTACATACACGGAATACATGTATACTATAGCTAACAACTACAAACACAAATGGCACTTCAAACGGATTTATTTATAGCCTACAATCGTACATACTAAAATACAGACAAACGCAGATGTCAACATAAGAAAATAAATTCCAACCAATATGGCTTACGGTATTTTTATTTTATTTTTTTATAACAAAAAGATTGAAAAATGCATACAATGGCATCATGCAAATAAAATTGTCAGATTTTGCATCTTTTAAAGACTTTTGATAAATTACTGTTTATGTATTCCTTGGGCAATCAGTTATGGCTTACATTTCATTTAGCCTGTCAAGATTCATTTTTAACACCAACAACTGACTGACAGCCAATAGAAGTACAATAATAACCAAACTGTATAGTATACATCACACTGTTCCTGTTTGCAACAAAAACACACCTCCACTGTCAGCCTTGAATCCGTTCTAAACATTAAAAGAAACCATTTCAAATCATTTTCCATTTACAAAGGAGACAAAGACATTTACAGAGAAGTAATTGGGTATTACAAGCTAGTTTGGCAAATACCAAAGTTTACTGCATTTTTGTTCCAATGACAACAAGTGATGCGGCAAGGCATTTTCAGGGCACAAAATAACTGACATCACCGGCAGCAATTGCTTCAAAGCCTCTCAAATAAATAAAAAATAAATACTGCAAAAGTTGCCTGTAAGCCCACCCATCACTGTCGCCAGTGTCTCTCAGCACCAGCACATCTGATCTACAACCCATTCACAAACTTGCTCAGCGTCAGCTGGCCCGTTCTGTCACAATTCAATTTCATTCTGTCTTATCTCATCCTAAGAGAAAATGACTCATTATCATAATGTTTTACGGTTTCCATTCTTTTTACTGTGCACCTCCCACGAGAAAAACGTACTGTATCATTGGTTAATGACAGGCAAACAGAGGGAGGGACGCTGTTAGACTAAGCCCAATATGACTGAGCTGTGATTTTTCCATCTGTGAGCCCCATTGCCAACTCAAAAATGTTTAAAAAGAAAGTAGTAAGATGAGCTGTCTAAAGCGGCATCGAAGTGTTCTAGGATGTACCTAATGTTCTTTTTAACTAGTAAAACGTGTGCTTTCACGAAAGCAGGGGCAGCGCCATGCTTGGGCCTGAGCTCACCCATTTTGCTCATGGGCCCACCCAGTTATGGAGTGATTGACAATTAAAAACATTTCATACCAACCCGTATAAGTCTGTAATTCGCTGCTGTGAGTCTAGCTCATCCTCGTGGTTCAACAATATATATCCTTCCCACCCAACTCAGTACCATTGTCATGGTTATGTAAAAAAGATTGGCGATTGGACGGCTGAGATATCTTCGATAGTATCGAATTCAAGCGCGTCGGCTGCAAACATACAGGAACTTTTTTTTTCATTGCAAGGCAAGCAAGCAATGAAAGAGTTATTTATACTGTATAAATGGGTAATTGTATGTACAAAATAATGTGATATTTTGTAACAATTGTAAGTCACCCTGGATAAGGGTGTCTGCTAAGAAATATAATACAGAACATTTAGCCAACTTTGCAGTAAACCAGAGATATATTTGTGTCTTCCGCATTAGCTATGTCCCGACACATTTTGTAAAAAGAAAACAAACCGACGATCAACATGCCTCTATTCATGTTTTGTTTTTGTTCCCATATAACTGACACTTTTCTAAAGCTCAAAGGGAAATATTAACGTTCACTTTTAGTCACTGTATGACAGCTTTTTAAATTTAAGCTCACTTTGGGAAGTCGAACACACATTTTCTTTACGTGTGGTAGTGACTTGTAGCTCGTTAACTATAAAGAACTTGTGCTGCTATGCCTGTTGGTGGTAAATCGGATGTCCGACTGTCAAAATGTTGACAGTCTGAGAATACGGTGCTATTTCTGACTGTACAGAGTGTCCTCAGTATTGCTAATTACATCATTACATTTACGTCATTAAGTCATCTATGGCCCATCCATGAAAATTTGGGGCCCAGCCAGGAATTAAATCCTGCTGCCGCCACTGCACGAAAGGGGTTAGAATCTATGCCCAAAAACAGAACACGTTTTTTCAGCTGAATTGAGTGTCCAACAATGCATCATAACAAAACAGCAAATCCTTCACAACTGTGAAACTATATAAAGCCTCTCAAATGTAAACATCTAACATTATGTCCATCCAGCTGTTCATCATTGCGATGCAGATCACTCTCCACTGCCTCATGAAGTTTCTATTTCTATTTTTTCTTTTCTTTTTTTTTTTTTTTTTTTTTTAAAAGCCACATTGTTTGTACAGGTTACAGCGATCAGCAAACTACAGTTGCTGAACTTCAGCCATGGGTAAATCTTTTTATACCATTTTTTTTTTTTTTTTTTTTTTTTACAATGGAAAAGTGACCTATATTTTATTTCTGTAACAATTTGTGTGAATCACTCAGAAAACATTGACTTGTGTTTGTTTCCAATTCAAATTTCATCAACATAATAGGCTCTCTTTCTTTTTTGTTACTTTGAGTATGAAATCACCTTGGTGCTATTGGGCTGGATTTATGTTTGGTCTTTTTGCCCCCTAGAACTGCCTTGGTGCCACTAAATCTTCACGCCTAATGAACGCAACACTGCCTTGCCCTTCATGACCTTAACTTCATGCCCTGCATTTCCTTTTTTATTACCAAAATATGACACAGAATTTTAGGAAATCATTTTAAAATTTTAACCTTAACATACTGATCGATTAGTCATCAGATCTAAGCTCAATTAAATCAAACCTGTTTGCTAGCGATATGAAATTGTATTGAAAGACAAATCACAAGTAATCACTTTTATCTGCAACATGGTTTCTTTGTAGGATGATAAACTCCTGGTCTCCATGCTGCTTGGTCACAAGGGAACAAACTGATCTTTTACCCAGAGATCACTGATGTAATCTTTTTTCAGCACCAAAGCCCATGTCACTTCCTCCATAAAAGAACACGTCATAACCAGGCTTGCTACTATTCCATTTTTATTTTTTTGCCCAATCGCAGATTAATAAAGTTTATTTTAGAAATAATTTCGTTTTTTTTTTCCCAATCTATTTTTCAATCTGGCAGGGGGGGGATGTGGTAACCCCAAACACTCTCGCCACCCTAGGGTGGGACCTACAGAGTGAGATTTTTACAGAGTGTTGGAGATTGCAGAGATGGAGTGTAGGTAGAACCGCTGATTGCATTGATGGAGGGTAGGTAGAACTGCTGTGAAACAGATTGTTGAGGTATGATAATAAATGTAGACAGACAGAAAGGTGACAACTTCTTTCCATCTGTATGGACCTGAAAATTGAAGGTTTCCCTTCCCTTTTTTATTTTTGACCAAGTAAGGTTTGTACTTGTTCAGCTAGCCCTAGCTCTTCAGTAGTTGCCTTTCAGTCTTCAGGCAGCTACAAATCAACTGCAAAAAGATTGTGGGAAAACATCATCGTACTATTTTGGACAGCAGATCACGGCTCCACTGTAGGTCCTACAGATCTACTGGAAACTATTAGTCTCCTGGGAGGACTGCCTTGATGACAGTGGTGTCCCACTTTCCTAAGTGTTCTAGAGTCACTGATGCCTAAAAGGCAACTGCTTGTTAAGAATCCCCCACTGGGGAATGTGCCTCTCACAGCTGCCGAGCAGGATAGATCACCGGTCTCATCTCCTTCATATGGAATAGGAGATCCTTCAAACCAGTGCCAAGAGGAAATCACTTTGGAGAGGGGCAAATTACAGCAGTTTGACTTGTGGAGTAATGTCGATGTCTTCATCTGATAAAAGCTGTGACGTTAGTGTCAAATGTTGCCTCTAGGTAAAATGGCTAGTATATACTAGTTGGTGTAGATGTCTGATTGACTGCAGACAGCCTTTCCCCCCAGCTTGTGTTGATATTAGGTGATCCACCTTGTAGATATTAACATGAGTTGCATGTGGAGATGATGCAATCCTTTTCCAGATAGGTTTCAATCCATCCTCAGATGGTGTAGCCAGAAAGAAATTCAATTTCAGCTGTTAACAAGTAGAACTTACCCCTTAAGATGTTAAGGAAAACATCCTCATATGTTTAGATCTGGCTAACTGAATTCGAGAGGATGAAATCCCTAAACCACTCCCACAGGGAAAGATGGCGGCACACCTGTCAGAGCATTGGAATAGCCAGTATAAAAACTATTCAACAATGAGGAAATATTGCAAGTTATAGTCTGTTTTTTCTTCATTGTGAAAAATTGGGTATACCTTCCAGTTTCCCTTTTGCCAAGGTCTTTAGATGAACCCCAAAGCCCACAGGTGTGATTAACTGATTAATCATTAACATCAATTAAAAGCCCTACTTACCACACAGTACATTTTGAAGTTGATTTTTGAAGTATGATGGGCGATTGTAGCAATTTATTAAAAATCATACATCTTAAAACCTTGTTAAGAATACAATCTATAATACCTTCAGCACTGCATACAGACTGCTCACAGTGCAAGCAATCAACTTCAATGACAGTCATCTACAGTAAAACACACTAGGTACTGTAGTGGTTACACCTGTCCAAGTTTATAGACCATGCAAAAGCCAATGTGTCTTTAAACTTTTGACACAAACATAGTTTCTAAAACAGGTATAATTTTGCATAGGGTTTAAAAGGCAAAAGTGCCAGCACTAGCCACTATAATTACATATAAAGACTACCTCCTGCTACCCTGTACTTCAGTCATCCATTTTCAGTTAGAGTGTGTTCTCTAGCCAAAGGCAGAAATAAAAGATGGATGAAGTAATGGCTTAGAAATACAGTACTTATTTGTTTACAGAACAAAAATAAACTAAAGTTTATTTTCTTAAATATCAAAAAAGCTTCTGCTCAGGTGTTTCTGTATGAATAACTGAAGCAGCAGCTGCCACACAGGGTCAAACACTGAAATAATAAATACTGTAATTTAGGATGTCTACTGTACATTGACATGAACTAAACAGAGACTGGCTGATATTTATTTAAGAATATTTAAACAAATGAATACAGCCGATTCTGTAAATCAACATCCTTGGTACAGCCATGATTCATACAGTAACACAAACCAGTTTCCAAAAGTACTCATTTTTATAAACTATAAAACATGTTACGTCTATAAAAGCAAGAACTGTCTGGGACGCCAAACTTCTACTCGCATGCAAATATACACCATTACATTTTTAAAACAGTTATTAAATTCTTTGTGCCACAATGTTGTTCACTTGGAGTTAGTAGACTAGAGTTAGAGTTAGTAGTTGAATAAAGACCACTGTTGTATATTTTCTATGTAATGATGTAACAGGGGGTCTTAATACCTGCTACTTTTGTTGTGGGTGTCCGTTGAATGATGACAGAGAGAGACAGAGGGATGCAGTTGACAACACCACTCAGGCCTCCAGGTTGTATTTCAAATAAAACAACAGGTGGCTGCCGCTAGGGTACCAGCAATGATAGCCCTAGTGCAGGAGGACATACACAAACAGACTGTAATCAAAATAATAACTCCAAAACAAAACACAGTGAGAAAACAGCTAAAAAGAAAAGTTTGCCAAACACTGGCTTAGCGCTGCTCCCACTAAAAGGGAGGCCCCGCTCCTGAACCTACTCTGACACACTAAAATAAACTGTTGTGGGATCAAAATCCCCTAAATGAATCCCTACACAACTCACTCACCCTGGCTCACCACACAGTAGTGAGGCTGCACACTTGCTGAAACAACCAAATCTGGCATTCCAGCTCCTTTTTATGCCATGTGGCTGGGCTTAACTGATCTTCAATTAGTTAATTAAGCCCCAGCCACATTCCGCACATGGATTTCAGAGTTGGATTGAACCCCATCCCTGCCAAACTTAAATTCAAAACTTTTCAACTTTATTTACAAGTGCACAAACCCAACATATCTAGTACACACTGGCATTGAATATTCTATTTAAACTATACATATAAAACAATACATTATTTACACATGCAGGGCTTTTGCCCTGCTACAAATGAAAATAAAATTACTATGAAATGATACAAGATCTGAAGATTTGAAGCGATATCTGATAAAATATAGCAAATAAAAGTAGAGGAATGATGTTAATCTTCAGTTACAATGGGCAGATGTACTTATGAAGCGAAACCTGGGAATCATTATTGAACTTGAAAGAGCCAAGATATTTCATACACTGCATAGCCAATGCTTGCAATTTCCTAAACTGTAGGTGGGAATGATTCAGAATAGAACAGAATTTGCTATCATTTGGCCTCATTCTTACAAACTGAAAACACACAGTGATCAGCTAGTGTAGAAAGGGAAATTAATTTGATCGTATATTTGTAATTTAACATAATAGGACTGGACTGCTAAATATGCAGCATCCCAAATCATTTCATGGTGCAGATCAGTACTGTGTGCTGGATACATCTTTTATGACTTTGGTTCATTGCAGTTAATTTCCTTTCATGCAGCTTAGCCTACTGTACACCATATGTTTAGCCAGTCTTCTTTCCCTGAAGATAATATTTTTCGCATTCTGTTTCTGACATCTTGCCAGCACTTCTTTCACACACCCATCACAATACACAGCAGACTTGCAGGGATAATATTGTATACAGTACATTTACTGCAGTACATAAGACCCTGCCGCTATGATACTATACAGGGACAACATGTAACAGAGGTACTATATACAATTCCTTAAGCGTTTAGTTTAAAACAACAGGTCTAGCCTAGACATATCTACAGTGACAGCTCAACATTTTAGGATCTGATTTTTAAAGTACTTTGTTTTTGTCTAAGCAAAATTAAATAGCAAATGGACTACGTACTGTATTGAGGACCTCTACTGTAAGTTATTTCTTTGTTTTTCTTTTCTGAAATATGGTGCTATGTTTTACACTGGTTTAATACAGTAGTTGTAAACTTTATTTCGGCACAGGGAAAAAACAAAATCCACATTCATGTTTGTTATTGTATTACAGTTGTCCAATTGAGGCCTTCAGAACTGCTTTCAGGTCAAAGGCTTTCTTCATTCCTCACACATTATTCAATTACATCACTAGAGAGCGTCTTGAGGAATTGTGCACAAGACACCCAATCATTAACCATTTCAAGGCAATTTTACAAAAAAGTATACTACTGTACATAAATGTCATGATACAGTATCTTACTTTATAGTGTTGCGCACCAGTGTATTTAAATACTGCATGTGAAGACTAACGTAGCATTCCAACTAGTACAAAACATCAGTGTGCGTTTAAAATGTTAACATTTAAGGATGCAATAGTTTAACTACTCAACAACCATTTAAACCCAAAGGATTATAATGCTTTCTAAATTAAAAATCGTTCTAAAGCCTTCATTTATAGTCAGCATTCTGAACTAGGTTAACAAGTTTAGCATTCTTAAACAAACACATTCTTAAAGAACACCTTACCCTGGTTATAAAAAAGAAAACCAGGTGTTTGTTTGTTTGTAGTTTTTGAATTGTCAGAACACATCAGGTCTTTTAAATGTATGAAGACAGTTACATTAACTTTAAGTGTCTGAACATCGCCGCAGGCAGACTATTACCATATGTGCTGGGTGGGGAGTTTAAAAGAACAGAACTAATTAACCTACAGTACTATTTCAGTGATCAGCATCCCTTTCAGCTTTGCTTAAAGGGTTTAAAAAAAAAAAAAAAAAAAGTGGACAAAAGGCAACACATGCTACTACATTTTTTATTAAGAATTAAAGTAAATAATAAAGCAACACAGATGCTATATTATTTTTACTGATATTCATTTGGAGATTTTTTTCTTCTTTATTTATTGCGAGCCAGTTGCTAGTGAACAATTTAAATCTGCCGTTTATTTTTCCATCATGGAACAGGTATCGATACATTGGGTCGTATATACAGGTGAAGATATCGACGCAGCATTGTCGCCGGGATTCCAGTTAAAGCTTGTGTAGTCCAGGGTGAATGGCACATAATGTACGCGCATCAAAAACGCAGCAGCAGCCATATATAGGTTGTTAAAATGTGCCGTGCGTCCTGGACTATGATATGAATGACAGGTCAAAATACATTAAAATTGTTCAGTGTGTGTTCTCTATGCCACGTGCCACACAGCAAAACATTTGTAGAGCTCATTTTTGGGGGAGCTGGGGGGGGGTTGGGGATGCAAGGGGCCCGCTCTGCAGCTGCCCACGGGTGATTTAGCCCACCATGAAATTTAATTGCAGACCCCTTGCTATATAGTGTCATCTTCATATTGCTGGAATAATATAAACATAAAAACAGCCTACTAAGTAAATCTGTTTTACACTAAACTAAAGTACATTACCACAAAGATGTGAAACATTTTTATACGAAATTCTATATTAAGCTGCCAGTCATTTAATATCGCTTGCAGTAATGTACTTTGTCAATAAATGAACATTCATAGAGCTTTTCTGAATGAAAAACACACCAGAACATGGTCATTCTCTATAGAAAAAAGCTAAATCAGGTTCCCACTGTACAATATATAGTGTAGAATGTACAGCAATTTGCTTCTCTATTCTAAGCCTTGTACAGTACAGACAGCTGTATATTTCGACACGTCTACAATAATACAGCAAGCTATCCCTAACATCCAGTAATGCTGGGGCTTCCTAATTATGGCTAGAGCTTTAAAAGCCAACACACTGTACAGTAGCTTCAATCTTCCCTTGTAATCTTGCATTTTGTAGTTACAACAATCCACTCACTTGATGGATGAAATGGGAGAACTGCAAGCTGGTCCAATAAACCTGTAACAGCACACTGATGCATTTTTCTTCCTGGTAAGTGGTTGACACAGACGCTATTATCAAACCCAGACAGGGCAAGAGTCTACTTCCATTTTTTTCCTGCAGATGTTACTACTGGCAAGAACACACTCTACAAAACCTTATTTTTATTCAAATAGCAATGCACTCTCGAGACTTCCAGTGATTTTAGGGGAAAAAAAACAAAAAAAAAAACAGCCTGTACAGATCTGTACAGTATCAAGTGCTTAAATATTTAATCATGGATGCAATCTAGAAGATGTAAAGTTTCCTGAAAACTCCACCCCTACCCTTAAAATGACACAGTGCAACAGGGGAAAAAAACAAGGCTGTCACTGTGGACGCCTAGCAGTAGGTCAGTAAGCCACTAGCTGAAACAGCCAGAAAATTACTGGTGTGAAGTTTCAATTAACATGGTTTGCTTCACAAACTTCTTACAGTACGTAGCCAGTGGAAAATCATGATATCATTTTGAAATAAGCAGCATTCATTGAAAACATATGGCAGGCAAAACAAAGCTATAGGTCAGCTGGTCTGAGTCTACTTCATTGTAAACAGCTTGTAAAAGAAAGTTAAACACACTTACTGTAGGTTATTACAGAAGGAACTCTATTATACTTTACATACTGTACTAATAATATTGCTTTTAAGTACAGTATCAAATTAAGTGCTCAGTCTCTTTCTATGAGGTAATATTCCTGTTTGAATATTATATTTTTCAAATTTAGAATTATTTAAAACCTACAGTACAATCTAATTTTGTAGTTAGACTTTTTATCAAAATAAAAAAATCACTTGTTACAGCTCATACAGAATGTAGTTAGTCCTTGAAGCAGTTTATTTTCTGTATTTCAGATATAGAAAACCTACAGTGCAGCATATAATGTAACATTTTGTACCTACTGTGGTTATGCGCTACATAGTCCAATACCTTACTGTACAGTAGTACAAGGTACGTTTACAGAACTAGGTAATGCTACAGAAACTACAACTAAGAAAATATGTTTTTTGGAAATACATACAAAAATTCTACCTAAGACCGATCTGCTATGTTGAGCAGAGTTTTCTTTATTATGAACTTAAATGACAAATTCAGCATTGCACTTTGGCAAAGGCCTGCTTCAACAAAAACATATGGCAGCCAACTGTGCGAAATTATAAAAAGCGCCCAGATGCATATCTTTCATAAGCAAATTGTTATATTGTGTACACAAAGTCAAGAAAGCCAACAACTTCAGTTAGATTTAACACGCACTTGCTGCTTTTCTAAGTGGCAGTTCCTGTTTCTTGCTGCTATGGCTAATTAGTTCATAGAATCCTGGAGATTGAACATTAATCAAGGCAATGGCCACCCCCTATCATACCCATAAATCGGACCCAATATAAAAGTTCAAACTATCCTCCCCAGTCTGTTGTGTTCAGCCCTAGGGTTGGTGCTGGAAGCCAATCAATGTGTGCTAAGTGCCAGGCTCCATCAGCGGGTAAATAAAAACAGCCAGTGTTTCGCTGGCAGCCGTGGGCTCAGTGAGTATCAATACCCTATTTCATGGAACAGAACCATTGTCCGGCGCAAGCTTTTTCATTACATCAACCGTACACAGCAAACTGCAGAATCCTTTGTAAAGAACGCCAAGAATGCAGGGTAAACAGCATGATGTCTCAGTTCCTACAAAACACTTCTGCGCGCATAAATATATATATGTGTGTGTGTGTGTGTGTGTGTGTGTGTGTGTGTGTGTGTGTTGTGTATATATATATATATATATATATATATATATATATATTACACACACACACACACACACACACACAGTACTGTGCAAAAGTTTTAGGCAGGTGTGAAAGAATGCTGTAAGGTAAGAATGCTTTCAAAAATAGACATGTTAATAGATTATATTTATCAATTAACTAAATGCAAAGTGAGTGAACAGAAGAACAGTCTAAATCAAATCCAGATTTGGTGTGACCACATTTTGCCTTCAAAACAGCATCAATTCTTCTAGGTACACTTGCACAAAGTCAGGGATTTTGCAGGCATATAGTCAGGTGTATGATTAAACAATTATACCAAACAGGTGCTAATGATCATCAATTCAGTAAGTAGGTTGATACACAATCATTAACTGAAACAGAAACAGCTGTGTAGGAGGAATAAAACTCTGTGAGGAACAGCCATACTCAGCTAGCAAGGTGAGGTTGCTGAAGACAGTTTACTGTCAAAAGTCATACATCATGGCAAGACTGAGCACAGCAACAAGACACAAGGTAGTTATACTGCATCAGCAAGGTCTCTCCCAGGCAGAAATTTCAAGGCAGACAGGGGTTTCCAGATGTGCTGTCCAAGCTCTTTTGAAGAAGCACAAAGAAACGGGCAATGCTGAGGACAGTACACGCAGTGGTCGGCCAAGGAAATGTACTGCAGCAGATGAAAGACACATCACGCTTACTTCCCTTCGCAATTAGAAGATGTCCAGCAGTGCCATCTGCTCAGAATTGGCCGAAAACAGTGGGACCCTGGTACACCCATCTACTGTCCGGAGAAGTCTAATCAGAAGTGGCCTTCATGGAAGACTTGCGGTCAAAAAGCCATACCTCCGACTTGGAAACAAGGCCATGCAACTCAACTATGCACAATAACACAGGAACTGGGGTGCAGAAAAATGGCAGCAGGTGCTCTGGACTGATGAGTCAAAATTTGATATTTGGCTGTAGCAGAAGGCAGTTTGTTCGCTGAAGGGCTGGAGAGCGGTACACGAATGAGTGTCTGCAGGCAACAGTGAAGCATGGTGGAGGTTCCTTGCAAGTTTGGGGCTGCATTTCTGCAAATGGAGTTGGGGATTTGGTCAGAATTAATGGTCTCCTCAATGCTGCGAAGTACAGGCAGATACTTATCCATCATGCAATACCATCAGGGAGGCATCTGATTGGCCCCAAATTTATTCTGCAGCATAATAACGACCCCAAACATACAGCGAAAGTCATTAAGAACTATCTTCAGTGTAAAGAAGAACAATGAGTCCTGGAAGTGATGGTATGGCCCCCACAGAGCCCTGATCTCAACATCATCAAATCTGTCTGGGATTACATGAAGAGAGAGAAGCAACTGAGGCTGCCTAAATCCACAGAACTGTGGTTAGTTCTCCAAGATGTTTGGGCCAACCTACCTGCCGAGATCCTTCAAAAACTGTGTGCAAGTGTACCTAGAAGAATTGATGCTGTTTTGAAGGCAAAGGGTGGTCACACCAAATATTGATTTGATTTAAATGTTTCTTCTGTTCACTCACTTTGCATTTTGTTAATTGATAAATATAAACTATTAACATGTCTATTTTTTAAAACATTCTTACTTTACAGCATTTTTTCACACCTGCCTAAAACTTTTGCACAGTACTGTGTTTGTGTGTGTGTGTATGTATGTATGTATGTATGTATGTATGTATGTATGTATGTATGTATGTATGTATATATATATAATATATATATATTATATATATATTATATATATAAACGACTTGGTTCTTTAAACTCTGTACAGCCTGAAAATCATCAATTAAACCTCAAGCATAAGTGCAGAATTCTTTCTTGAAAAATAATTATGAAATTCTATATTGCAATAAATGATTCTATTAGATAAAATAAGCCGTGTCAGCATACTCTTGCGAAACTATTTTAGACATTTATAAAAATGTCATTAGAACCTCAAACTTAGCTATCAGGTAGAAGTCGTTTAAAGTGAATGTACTGTTTTTACAGAAAGTCAGTATGCAGGGGAGGTAGGCTATATAAGGCCTTCATATTATAGTGCATGCAATTACTGTTGAGTATTTATTTTAATTGCCCCGTTTCTTTTCCATCTTTAGGTTCTCCATAGCATGATGTAGTATGGCTGCAATAATATATATATCATATATAATATATATATATATATTATATATTATATATATATATTATATATTATATATATATATATATATATATATATATATTGGAAGTATATTTTCATAATTAACCTGATTCCGTTTAATAAAATAATTGGACTAAGGCAGTTTATTTTAATCAAACACAACCAAGAAGCAGAGATGAAAAATGGCATGTACCATAGTAGAGACACTACAGGGTACAATACAGTAGATGTATGTTATGTAAAAACAAATCAAACCGATATTGAATTATGTTGTTGGCCCAGTGCCCATGCAAGGAATCACTATTGAACAATCAGTTTATACATTCTGGCTCGAGGCCCAGGATACTTGCTATTCAACCAATTATAATAAAAGTACAAGGTTTTCCTCCAGAGAGCATCTTCAGGCAATTTAAAGGGAAAGCATCCCATCATGAGCGACCCCACAAAGGAAGCACAGAGTTGCCAAGTTACAGTCCTTGGGAAGAAGAGTCATTCCCACCGATGCACAAAAAGCTGGTTTTCAAAGCGGAACTACAGTAACCCAGAAAACAAAAACACTGGGCAATCTATTTATTATGTACTGTACTAGAAATAAGGATAGCATTGGTCCCACAATTCTATATGAAAAAAATAAATAAATATTAAACTTTCTGTAAAACTTGATGACCAGAGCATGTACTATGGTGCACTACATCCAGGCAAAATAAGCTAAGGGGTGCTGTAGCTATTGCAGCAAGCACAGATAAACATATTCATGCTACAGTACATGTGACATGACTTTAAATTGGGACAACTTGGATGGGGCTCAGCTGAGTACTGTTCCACCTTGGATTGTTCCCAGCTATTGTGACAGGAAATACAGTATCAGCCCACCACTTTCCTGGGCTGTTTAGCTCGGGATTCATCGCTGGGAGGGTTGACGAGCTGGGGATACTGTAACACTGAATGAAAAAATTGGTCACAGTTGAAAAGTTGGTAGTAGAGGAAGAATAAGACACAATCCATACTGTAGTAACCCTCACAGGGAATACTAATAACAAAACTGGTACAGTTCTTACTGTAGTAGTCAAAAATAAGCTTACAGTAGAATCACAACAGACAATGGGAGGCTCCAATTATAGCAAAAGCTTAGTCTTCAATTCCCATATGGCAGCTTTTCAAACCACTCAGGCCATTCCCTGACCTTGGGTGGGGGGGATGGCCGGATTTTTTTTTTTTTTTTTCCGTGAAAACGTATAATTTGTTTTTTTTATTAAAAAAAAAAAAACTATTATATATATATATATATATATATATATATATATATATATATATATATATATATATATATATATATATATATATATATATATATATATATATATATATATATATATATATATATAATGAGGGGACTGCATCATCATTCTCACTGGTGTTGCTTTAAAATATGCTGCTTTCAGGAGACCTAACAGCTGTTCATCACTATAAGAGAGCACTCTCCATTGCTTTTGCCATTGCCTGACGTGAAGTTTTTGCATGCAGCAGAAAAAAAGGGTGCTTTTCTTATAAATAAGCTCTCAGTTTCTTTTATTTAACTCTTTAAACTCAGCCCTATTTCTGCCTGTTTCTCACTGTTTTCATTTATATTTTTAACTAGTGGATAGTTTGTACTGCATGCATGTAACATGTCAAAAGAAAGACCACAAAATGCACTTTCATATTATGTAAGTTGCTTCAGGATCAGGCATACTACAAGTGGTAGAGATGAGAACATATGTTTTAAAAAAAAAAAACACTTTCCCAAAAAAAAAATCATGTGTTTGGTCACTGCTATTTAAAAAAAAAATAATAAATGCGCTTGTAAGCTTTCTAACGATACCGCCCCTTTCAGTCTAGCAGCTACAGTGACGGAGCAATACACTCAAAACAAAACCTAAGCTGTGAACTGTCACATGATGAGAGGCTTAACTTCAGACAGTCGTAGTTCCGGCTAGGATTACCACATACACACACTGAATATGTCTCTGGAAAGCACCAAGTCTGTACTTTTAAACCACGAAGCAGATAGGTGGCTTTTACAGTGCCCGAGTAATATGTGTGTAAACTTCGGTGCGCTGGTGCCCCAAAATGAATGGGACCGAGTTTAAGAGTTAAAGCGAGTCACCACTTGCAAAACAACACCTAGATAGTGTACCGAGTTTCTATAAACCTTAAAGATAGCGGTAGAGAATCACGTACAAGAGAATAAAGTCTTGCGGCACTTAAACTATCCAGCACTACTTTTGTTTATTTATTTATTTTAACCAGAACTATTCAGAATGCAGCTCATAGTGCTTTCGTCATTGACACCCGCTTCCTTAGAGATTGTTGTAGTCTTTCAGGCATTCTAAATTGGGTGAAAAATACAGTAGCTTGGTCTCTTAAGATATATCTGCGGGATATTCCACACTGAAAGTTGCAGACATGCAGGAGCAACTTGGAAAAAACGTGATTCCTGCAATCCCGCATGGAAATTCAAGCCCTGCCAAAATAATAGCCTCTTAAAATGTATTTTATTCATGGATACCATTTCACATGGAATACTTCTTATGAACCACAAGCCTAAATTTTCAGCTCTGTATATAACTATCTTTTGTTTCTAATGTGTGTGTATATATGTATGTATGTATGCATGTCCCTGCCTCTGGGACTCATATGATTAAGGTGATGCATCTCATAGGGATGTTCTTGGAGACAAAAAATGAATAAAACGATGGTATGGTCGAGGCAAATGTTAGCAACATACAGTTCAATTCACAAATCAATTTCACTGTTAAATGATTTACAAATGTATGCTTTAACTTCTACTATTGTTTTGCTCCCTTTGTATCAGTACTGTACCTAGACAAATCACAAGACCCCCCACCCCTCCACATTACTACAAGGCATAAGGTACAGTTACAGCTTTAAAAGAGACTGTACCAACCCAACTAACACAACTCTGAATAATCCCATTAATCCCTGTACTTTTAAAATATTGTATCCATAGAAAGAACCACTCCCATGGCGTACTGTACAGCCAAAGGTAAATCTCCCAACTGTCCTACTGTGATCATATCTAATTTACAGTGTGGTGTGCAGTGCCTAGTATATTGAAGGTTCAATACAGTGCAAGAGAAAAAAAAAATCTTTTGATCTTGCCATTGTGTAGGGAAACAAAACAAGTTTCACACTATTGCATGTTCAATACCCTTGAAATACAGGTCCAGTTGGATATTAATCTTTTTACAGCAGGCACAGGACGCAACTGTGAAATGTTTGAAACATTGAAAAACAAAATTACTAAACACAGTAGTGTGAGCCTGTGAAGTGTCTGGATCTATCAGCCAATCATTTTACAATTGCCTCTGATACATTTAAACCAAAAATCAATGGAGCAACAGCTTACCACCGGAGGCGGACACACAGGGGTTGTCATGGAAACCGTTCAGGGGATATATGAGTCATTGGGTACTACAATATGAGGGATAACTACAACACTGAAAGCATAATACATAATTTAAAAATCACAGCAATGTTTTGAGATTTAGTGAAATATGGCATTAACAAATCAACTAGTTAATTTCCTAGAACCTGATAAAGCTACTGTTTCTCCAAATAATGTTATGCTTTTGCCCAAATAAACAAATCACAGCATTTATTTGAGAAAAAATACCCTCAAGGGCCCCTCAAAGGCCCTTGCAAGATTCTCAATAGAACTGACAAGCACAGTACCAAACAGTTTTTTTTTGTTTTTTTTTTTTTTTTTTTTTTTTTTGTGTAATGTACAGTATGCATTGTTTTTTTTGTAAGGAACTAAAGCTCAGGTCCATACTGTACGTGCAGTGATTTTTTATGGTCCCACAGTGCAGAAAAATGTACATTTACTCAAAATATCAAACAAAACACAATCTTAAAACCACAAAATGAACAGGAAGTTGTTTTACCCTATCTTACTGTAACACTATCACTCTGCTAATAAATCTGGACACAACCTCATTCAGTTTCAAATTAAGACATACATTCAGCAATTCTCCCCAAAAGATGTTGGCGAAGATGACACTGATTATCTGTATCCCAAGTGCCAACACCCCTTTGACTTCTTTTTAGTGGTCTCAGTCAACAGTCCTGTCACAGCACCATGGCAACCAGCCCTCAGCATACAAACATGCTTATGTGTGAAAGGGGCTATTTAATGCAAACACATGCTTACCATTCAGCAGCCTTTAATTGAAACAATACTTTTACACACCAGGCTCATTTTATAAATGGATTTTTAGTATTAGTGTGGCCAAAATAATATATTATATTTGAAACCCCCGTAATTCCCACTGGAATCTGCAATGGACTACATTGATGAAAAGAATTTAGAAAAATATAACCTAAAAAAAAAAAAATAATAATTATCTGTTGTCATAAACTGTAAGCACATGTGCCTCATAGTTGCTGATGAATAATTGGAAGAAAAGAAGAAAATAAAGAAAACAGGGTACATCTACTAACTCCACCATAACTGATTACAAAGTGGCCAGGTTTAAAGTGACTACAAAAAAGACCACTGCAATACCCTTCTTAATATGGTTTCTCATTTGTCACACGCAGATAAGGTGCAGTAAAATAATTCTAGGACTGCCTAAACTGCCTATCTATATATTTTATTAGTAGCTCATTAAACAGGCAAACAATTATTTATTTTTAAACTGGAATTGTGGGTATACTGCATACAGCAGCTGGATATTGACCTCCCACTGCTTTGTTTACAATTCCCTATCCAAAAGACCAAAAGGATTAAAGCAGATATTACATCTCATTTCTTCAATGTCTAATAAGACACAAGGAACTAAAAAGTACAGTATAGCCTACAGTAGTGTGGTTCAAACAAATCTAGTACGATAACTGTAGTCTGCAGCTACCAAAGACTGTTGACCTACAGTGATGCCTTGCCACATGGTAGAATTCACAATGAACACATTATTTAAAGTACTTTACACCATATTTACTCATAACAATCTAAAGTACAACAGCAAGGTTATACTGTAAATGAATGTGATCATGCAGTGAAATACCTGTGTTTACATCCCTTTTTGATCTCAACACAAAATAAACAAAACTGTGGCTCCAACGCTCATGATGCTTCCTAAGTACCAAGCCATAGAATGTGATGTTAATGGCACCAGTAAAAGCCATTCTAATTACACCACAGGCAAGGAATTAATTCATTTGGCCTAACTGGTTGATAGAGAAGAATTACACATACAATTGGAGAGTATAGTAGCCTTACTTTTAATGCAGCCTCTCTTATAGATGTGTACTGTACAGTACTGGTTTCCAGAGGTTGGGAACCCATGTGATGTGTCTAAATCTGTTCAAACCTAACTGTGGCGGACAGTCCCGATACTTATTTTGTTCCGCTTGTTTGTTTGTTTGGCCAAAGTGCCCTTTTGTTTGTTAAAGTATTTTTGCTTTGTATAAATCTTTATAAAAAAGCTGAGCACCGTAGCGTCTCAGTTCGCCCCGTCATTACTTGTTTTGGTTTTATTTCCCTGGTCTGTTGCGAGTCACCCCTGCAGCCATCCTGTTCATACAGTACAGCAGAATACCAGTCCCAATATTCTAAAGAATGGTAAAGTTTTGAAAAAAATTAATAAATAGAAAACTGTCAACAATAGAATAGAACAAATTTATTTTAGTCCTTAACATTTATAGAACTGTATGATTTGAATGTTGTTTAATAACCACTTTCAAGTGCTATATCACATTTCTGACCTCCACATTAAATTGCTTCTGTTTGTATGGCTTGTCAACACACAACATACTGTACAGTACCCTTCTGAAAACAGAAGGCAAACTTCCATTGTATATTCTACTGTAGGATAACAAAGACAACAAGCATGGTTTCATTTTCATTTTCAAACACATAAAAAACGTGCCTCAACTGGTAGCCTAAAGCAAAAGTAATGAATACATTCAAGAAGACATTCAAGAACTTCAATGCATTGTTTTTCTAGCCTCTCAAGGAACTGAAATAAGCAAATTGATTCTGTGATCTGTGAAGAATTATGTAAGTGAAAACATAAGCCATACCATAAAAAAAAAAAAAAAAAAAAAAAAACTTTGGGACTACAGTAAATATTCTTACTTTGACAGCAGAATTACAACAATGTCTAAGGATACATTTAAGTGCTGAAGGTATCTAAAGTTTAGCAAATTAATGTATTAGTATTGCAGTTCGTGTAAATATCCAGATCCTGTACCTATTTTGCTTTGTAGCATACACTGGTTTTGTTTTAGTCAGAATATATTTTTACATTACCACATCTCTTTGTTTATATGCTGTAATACATAGTGCAGTAAGACGGGCATGGATACTTGCAGCCTACACATGGGCATCTCATTTTATCAACAATACTTGTTTTCTTATAATCACAAATCACAAACTACAGTACAAACCTCAAAGAAAACCATGAATTTACTATACAATAATACTGTAATAATCTTTAAATTAAAACACAGGTTCTCTTAAACAGCTATAAATAATTCCTTTGTAAGCAGAACACCTCAAAGTAACTGTTTGTTCAATAATTCTTCCTCTTCAAACCACTTTACCTAAACACAAGAATCAAAGTCCAATCCTATAGTGAAAGGCAGATGCTCAACTGGCATGTGAATAGTTAATGTTTTTCACTAATATAGCCATGGTCCAAGTATTCTAAAATCTGGATTGGGTCCAAGGAGCACTTCTTGTCAAATTATTAATATATGCTTGATAACATATGTTCAGAGAATTATCATTCAAATAAGGTTTTACTGTAGTAAGTAGTGATATCTGTAGAAGTATCTGAAGCAGGTCAAACACAAACCAGAAAGATATATTCATGCATATTGCCTGCAATATCTTGCACAGTGGTGTCTGTCTTGCTCCTTATTGAGACAACTTATCTTGTTTTACACTCAATATCAACCACTACAGTATAAAAATCCAAGGACCTAAAACCTAGCCATGCAGGGGCTTTAATCTGCTCATGTATAACGTAATTGACAGGGTAACCACAAGGTCATCTTTGCATACAGAAGTGCTGGAAGCTGACATATTAGCAAAGGGGGGAACTGACTTCTGAACTGTTAACATATACCTGAACTTTAAGGAAACTGTGCTTACAGTATGACCACAAAAATGTGCTAAAATGTTTTAAACCTAGATTTATTATAAACCATGAATTAGGACTGTCCATAGGTACAGGGCTCCGCTTCAGACAAAAGTGTGCCAAAATAGGGTGAGTGAAGGGTCATGTTTTGACGTGCAAGTAATCAGGTTGTGGCGCAAATAGTCATGGTTGGCGAGGGAGGGATCAGGTTATGCTGCATTTCCTGTCTACTTTTCATACAGTATTTACATACGGGAAATGGTTCTATTGGGGCTCAGTCAAACGACATTTTCCAGGTCTTTGGCAGAAAATATTAAGTCAGCTTTCCAGAGAATTTTAGTTGAAGGAGGCAAGCAGGGACAGCAACCACTATCAGAAGAGAGTCAGAAGAGAACACAAAGAAAATAATATACAGCATGTTGAGGCAGGACATCTGAATATCCCTTTGAATTATTGTTTTACTGCTGTTTTGACAAGAGTAATCAAAAGGCCATGTGTAATGTGCCATGTCCTACCCATGGTTAACAGATAAAAAGGTTCTAAAAGAGCAAAACCAACACAGAAAACCACACACAAGGAAAATCTACTTTATAGTATAACCTTTCCCAGAGAGGTTAAAGAAAAAGAGCATCCTGAATATACACTTCCCCAGGCAATTAATGATCAGTCTGCCACAAGGCATCAACATGCATCGCACTGTAGCTTAAATGGAAGCAAATAACAGTAAGTGATCTGATTAAACACTAGACATCCTAATGCTGAATGTACATATTGTACCTAAATGATATTCATCACTTTTGCACAAGTAAGAAGTCCCTTGACTCTGGTTTAGTGAAGCTTATAAAAAGTCAGATGGAATTGGTGAAACTGTTCATTTCAATAATAACTGAAAGAGACTGCTTCAAGAGGATCCCGAGTGGCACATTCAGTAAATGCCCTGTGGTCTGGACGTTGCCGATTAGAGTCTAGGCTAGTCCTTTGGCAACCGAATACAGGAGCTCCCAGGTGGCGCTCAATTGGCCGAGCGCCACCCGGGCGGAGGGAGGGTTAGGTCGGCCAGGGTGTCCTCAGCTCACTGTGCACCAGCGACCCCTATGGACTGGCCGGGCTAGGGCAGGCTTGCCTGTAAGCTGCCCAGGGCTGCGTTGTCCTCCGACGCTGTAGCTCTGGGTGGCTGCATGGCAAGTCTGCAGTGTGTAAAGAAGCGGGCGGCTGACGGCACACGCTTTGGAGGACAGCGTGTGCTCGTCTTCGCCCCTCCCAAGTCAGCGCAAGGGTGGTAGCAGTGGACTGAGCCTAAAATACAATCAGATATTGCTAAATTGGGGAGAAAACAATAAAAATAATTGATGACTATTAAATTTTAAAAAATTATAATGAAATAAAATAAAAAAGACGGCTTCATACTGGCAGCACACTAGCAAAGTGTACTACCTAAAACAAACTGTAGCAATGGCCACTGTCTGCTGGTTATATTCCACTGTACTGCAACTGGAGAGTGTGGTTTCCATGGGATTAAACTGATTCAATATGAGTTCCTGAAAGTCTGACAGGTTGTCCTCAACTGAATCAGCATGAACAGAATGTAAAGCAAACACTAAATATTCAGTCTGCACAGAAACAATAAATAACTCACTGGTTCACCATATTGATTCAGCCATGGACCATCTTAAATTCAGACCACAATGACTTCTTTATTTACAGCACGTACAGTACAGTAACACGCTTTTCTTTTCTTTGTGTCGGTTTCCAAAAGCTTTGATGACACGTGACTGCGTTGCATTTGCACAGGCTTCTTGCTGCCTGGTGTTAATTACAACAATCCACGAACTCCAGTCACCGGCTGCCATCAGAAGAGCATTAGGTTTGCATCCACAGTGGCACGTGGTCTTCATTTAAGAGTCACATTTAAAAAACATCCATCTGCTGTAATAACATTTATTTTATGACACATAAATGTAATTCCACTACAATGCGATGATAAAACTTTGCAAAACAAGAAGTCAAGTACACAAAGTCCAGGCAACTGTAATGCCTACTTATTTTGTGTAATGAGTTCTATACAATTGATAGCATAAATGTCAACTACCTATAAAGTGTGTTTTGACTGCTGGGGTATTCAAGGTTTGCATAATACGCAGTATGTACAGGAGTATAACTGACTTCTACTGTAAAATAACCAAGTGGCAAGTAGACACAGAGAAGGCTAATGTGGAACTTGAAGAATGTAATAAGCAGAGACAAGACCGACAGCAAAACACAAGTGTACAAATAGCCATTCTGGATTCTGCTGTCAGTATAGGAATATTGTGCTGTTTATAAATGTACTGTTGGTTCTCACAATGCATGACAAAATGTTTACAAAATTGCTGACCGTGGTTTTTCAATTTGTCTGACGATGCCAACTTGAGATGAAAACACAGAATTGGTGATATCTCCTCAAAATGTGAACAGTAACAATGCACATAAATAGTTTCATTAAAACCTTTGTAGTGCAACAGTACGACTTCCTTTCAGCCAATTCAAAGCACACCAAAGGCAAAACAAGTGGCACATGCAGAGTGACAGATTGAGTGCATGTCTCCTTCGGTGCATTTAGACTGTTACTTGATAAAAAGTATACAAATGAAATGTAATACAATATTTTTTATTATACAGCTTAAGTTTGCAATTAGTATTTATTTATTCTTATATAAAATAGCTTTTTTATATTGTACTTCAAAATGTCTAAAGCACAAACTATGACACTCCAAGTGCATGTGGGTCACCGACTTTCAGCACAATTACGGGTCGTCCATTTTACTTAAGCATGTTTGCACATCAACAGAGCTACTGTACATGGATCATAATTTAATCCCTTTAAGATTCATTCATTTCAAAAAAGATTCTGGTGTTTTTATACTGGATACCTCATGGGTTCACTCATCCAAAGTATAAAAGAGGTAGAGTAGACATGATCTAGCCCTATTCACTCCTCTTTGGCACTGCCTGAGAACCATATGCTGTTTACTCAGCAGCCTAACCATGTACATCTGTCAAATAAACACAGTAAGGTCTGCTGTTACTTATTGTGCATGTGTTTTTATTATTTTTATTTCATTTTTTTTTTTTTTTTTTTAAATATCCTGACAGCAGCTAGCAATATTATATTCCAAAACAAAAAAGTCTTGCATTTGAACTCTGCACCAGAAGCATTTGCTGGCCTGTTCTCATCGAGCTGGGACTAATATAGAGTCAATCATCAATGGCAATACTGTTGCCACTCCCAGTTAAACTATGAAATGGAAGTCTTATTTGTATCCATGGGCTGCTATTAAGCAATAAAGTAGCGATAACCACCATCTGAAATCTATAAACCACACACAAAAATCTTTGTTGCTGACAACTGTCAAGAACCAGTCCCAAGATATTTGCTTTCTCTCTTTCCGGAATAACACTAATAAAGATTGCCTGTTTGGCTCCTGCCCAGAAGAGAACAAAAATCAATTTAACCTTGGTGGCAGGTAGAATAAAAGCAGATGTGTCAACGTCCTCCTACACAGACACACATGTTTGGCATACATTGCGGTATTAAGGACCCCTGACAAAATGGGCTTCGCAACAGCCCCTAAAAAAAAAAAAAAAAAAAAAAAAAAAAAAAAAAAAATGAAGGTCTTAGACTTGGCCCTTCAAACAATGCTACCTGTATCCATTCCCCATTTAAATGTAGCTCTTTTAATCTTGAAAACACCATAAGGGTCATTGAGTATGGCTGCAATCAGAAACAAGCCTACTTGTAGGCTGAGTGGTCTCCCATATTTAGTACCCTAACGCCTGAAACAATCTTGAATTCTACTGCCTATGTACTGAGCATCCCAGCAGGGATACGAGATAAATCTCCTTGACAACACAGGTATCAGTTAAGTGACCAGGCAGGCAACTGTATTTTTATTTTTTTTCAAGTTTACATACCGAAAAAAATATTTGTTCTCCACCTGTTACAGCACCAGTAACCAGATCTTTGAAAAAAAGTTTGTCCGTTTAAAGTTTTACGTCTACATTTCAACAACTTCACCAGATTTTCATGCCATCGATTTTAAATACATTTTATTTTTCGAGTTAAACAAATGTATACACAGAAGGAAAAAAAAAAAACGCTTCACAGTGTATACAAGTAAATAAAGAACTTAATTCCGTTGAAATGATAACAGTCTAGAATGACGAAATATAAATCTCAGAGAAGTTAAAGCGTGGACACCACACCCACTCAAGAAACACCGAATATATATAGTAGTACACGTTGAGAACCGATTGTCTGGAACCTTTGCCACAATATATACTGGGTGCGCATACTAGGCCCGAAATATTGCAAAAGCAACAAAATTATTGAATAATTACTGCAATTCTTATTAAACTTTTGAACCTATGTTGCAATACAGTTATCTTTCTTTGACATTCAATGTCATCTTCACCTGATCTACAATGTCGTTTTTGACTTCTTCGAACTCCTATTTCAATGCGGGTTTACACTTGCAAATGAGCTTGAGATCCATGTGATGTCCATTTGTGGGTATTCAAATCGCCGATATCACAGAACTAATTCCATACACATTGAGCACCGACAAAGAACCATTCGATATACAGAACTGGTACAATAGCAATAAGGATTATTTAACATTCCCATCAAAAACACCAAGCTGAATACATTAAAATACAACACACGACTGATGTCTATTTACAATTTCCAACGGACAAAACAAGGCAAAAGTTTTACAGATCGCTGTTGTTTATCATGATCGATTCCTTTATACCAGCAGTGCTACATGCACACGGACGATGTGTTGATGTCTTCAACAACAGTTTTCAAAAACAGATTGCATACTGACCACCAAAATGTCTCAAGAATTAGAATATCAACCTACCAAAACGATGGCAAACCTCTCCTCCAGTTCACCTGGTTCTGGCATTGGTAGTTTCAGAGGCATGCTGTGCGCTCTGAAATCAGTTTGCTGAGAATCCATACTCCCTGCGTTTCCCATGATGTAACTGTAGACAGTCCTTTAACAGCGATTTTCCACCCCCTTACTCTTCGACTTTAAAACGAGAGCAAATCAAACGAGACACAATACTAGTAGTATCCGTTATTGTCAGAAAAAGTGCCACCACCACCTCCCTGCTTTCCAGACTGGTCAGTTTCCAGCAAAACAACCGAGGTGACACCAGCAAAACGCGTATCCAAAGATCTACGTCTCCCTCTAGCATGATATATACAATATGGGGTATTTCTCGTTCTCTTCATTCATTTTCTTCAATTGAATTAAACACTGATCGCGCAATCCTTGATATCAAACTATCATAAACGTGTGCCCTATCCGTATCTTGCACAATTTCCGCACCACTCCCAGCTTGTTGTAATTGTGATGATGTGCATGATGATTCAGGCTTAGCGATCCTCTACGATATGTGTAATCCTACTGATGCTGACACTAAATACATCATCCACACAAGCACAGCACACTTCACACCAACCTTACTCACATCCAACACAATGAGCTCTTTCAGACTGGCCTTCTTCTCGGGCGTGTCTACACAAAAAGTGTCGGGAAAAGGGGGCTTTCTTGTATTGCATTATGGGCGTTGGTGTTTTATAGCCATGCTAGATTCACAGCACTGAATGTTAGCCAACTAAAGAAAACAAAGATATTTTAAACTATATATTTTTATGTATAATTTTGATACCTTAGATATACAGTAGTTATTTATTTTTTATTTATATTAAAATACAGATATGCATTTTCAAGAATATAACATTTCTTGTTTTGTCTTAATTTTGTTTTTTAGCAAAACAAAACTTACCAGTATGTGGTATACCAGTATATATATATATATATATATAGATATATATATATATATATATATATATATATATATATATATATATATATAAACATTGTGATGATGCTGCCTCTACACACCAGATGAGAAGCACCTTATACATTGCGCGAATGTAGACCTATTGGATACTTTTTTTTGCCATATTCACAGTAGTCGTTTAGCAAAACTACAACAACACAACATAATCTACACAGCCTCCAGCATCGTCTACACAATCTGATTCTACACAGCCTCCAGCATCTTCTACACAATCTGATTCTACACAGCCTCCAGCATCTTCTAACAAGATGATTCTACACAGCCTCCAGCATCTTCTACACGGTGATTCCACACAGCCTCTAGCATCGTCTGCACAATTTGATTCTACACAGCCTCCAGCATCTTCTACACAATCTGATTCTGCACAGCCTCCAGCATCTTCTACACAATCTGATTCTACACAGCCTCCAGCATCTTCTACACAATCTGATTCTACACAGCCTCCAGCATCTTCTACACAATCTGATTCTACACAGCCTCCAGCATCTTCTACACAATCTGATTCTACACAGCCTCCAGCATCTTCTACACAATTTGATTCTACACAGCCTCCAGCATCTTCTACACACTCTGATTCTACACAGCCTGCAGCATCTTCTACACACTCTGATTCTAGACAGCCTCCAGCATCTTCTACACACTCTGATTCTACACAGCCTCCAGCATCTTCTACACAATCTGATTCTACACAGCCTCCAGCATCTTCTACACACTCTGATTCTACACAGCCTCCAGCATCTTCTACACACTCTGATTCTACACAGCCTCCAGCATCTTCTACAACCATGTTTTGTACAGATTAGTTAGTAAGGATCTTTCTTTGTTTTAAGGGGACCGATATTAGAAATGCAGTTAAAAAAAACAAAAAAGTGGAGTATATAAAATACTTATTGATTGTTTATCTTATTGCTTATTCAAATGCTCTTTTCTTTACACTATAATAGTTATTTTTGGAAAAGCCCACTGCTCCTCCTTTAATGTCTATAGGGGATCCATACATATCTGAGACTGCCAGGGATGAATCTACAGGTGTTTTGCCAACCCATCTCTCTCTAACAAAATAAGTAAAGCATCACTTCCGGTTTTCAAGGGATATGTAATTTGACCTAAGTGACCATTGGTAGAGAAAATGCATTGTGGAATAAAACAGAAGACATACTTGGTACATAAAACTTATGCTTAATCATTTTAACCTTTATCACTCAAGAAGATTATATTTTTTATGTTATCATTATTTAATTGTATTTTTAGCTTTAGCAATTTTATTATGTTGCAGTGTTTTTTTTTCTTCTTTTTTCATGTATATTTCACTTACTTCACAAGAAGCTCCCAGGACCTCTAACAGTTTTCTGGCATGCCTATTATTATTTATTTATTTATTTATTTTTTTTAGTACTGAGTAAATCAAGGTCCTGATTATCTCAACAACAAATCAGAAAGAAAAGAAAAATCACATTGTTAGTTGTGTTAAAATTGAGTTTTCCATCAATACAACAGGATCCACTAGAATTATACTCGTAATCATGCACCAGATCAATAAGTAACTTATTACAAGATCATCAAAAAAGGAGTAGAATCCCATTAAGCCAACACCCAATCCAAACTTCGAATACTGGTTGCTTATCTCCATGGTGACGGCCTCAGAAATCCATTAATCTATCTGCACAATCTTCTTATTGATTGGTTCTTGGCCTGGCTTCTTTATCTTGTCCAGCCATGAAGTTGCATTCTCTTTTTAAATCCTGTTATTTGCCCCCTCTCTTGATAGGGTTCTACAATGACCATTTCTAGTTCGTGGTTTCGGTAGCTTTGTTGTATTCAAGCAATGCTTAATGAATTTGATTAGTCTTTCAAGCAATCAGTAGCCACTTCAACATTTCACACAATAATTCATATCTAATTCAGCAGGCGTGGGCAAGACAGAGTAAGAATATGAAGCTTATGACATTGAGAAGAGTGAACTGGGGCTCAGGTGCTTGGTCAGTGCAGTAATGGAAAAGCTAGACTGTTACATTCTAACTCCTTCCACTGTCTCCTTATATCTTTGTGAATAATTAAGCGCACAATCTGCCTTTTTTGTTTATTTTTTGCTAAATATATTTGTGTTTTGCATTTCGAGTTATATTAAACAAATGTTCACATAAAGTACATAGTTTTCTGTGAGAAAATAAAATGATATTTGACCAGGATGCTATATCATTGTATTGCACTGTATTAAATAACTTGCAGATGGCAGTGTCATATCAGTCTCAATAACATTCTAAATTAGGACGAAAAGGTGCATAAAATTAAGAATTATTACTAAATTAATACCTCAATTCAGATTCAACAAAAGCAAAGGCTTCTAACACATCAGTGAATTGTATTATTGACAAACACATTTTCCATTTCACTGTGCAGGTACTGTGTCAGTCTTTGATGTATTGTAGAACAATGACTGCAGACTGATGATTGTTATTTAGAAATGATGCATGTTCTGGCAGGAAAAGCACCCCACTACCCTATTCAAACTCTGATTTTACAGTTTGTTTAATTAGATTTTTGGAAGCAGTGCAAATGAAGATGATTATATTTTTCTATATTTTTTAGATAAAAATAATAATACAAAATACATGGGAAAATGACATTGCATTATTTGTAACTTTGTATTTATTGTAGTTTAAATAATGTCCTTTTTGTAATTCAATGTTAAGTGTACTAAGGTCCTTCAATGACCTCTAGTGGAGTTATGGATTTCTTACATGCAAATTAAAAAAGGGTCTTGGAGTACACACACACACACACACAAACACACACACACACACACACACACACACACACACACATATATATATATATATATATACTGGTCAATATATATATATATATATATATATATATATATATATATATAGTGTATATATATATATATATATATATGCAGTGTCTATAGAAAGTCTACACCCCCTTTCAAAATGTTCACCTTTTGTTTTGTATTTTATATATAAAAATTTTATGGTGTGTAGATAATTGGAAAGAAATCCTCATTTAAATGCATGAAACTGACACTGATACAAAAAAATGTGAAAAAAGTTCAAGGGGGTGTAGACTTTCTATAGGCACTATATATATATATATATATATATATATATATATATATATATATATATATATATATATATATATATATAGTGCCTATAGAAAGTCTACACCCCCTTGTTCACCTTTTTTTCCTTATAGCATGGAATTAAAATGCATTAAAATAGATTTTTTTTCCATTTATCTACACATCCAAGTGAAAACAATATTCTAGAAATTTGTAGAAAATTAATAAAACTCAATCAAAACTGAAATAGCTAGTTTGGATAAGTGTCCATCCCCTTGTAATAGCAATCCTAAATTAACTCAGGTGTAACCAATTGCCTTCAAAATCACACACCAAGTTAAGTTGCCTCCACTGTGTTAAATTTTAGTGATTCACATGATTTCAGGATAAATTCAGCAGTTCCTGTAGATTCCCTCTGCTGGGTAGCATTTCAAAATAAAGACTCAACCATGAGCACCGAGGCACTTTCAAAAGAACTCCGGGACAAAGTTGCTGAAAGGCACAGATCCGGGGATGGGTATAAAAAAAATTCAAAGGCATTGAATATCCCTTAGAGCATGGTGAAGACGATTATTAAGAAGTGGAAGGTGTATGGCACCACCAAGACCCTGCCTAGATTAGGCTGTCCCTCCAAACTGGATGCCCGAGCAAGAAGGAGACTGATCAAAGAGGCTACCAAGATGCCAATGACAACTTTACAAGAGCTACAGGCGTTTATGCCCAAGACTGGTCAAAGTGTGTCTGTGACAACAATATCTCAAGCACTCCACAAATCTGGCCTGTATGGTAGGGTGGTAAGAAGGAAGCCATTACTCAAGAAAGCACACCTTGAATCTTGTTTGACGTATGCAAAAAAACACTCAGGAAATTCTGTAGCCATGTGGCAAAAATTGAACTTTTTGGCCTAAATGCAAAGCGTTACTTTTGGCGCAAACCCAACACAGCGCATCTCCCAAAGAACACCATCCCTACTGTGAAGCATGGTGGTGGCAGCATCATGTTATGGGGATGTTTCTCATCGTCAGGGACTGGGGCACTTGTCAGGATAGAAGGGAAAATGAATGGAGCAAAGTACAGAGAAGTCCATCAGGAAAACCTGCTGCCATCTGCAAGAAAGCTGAAACTGGGAAGGAACTTCACCTTTCAGCATGACAACTACCCAATGCAGACATCCAAAGCTACACTGGAGTGGCTAAGGAACAAAAAGGCAAATGTCCTTGAGTGGCCCAGTCACAGCTCTGACCTCAATCCAATTGAAAACGTGTGGCATGACTTGAAGATTGCTGTCCATCAACGCTCCCCAAGGAAATTGACAAAGCTTGAACAGTTTTCTAAAGAAGAATGGTCAAATATTGCAAAATCTAAGTGTGCAAAGTTGGTAGAGACCTAAACCAACAGACTCACAGCTGTAATTGCTGCCAAAGGTGCTTCCACCAAGTATTAACTCAGGGGGGTGGAGACTTCTCCAATTATGATCTTTCAGTTTTGTATTTTTAATATATAATTTTTATGGTGTGTAGATAATTGGTAAGAAATCCTCATTTAAATGCATGACACTCTGAGGCACTGATACAACAAAATGTGAAAAAAGTTCAAAGGAGTGTAGACTTTCTATAGGCACTATATATATATATATATATATATATATATATATATATATATATATATATATATATATATATATATATATATATATATATATATACTGTGTATTTGCCAAAATTTTTCTAAGAATTTGTGTACCCATAAAATAGTTTGAAAGTCACATTTTGAAAGATAAATAGAAGTCTGAATTGACATTCCTCATCCCCAAATAAAGCCAACAAACATACAATTAAGAACATAAGAACATAAGAAAGTTTACAAACGAGAGGAGGTCATTCGGCCCATCTTGCTCGTTTGGTTGTTAGTAGCTTATTGATCCCAGAATCTCATCAAGCAGCTTCTTGAAGGATCCCAGGGTGTCAGCTTCAACAACATTACTGGGGAGTTGATTCCAGACCCTCACAATTCTCTGTGTAAAAAAGTGCCTCCTACTTTCTGTTCTGAATGCCCCTTTGTCTAATCTCCATTTGTGACCCCTGGTCCTTGTTTCTTTTTTCAGGCTGAAAAAGTCCCTTGGGTCGACACTGTCAATACCTTTTAGAATTTTGAATGCTTGAATTAGGTCGCCACGTAGTCTTCTTTGTTCAAGACTGAACAGATTCAATTCTTTTAGCCTGTCTGCATATCACATGCCTTTTAAGCCCGGAATAATTCTGGTCGCTCTTCTTTGCACTCTTTCTAGAGCAGCAATATCTTTTTTATAGCGAGGTGACTAGAACTGCACACAATATTCAAGATGAGGTCTTACTAGTGCATTGTACAGTTTTAACATTACTTCCCTTGATTTAAATTCAACACTTTTCACAATGTATCCGAGCATCTTGTTAGCCTTTTTTATAGCTTCCCCACATTGTCTAGATGAAGACATTTCTGAGTCAACAAAAACTCCTAGGTCTTATTAAGTAACTCTTCATTTGTATTTACACAATGGTTCTCTCTTGGTTCTCCTTGGCTTAATAGATTGTGTTTGATGTTAAATACAAATGTGAATAAAATATAAAAACATGATTCACTAAGACAAAGTAATATTTGATGTTCTTATATAGATGAGGTTTACCAATCTTGCTTTACAAGACTATGCAGATGTGAAAATTAAGATCATGTTGTCAAAAAAGTTTAAAGTTCTAAAACCTTATGTGGAATTAAATGGGACTGTAATAAATCTTATTTGCAGAAACCGATCCATTTGTTGTAGTGTCAGAAATTGATTAAATAAAATAAAACACAAGAGGTTTGAAATGTTGTTCTTTGAGCAGTTACAAGCCTTTACTGTGAGAACTTGTCATCCAATGAAAGTGTGTTCTATGGTGCTGTAATTCATTTTAAAAGCTTTAGATCAGCGGTGTTTGGTTATCTATTAAAATATGCAGGGTGTGCCTATCAGCGTCATCACCTGATAAAAGACTGTATGAAAGTACCAAAATTGTAATAATACTGGATTTCCATATATTCGAATATAGAACAGAGATGTCTCTTATCTTTACTGGTGGCTTGTAGAATACTGTCACTGTTATCTTTCAAACTAAGTTTAATCAATCTCCAAATCAATCTGCTGCAAAATATGGAAATATGTATTTCAATTTATGGCTGATTCCTTAGCGTGTTTATAGTATTACCTTAAATTTTACACACTATACTATATATATATATATATATATATTATATATATATATATAGATATATATATAAGAGTATTATATTATAACACACACACACATAGCTCAAAAGCCAGCTGACCAACGGGTTGATAAGTGTACAAACATGTGTTCAGACAAGAGTTCCCTCGGCACAAGCTTAGTTTTTTTAACCTCCAGAAAAATCCCAAAACCTACCGTACTGTTTATGTACAATAACAAAACTACCGTAAAGTTTCAGGTTAAATAACAGTGGATATAAGTGTAGATATGCTGAGGATGTAATGGTGTTCTATATGTGACATCACTTTTACTTATATCTTTAAATCTATATTAATTCTAATTAACATTATTTTATATAAACTTATATTTAAATTATCATGCAATGCTGGCTCTGAGGATCAGCCTTGATATTGTCTCCCCAGCGCATCAGCATGCACAACTTTTGAATTAAATTTTGTCTATTTAATTATTTTTAACTTTTATATATCTATTGGAATTAATTAGTTCATTCTTTTCTGTTGAGTCCCACTGGCATAATTGTGTTCAGTCTATTTATCCGTTTACTTTCTTTTATTCTTCTATATGTGGCATTGTCTAATTTTAGCTGTTCTAATACTACAAACTTTACATCATTTATGTCATGTCCTTGACTGGTGAAGTGCTGTACTATTGGTTCATTAATTTTTTTTATTTCTAATTAATGAAAGGTGGTTCTGAATTCTTTTATATAAAGTTGTTCCAATTGCTCCAACATATTTTATTTCATCACATTTTTCACAGGCTATTCCATAAACAACATTGCTATTTTTACAGTAGATATTAGTTTTTAGTGGCTATGTGGTGTTCTTATGTTTAATTACTTTTGTCCATGTATTTACAAACTTTACATGTACTAGTGCAAGTATTTGTAGAACTTATTCTGTCAATTATTCTTTTATGTTTACTGTGAACTAGAATATCACCTAAATTAGCTTCTCTTTTGAATGCTACAACTGGGGCCTTAAGAAATACTTTTTTCAATTTTTCTGAATTATTTTTAGAATCCGCAAGTGTTTCCAAACTATCTTAGAAATATTGAGCAAAAGGTTAGAGTACGTCATTACTAATGGGACTCTCTTGACTTTTTATCTCTATTTTTATAATCTAGAAGATCATCTCTTTTTAGTTTATCCACTTTTCTTAACTCTGTCTCTATAATTCTTTCTTTGTATCATCTTTTTTAAGATTTGTTTTTAATACATGTCTTTGTTTTACATAGTCACTTTCTTTAGAGCATATTCTTCGTAGTCTTATTTCTGACCCTTTGGGATTGCCCTTTTAGTGTGTTTTGGATGTGCAGAGGACATGTGTAAATACTGGTACATGTCAGTATGGAAGAGGTCAGTCTCAATTGAACCTTCTTCAAGTTTTACTATGGTATCTAAAAATTCTATTTATTTTCTTGTCCATCGAAGGTCCACCTTAATATTACTGTATATTTAATTTGCCATTTTATGAAATTGGAAAAGAGATTCTTCTCCATGTGCCCAAATCCCAAAAATATCATCTACAAACCGAATGCATTCTAAAGGTTCTCTTTCTGATTTTCTAAGTAATTGTTCTTCCCATTTCCCCATGTATGTACTGGCAAAATGCATTCCTAATTTAGATCCTATTGCTGTACCATTGTTTTGTGTGTAATTTTTATCAACAAATGTAAAATAACTGTTTTCTAAAACTACATCGATCATGTTCAGCACCTCTGCTGTGGGTATTGATTTATCTAGCCGGTTATCTAGTGCTTTTTGACAAGCTTCTAAAGTTTCTTTACGAGGGACACTTGGATACAAGGATTTTACATCTATGCAAAATAAAATCGTGTTCTCTGGAAGGTTGTGCTTTAGTGATTCAAGGCTTTTTAAAAATTGTGTTGTATCCTTAACATAGCTTAATAATTTCTCAACGTGTGACCTACGTTGTTTTTCTGCTATTTCAACTATTATGTGTGTTATTATTAATCGTGCTGACTATCATTCACATAGGGTGATTTTCTTTGTGCATTTTAGGATTTCCTCTTGCTAGGCCTGTTCTTGCATTATGTGGCTGCATGTATTTTTTAAATTCTTTTGACACAATGCCTTTATTGTACAGTCTCTCCACAATTTCCTTAACCTCTTTTACCAATGTATTGATCCTATTGCTTTTAACTTCATATTGCTTTTAACTTCATATGTATCCGTATTCTTTAATTCTGAAATTTATATCATCATCACTTAACAACTCAGTCATAGCTTGTTCTTCAATATTGGTTAAATTAAGTTTACATTTTTTCTTTAGTCCTACTATAATTTCTTGTTTAACTACTTCAATATACATATCTAACCACTTGTCTCTTCCATCCGGAGGAGTCCACGTGCTTGTACTATTAACCTTAATCCCATGCTCATAATTACCCTCTGAATCTGAGATATTTTCATTGAAAAAATATTCTGCTAATCTCATGCGTCTCTCCCACTCCTTTAATTCAGTGGCCAGTTGATCTTTATCAATGTATTTTTTAGTCAGTATAAACTTAAGTCCTTTACTCAATACTGCTTTCTGGGATATGGTTAAAGTTTTACTTGATAAATTAAATACTGTGTCTTCTGTCTTATCTTTAGTGTATTTGGTACCATTTCCATTTCTGGGTCTCCTATCTTTCTGTTCTGAATTATCTGTCCTAGTCCTGTTCTCTATTTTGCATTTTATTGTTTACTTTAAACTGGTTTATTTTTACTGTTTTAAATGTATTTTGATTGTCTTTCTTAATAATGGCACAGTTTTCAGACGTTCCTCTGGTTTCAGTGTCTTTCAATACAATAACTGAGAAATGGTTATTGTTGTATAAAAGATTAATTGGATTGTTCTTATTTTTAGTAGTTTCTATTGTGCCTTCATATTTAAAACAATCCTTATTCTTTAAGTCTGTGTATATGTGTATGGGCCTATTTAGAAGGTCTGCAGCTGCCAGAACTTCTGCCTCTGTAGCCCAAGAATCTATACTGCCTTCACTTAATTTCATTTTTTCAATATGGGTCACTGAGTCGATGTACTTTTCATATCGTTTTATATTGCTTTCCATTAGTCCTATTAAATTATGTCTAATTGTTCGATGATCATTTTGTGAACCATATAAAACCACACCTAAACATCTAAAGAAACAGTTTCCATCCTTCTCTATTTGAACTATGCTGTATACTCAAATTTATCATATATTAATCATAACTATGTATCAGTTGTTTCCCATTGCCTGCCTCTATCCCCTAAATTACTCATGGGGATAATGAGATCTGTGGCAGTTGTAATGTTGAAACTTCTTCAAAGCAGCCAGTATAGTTATTATCAATATGTTAAACAACCTGGAGTGCAAAAATAATGGTATAATCATTATTTATGTTTAAGTTTAAAAGAAAATGAATCTGTAACACATCCGTGTGAATATGACTATTCCCTAAGCTATGTTATGGATAGTTAAATAGAACATGTTTCTTTTTAAATCATTACAATATACCCCATTAGACCTACACTTTGATCACATGACTCACCAAGTGATTTTCTTTGAGCCTGACTGGACTGCACCAGCACATTTTGTGGTTGTTTCAGAACCAGAGTCTCATGGCTTCATAGTGTGGCTCAAATGACTGACTGTAACCTGCATGCAGAGCTGATGCTGGTTGGAATGATAAACAGCTAGAAGCCATGTTTTGCCAGTACACTCATATGCTTTGTTTTTTATCTCTATGGTGCATTTCAAAGATCAGGGCCATGTTAGCAAGGTTTGTTATGTCTAGATGATACAAAACACAAGATGTCAGCTGGATATCGTGAAAAGGAATGAGGAAAACATATCAATATTTCTTTATGGTTCTTTGGCTTAGAAGTTGTTTTTACAAAGTGTGACCTGTGTACAAAATCTTTGTCAATCCAGTTTAAATACAAATGCAAGGCTTTTATGATTTAAAGGAGGCATTTTACCATTCAAGTACTTGCAAAGAAAAAAAACTGAAAAGAAAAAATAATTGGTCAGCTGTTTGCGGTATGAGGATATTAACTGTTTTGTTCTTTATATGTAGCAGTGAATACGTTCACCATTTTGTCTGTATCCGATACATCTAATCTGCAGTACAGCAAACATGTAAGTGTTTTTTTATAATATGTACCACCTGTCCTTAACTGTACATTAAGAAACAGAACAAAATTCACACGCGTGTTTTGCTGAACATGGGAAATGATTACACTGATATAATTAGTACTACTCCTAAATATAATCATTGTGTTTTAACTGGTTTCTTTATGGGTTTGAAGAATAACAATATGCATTTTGCAAAAGCTGCTTCTCCATCTACCTGCTTCTGGATCTAGGAGCAATCATGTTGCCATGAGAGAAACAGGGACCATGTTGGTTTATGTTGGGTAGGAGCTCTATGGATAAAGCAATATTATCTCTGAAGACCCTCACTCAACAAAATAAAAACGGTGCGCCATAGGCACAGAATAGGTCAGACTTAGTTTAAGACTGTGCTGCTAACAAGGCCCTACAGGATGAATAGCGGACGCAATCAAAAGCAGCATAAGAAACACATTACTACTACAGACCCTCTTACACCTTATTACTAAAGACATCCCAAGAACATAACCAACCCTTCACCATTGTCTCTCAAATTATTTGAAATTAAATATGAACTAAAATTAGATTTGGATAATTCACCTCTAAAAAAAAAAGTAATGTCAAAAAAGGTTAATATATAATATATAAATATATATATATATATATATATATATATATATATATATATATATATATATATATATATATATATATATATATATATATATATATATATATACACACACACACACACACAGACACACACACAGTGGTTTGCAGAAGTATTCACCCCCTACAAATAATGTCACATTTTGTTGAATTATGCAGTTTTTCAAACATTTTTTTTATTTTTTTTTTATTCAAAGCTGTAGTGGTTAAACTGAAAGAAAATGTACATAATGAAATTTACTGGTTGCGTACGTATTCAGCCCATTAAGTCAGTACTTAACCTTTTGCAGCAATTACTGCTATGAGTCTTTTTGGATAGGTCTCTACTAGCTTTGCACAGTAGGATGGTGACATTTTTGCCCATTCTTCACAGGAAACTTGCTCCAGTTTTGATAAGTTTGTTGGGGATCATCGATGGACTGCAATCTTCAAGTCTCGCCATAAGTTTTCAATTGGATTCAAGTCAGGACTTTGACTGGGCCACTCAAGAACATTAATTCTCTTCTGGTTCAACCACTCCAGTGTGGCTTTGGCTTTGTGGTTCGGGTCATTGTCCTGCTGAAATGTGAATTTCCTGACTCAAACAAGTTTTCCTCAAGGATTCACCAGTACTTTGCACCATCCATTCTCCCCTCTATCCTGACATGTTTCCCAGTCCCTGCTGAAAAGAAGCATCCCCATACTGTAACATGATGCTGTCACCACAATGCTTGACAGTTGGGATGGTGTTGACTGGGTGATGTGCAGTGTTGGGTTTGCGCCAGACAGAACACTTGGAATTTTGACCGAAAAGTTCAATTTTTATCTCGTCTAACCACAAAACATTTTTTCCACATGTCTACAATATCATCAACATGCTTTTTCACAAGCTCCATATGTGCTTTAAGATGAGGCTTTTTGAGTAATGGCTTCTTTCTCACCATCCATCCATACAGGCCAGCTTTGTGTAGGGACTGGCTTATTTTTGATGTGAGAACACTGACTCCCATCTCAGACACAGAACTTTGCAGATCTCTCAAGGTCATTGATGGCTTCAGAGTAACATCCTGAACCAGTTTCCTGCTTGCCCGGCTGCTCAGTTTGGGAGGGCGACCTGATCCGGGTAGTGTCTGGATGGTATGCTGCATCTTCCACTTCTTTATGATGGACTTCACTGTGCTTAGAGGGATAACCAGCGCCTTTGAAATTTTCCTGTACCCTTCTCCTGCTCTGTGCCTCGCTACCACTTTATCCCTGACTTGATCTGAAAGCTCCTTGGTCTTCATGGTTGCTTTGTCGGATCACTATGTGAGTTGCAGCTTGAAAGTCTTTATATACCCGAGGGAAATTATTTACACGTTAAACCACTTTGATTACACATAGGCTGAAACCATTTCACTAATTTTGTGACCTTTCAAACAAATCATTTACAGCTGAGCTGATTTAGGGCTGCAGTAGCAAAGGGGTTGAAGACTTAAGCAACTGAGATTAATCTGTTTATTCTCTGTAAATCTTACTTATTTATATTCTATATGCATTTTTAAAGTTTATCAATGTGGTGTAGTTTGTATAGATTCTACATGTAAAGTCTAATTTGAAAGCGTTGTGGCTCAGGTGCCAACAAAATGTGAAAACTTTGCAGGGGGGGGTGAATACTTCTGCAAACCACTGTATAGGAATAAAGGTTTAATCTTATAATGTGTTATGTGAAAAAAAAACACACCAGTTTAATCTTCCATTGCTCCAAATGAACAGGGTTTTCATAAATGCCCATTTGCAAGACAAATCACGCATTTAACAGCAAAAAACTGCATATAAATAAAGACACTGGTTACATGCAGAACAGTTCGTGAATAACAGCTTTACACTTCAATAAGTAAAGTGAAGTTATTAACTTGTATCTAGAAGGCCTAAAACGAAAAATGTAATGTAATCAGTATATTCATCAGAGCCTTTTAAAGGTTAATTTTATAGTTTAGTAAGCTGATGTGTACAGTAGTAAGAGCAAAGCAAAGTGTACTAAAGCGCAGTATATGGACAGGCAATCGCGGAAAAAATAAACAACTTGTTTGTCCTTGCTTTTACTATGCTGTAGTAAGTACACTTTGCTTTTTCCACTATGTCTCTAATAAAGGAAATGTACAAGGCAGTTCCAAAAGCTGAATAAGTAAATATGCACTCTTTGAAAAGTCCCCCTTTTTTTTTTTGCTGTTCACAAAACACATTTCAGACAAAGTGGAACTTTTACAAGTTCTGTAATCCTTTTTTCAGCTGCAGCAGGGGCACTGTGTTTTATCTTTTGTTTTATATTTAAAAAGCCATGTTTGCTTTGGATTCTAAGTGATTCCAAAGGTCCACCTCCTTGTTACCGCTACACATATAATAAAATATTTTGCAATTCACTGTGCAAACAACATGCTTTGTGATATAATAACAGTGAGTGATAACATCAGTAACACATTTTGTCATACTCACATTTAAGGAAATAAAAAAAAAAAACAATATGGTCTTCATACATCTATAATAGTATAATGTGTTTCATAATTCAATACCTTTAATAATATTTTGCCATTTAAAAAGCAAAACTTTTTGAAAAATGAATTGCATGATTGCATATTTCACAACTGATGCACAAAGTATAGTATGTGTGGACTACAGCATTAAAAAAGAAATGCAAATGCAAGTTCTGCTAATACCAAACACCACAATGTTGAGATTAATAATAATAATAATAATAATAATAATAATAATAATAATAATAATAATAATAATAATAAATAATAATAATAATCTTTAGTTTTACAGTTTTCCTATTTCTATAAAATAGTTTTCATTTAGTCTGGTTGCCTAACACCAGTGTGTCTCAAATAGATGTAACTATATCAAGCAATCAAACAATAGCTGGGATGTTAAAGACATCACCATTTTCATATTAACATCTGCCGATATTTTCTACTATGGGCAAATTGAAGGTACATTCCCACTCACGATTAAATGGGCATTTGCCCACTGTGGAAAACCAGGCTCCTAATGTCTGTTATAACCATTTCATAGCAAAGAAAGTGTCCAAAAATAGCATAGGGTGTTCTTAGTACATTTAGTCCACGAAACAGTGAGTGTCTTATGAAAGTAAATTTGGTGCTTTTGCTTCAGTCCTGTCTTATTCCTCCTCCTCCTCCTCCTCCTCCTCCTCCTCCTCCTCCTCCTCCTTTCCCATGACCTCTACTATGAGCTCAGCAGTGCAGGTTGCCTCTCCCAGGCTGTTCACAGCTTTGCAAGTGTATTTGGCATCATCTTCACCAGAGACATCTGAGATGACCAAACAGCAGTTTCCTTCCTCATCATAGTCGATCTGGAAATGGCGAGTTTCTTTGATAGGCTGTTCATCTTTATACCACACCACTTCAGGATCAGGGAAACCTAGAAAAAACAATACACATTAATATTTTGACTTATTCAATCTATTTATGTTTTGATACTGACATTTTTCCCACATTTGGGGTTTAATTTTACTGGTGTTTTTTACATGCGGTGGAACAATCTCCTGTGTCGCCTCTCACATTGTGTTAATGTCAAGACCTGTGAGGCAAGGCAAAGCAGAGAAGAGTAGGTTTGGTCACCAACAGTTTGCAAGACAAACACTTATAATTGTAAGAGGTTGTTCTTCTGTAGCTATAAACATATTATTATGTTTCACTATGTGGGAATGCAAGTTTGATTACAATATGATCATTGTTCTAGAATGTATAGCATTAAAACTTCTGGATTTGAAAAGTTACCCTCGATCTTGCAATCAAATCTCGCCGCACTCCCTTCCACCACTTCCACATCTTTAATGACGGTGCTGAAGTATGGCTTGGCATTAGTTCTTTCTTCATCAAGGGCTTCAAGAAACTGATTGGAAACATCATCTATACAAACAAAAAGGAGTTTGTGAATAAAAGCATTACATTTCCTTAAAGAGTGGCAGACAATAAATTGTGGTGAGAATGCAAGTTCTATACAAATCAGGTACTTAAACAGGCCTGAGTAACATGTTATTATTATCCAGCTGAATACTGGTTCCATATATAACACCAACTGTATGTTCAACAGTGCTGCAGGGTCCTTGAGTACACAAATATTATTTAATTCTGTGGATAGTACCTTCTGTTACAAGCTTGTCTGAGATTGGGGGGCTGATAGGAGAGCCTCCTTTTTTCCCACTGAGGCCTGAAATCATTGCCATAGATGAGAGTCTTCCAATCGCTCTTACTGCATGACCGGTTTTCTGAAAAAGACCAAGAACAATCTTGAGGTTCTGACATCTTTTGTCTCCTAGAATGAGCAAAATGTGCTTGCTAAATAGGCACTTCATACAGCTCCACATCTGAACACAGAAATACCTGACACATATGATTCAAAAGAATTAACAGCCTGAAATTCATGGATAATATTTAACTAAAAACTATTTGGAGTATGTTATGTGATTATAATCACAAATGCTGGATTGCTCCCTCTCACTGCTGCCTCTAATGGAATCTATTTAAAATATTAGTCTGTTCACTGTAAAACACTACACTTGGTATTAACTTGGAACAGATGCTGTAACCAGGAGATAGCGCTGCAATGTGCAGAACATTCAGCTACGTTTTTGGAAATTGTTATTTTTGTCTGCTCTTTAGAAATTGGCAGGGATGTTTTGCCTGGGTTCATTGTGTTCAGGTGGCTGGGGTTGATTAGATGATTAGGTTAATTAACTTCAGCGCCCAGCCACCTGTGTTTATTTAGGATGAGGAAGCAGGTGGTTTTTTGGTTGTTTTGAAAGTTTGAATCCAGTGAAGGCATTGCCCAGCCTGGAAATTGTTATTTTTGTAAGTTTTGCTTTTTGTCTTTGTGTTTAAATTGCTTTGTTTTGGCCCTTGTGCCCTTTCATTTTTGTGTTTTTAACGGTGGATGTGACGTGTTGATGTGTCTAGTAAAAACGATTTATATTTTAAAAAGTAGAAACTCAGGGTTACCTGCCATTTTCTTCTGAGGATATATTTTTTCATCCTCTCCTTCGAAAGTTGTTTGGCTTCCATGTTCTTTGTGTCTTTCTGCAGCCATGGGTGTTGAATGCATTGGCTGCATGTCAAACGATGCCTGTTGTGAATGAAAACAGTACATTACTGTCATGTTCTTTATTCATTCACTGAGAAAAGTGGACTCACATCAAAAAGAAAGGCAGAAGATAGCTGTTGGTCTAATTTGGCAACTCTGTTAACCATTTTACTTTCAATAATGATGTCAATTCACTGTGGAGTGTTATTTTGTGGTTCAACCAAAACGACATCGGTATCCATTGTACAATTATGTGACTATTGCATGTTATTTTACTTTTTTAAAAAGTGCAGCACTGTTATGGGATAGTGTCTGTTGCCATGTACAATTAGGAGTGGAGAAACAGCTTTTGTTTTAATTTTCATTATATTGTTTAAATAAAAAGAACAAAGAATTCTGCTAATTCACAAATGCTTTGTATTTAATCTTTCAATGTTTGACTATTTTATAACTCTTACTTCATGTCTTTCTTTAATAGGCTGCTTATGAAATTTTTGGCTTCATCTGAGATCTCATTGAAAGCATCATCATCAAAATCCCAAGTAGCTGATGTAACATTGGACAAGGTTTCATTGTCATTATCTCCCATAAAAGGAGAAAGTCCACTGACCCTGAAAATAAATAAGACACAGTTCAGGCAGGAGTTGTTTATTTAACCTGTGTGCTATATATATATATATATATATATATATATATATATATATATATATATATATATATATATATATATATATACGCACACACACTGTGGCTAAGCAATGTGTTAGAGAGCGTAAATAAATAATTATTAGTATGATTTTAACCGAGGCTCATGCCTTGGGTGCCTCATAGCTGGCTATGACCTTGATATATAACTTGTACTTATATATTACATTTGTGATAAGGCTTCTAAAAACACATAAAATAAAAATGAGTATACAGAGTATACTTGATCCACAGAAATATAATAATGCAGTATTCATTACTCAGTATTCAGTATAATGCAGTACTCATCCATCTCCATATACATTACATTACAGGTTTATTGTATCACTGCTTGGCTGGCATAAGCTCCCACTTACAAACTCATGTGAAGCTACTTTGTGATAATAGAACTTTAACACATTTGTCTTGAAATGAAAACAATTTCTATTGAGCATAAAAAACTAAATTATTACACTAAATCTGCCAGCGGAGAAGTTATTTTGGATGTTGCCCATATTGTCCCGACTACATCAACGCTAAAGTTAACTGCTGGGAGTGTTCATCTGTTGCTGCAGTGCTTGTTATGCTTCATCAGGTTTATCTTCATCAATCAGCCAACAGCTAACTCCGATGTCTAGTACTGATGTCTAGTACATCCTTGTAGTCTCAGTCAGGCATTATTTTCAATTAACATTCTATAACTTTCAACTGAAGGGCTTATAGGGTGGTGCACAGTGAAAATAATGGTCAGAAAGTATAATGCATAGCAAAAACACAAAAATGCAGATTGAACACAATTCATTTTATAATGCCTGGATTGTGTTACTCTATTTGACTATAATCAGTTTACCGTTGTTTAGGTCAAAGTATATACTGTATGTCAACCTATCTGCCAACCATGGAAGGCAATACTACTTTATTTTAGTGAAGGGAAAAACAACAAATATCTCGTCATGTAACTGTTCAACATGTCACTATTAAGGAGTAAAAAGAGTAGCAGCTAGAAATGCTTGTTTGCTTTGTTTAATGTAACATTTCTAGACACCCTGTATCTCAGATCACTAAGGTAAGTGGACTGCAGGGTTATAAATGAATTAACTTACAAGATATAGCAAATGACTCCTATGCTCCACATATCTGTTACATATCCAATTGCCTCATAGTTTATAACTTCTGGAGCCACAAATTCTGGAGTTCCAAAAAGAACTTTGAGTGATGACGAGTTTTCTGCAAGGAAAAAGAAAAGCCAATTTTAAGGAAAAAGAAAAGTCATTTTAATGTGCTCCAAGTAAATAACAACTAATATCAAAAAGGCAGAACCCTTTGTATATGCAGTTTGACTTTTTAATGATATATGTTATATTACATTCTCTGTGTACAAAATACACAGGGATGAAGTAATAAAGGGCAAGACACACATTTAAAGCACCATCGTTTTTTTTATGAGAATAGAATAAAGGATTCCAGACTGTCTTTCAAAACACCACACAAACCAAAAGCAAGACTAAAAATCTCCCAACAATCATCATACAGATGTTACAAAAAGTCACATGACTGCACTCTGCCAGCCATATTAAGTCACATTGGCTAGTTTAATAGACCCTGATTATCACTAATCTTGGACTACATGTTACTTTCAGTAAGGTAGTTCAATATTGGTGAAAACCTGGGTTTGTGAAACTACTCGTAAGTCTTTGAGCTGTATTCTGCTTTGATTGATTAAATATAGGTTGATATTCATGAAACTGTTCTATGGTGTTACTTTTTTAAATAACATAAGTATATGACTGTCATGAACACAAAACTTTATTTAGTCCATCGATTGACTGAAAACAATTTTTAAAAAGATCACATGTAAATGCATGTGCTACCTCAAATGGCTTCTTAACTATAGTTATATATACCTAATCGTCTGGCAAGTCCAAAATCAATGAGCTTGATTGTTGATCCTGTCTTGTTGACACACATGATGTTCTCTGGTTTCAGGTCCAGATGCACAATCCCCTGCTGATGGATGAACTGAACCCCATCAGTGATCTGCTTCATGTACTTGATAACTTCTCTTTCCGTTAACTCAAAGTCTTCATCAATGATTCTTTCGAAGAGTTCTCCTCCAGAAATACTGTTATCAGGTAAAAACAGGTATCAAAAAAGACAACATCCATCACATACTATAAAACAAACAGGAATGCGGAAAAGAAGCTGAAACAGAACATCCACCATGTCCAAAAAAAAAAAAGTTAAAAAAAAAAAAAAGTTATATATATATATATATATATATATATATATATATATATATATATATACTATGCACAAAAAAATCCATCCAAAAATACTTAGAAGTCTCTGTTTCACTCTAACTTCTTAAGTTGCAACACCACAGCTGGCTTCCACCTAAAAGTCATGTTCCACAGATACTTGTGTCCCCTTATGCTCTGTGCTGGAGACACTTTAGACAGGTTTTAACTATTTTGTTTTTATGTTTTTGTATCAAATCCTACTTCAAGTTTGTTTTGTGCTTTTTTTAAATTAAATCAAATTCTTGAAAAGCACAGGGCATAACGAGACATTAAAATCTGTGGGAGTATAATGCAAAAAAAATATTTTAGCAGTAGGATCACAGCAGTGGCTGGAAATGTCTTAAAAATCAATAATGAAAAGTTAAAAAAAACATAAAAATGAAATGTTCTACTGCAACAGGCTGTAGGAATCAGAGACGGCACTATCAGACCTAATACAAGGTTTAAAAGGCTGAATTAATAAAATCCCATCTCCTGCACCGCTGGACAAAGACGTGTGTTGACAGTATTACTAAACAAGGCCTGTATCTCATCATCTCTGACCCAGTTCCTAGCAGCCAAGGGGGTTTGTCAACTTAATAATGCATAATTGTTAGTGAAACCTAACTATACACCTGTGTATATGTATTTAAAATAGTGTGGAGACTCTTTGACATGGTACGTCATAAAATAAATCATAAAAATTAGTAATGTAAAAAAATGTAACAATCATAATAACAGATAAATCTATAAATACATTTCTCAGACATCTGCAAGTTTCTGTGTTTTTAGTACTGTGAATAACTATGTACCAATACCAAATCACATTTTTTTCCATGTGGCATGCCAGGAAATGCTTCATTTCTTTCTATTTTTATCTAGACACGGTCTTCTATATATGGTCTAGTAGTGGAATTCACTCTGTTCTGTTCAAGCTGAGTTGCAGAAACAGAAACCTCGTTTTGGGAGACTTGCCTATTTATATAAAGCACAATGACATTTAATTTTAATCTATTCGGTTCTATTAAAATGTATTATTATTTAATTAATTATTAAAAGCTTGTGTCCGAAAGGTTTGTTTCAAGATATTCTGCAAACATTATACAGAATGTACAGTACAGAATACTCACATTTCCATAACCATGACAATGTCAGCTTTACTTTCAAAGGCATCTATGCACTGTACAAGTTTTGGGTGATGCAGGTCGTTCATGATTTGTATTTCTTGTCTTACATTTTCTTTATCTTTAGCTGAATATGCTCTTATAAATTTTCCAGCCCAAATTTTTCCAGTTTTCTTATCAGACAGTTTGAATACTTGTCCGAATTTTCCTCTAAAGAAAAAACAAAATACAGATTATTTTTCTCCATGCAGTGAGTTTATACAAAGCATATTGTGAATCGATCAATTAAACGGCAGCATGAGACATGTGGTACTTACGTGCCAAGTCTTTCTTCAATGTTATAAAACTCATTGACCTTTTGACTTGTATTAATAGTAACATTTCGATATTCTGGCTCAGATTCTATGTCAGCATCTGGAAATAAAAGTAATGTTTTGGTTACAGATGGCTGTCAATTACTATGTAAAGTTTATTAAAGCTCATAAAATCATAACACAAATAAATAGGTACCATCATCAGAAAGTTCTGCTTCTTCTGCTTTAGTTTCTACAAAAAAAAATAAAATAATGAACACATAACAAAAGCAATTTGATATGTTGAGGCAATTAAATAATAATATTGAGAAAGCTGATTTTACACATTTCTTACATCATTGAAAAAAGTATACTGCAACAATTCAGTTCTACCTACAACACAAAACAGTAGAAAATAATGTTTTGCAGCATTGTATATTACTACTGTATAGTAGATTTAAAAATGGTGTTTTATAATGTTATGATCATTCAGTTATTACTATGCAACAGTGTAATTATCATACACACTCAACATGACTGCAGTTCATATTGTTGACCACAAGATGGTGCTCACCTGCTGGCTTTTCCCCCACTTTAACCAAGTCAGACTCTTGGCTTGGTTCACTGACTCCATATACATTAGCAGCTCGTAGTCGGAATTTGTACTCCCTATCAGGCAGAAGGTCCTGGATATTGTAAGATGTGCTACAGCAAGTGGCCAGGTCTGTCCATTGTTTGTCCACTGAGTTCCAGATCTCCAAGGTGTATGACTGCACTGCGCTTCCACCATCGTATGTGGGACCATACCATGATAAGGTCAGGGTAGAGCTTCGGATATCTGATGCGCATGGGACTCCAGCTGGAGGCTCAGGTTTATCTGAAAAAAACAGCCATAATATATAAAATACTGGTAAGGATACTTTAATAATAGCAAAATAAAAAATGAAAAACACAGCACTGTGGTCGGTAGTTTATAAATACAATCTAAAAGTACACAACGTTTAATAACAAACAAGCACAAAATGTAACTGACATTAGCAAAGGTTTTAGTTCAGCAAGTTTATTAATGCTTGGCTGAGTAGGTAAACGCCTTGGAAGAACATTATAAAATATAACAGAGTAGCAGTGTCAGTCTTGCTTTGGATAAAAGTGTCTGCTAAATGACTAATTAATAATACAAATTTAATGACATGCCATAATAATTACCCATGATTTTATTGTTTTGTTCTCTGCTACATAACTGATGAGCATAAAGCAGCTGCATGTGATTATAAATACTAAGGACCTGTGTTAGATAGGGCTGAGGCCCAGCAGGGAGGCCTAGCACTGAACCCATACAATCAGCCTTTCATAAATATATCACTACAATATTTCAGCAGGAAACCAAAACCAAAAAAAGGGTCTCAGCATCAGTGCAATGTGATACCAGTCTTGACACACTTTGTTTTCAAGGTTGAGTAGACAAATTTGGTCTTTAGTTTAATAAATATTTTAAACAAGCTATGTATTTATTTATTCAATTCACAACGTCTTCATAAATTCAAAATTTGTAGAAAAGCATTTTGCATGATGTTTGCATGGTGTTTGCATGATGTTTGCATGGTGTTTGCATGATGTTTGCATGGTGTTTGCATGATGTTTGCATGATGTTTGCATGATGTTTGCATGATGTTTGCATGGTGTTTGCATGATGTTTGCATGGTGTTTGCATGATGTTTGCATGATGTTTGCATGATGTTTGCATGGTGTTTGCATGGTGTTTGCATGATGTTTGCATGATGTTTGCATGGTGAGTTGTTCAGCTACTTCCATTGCAGATACATAGCAGTTGGAAAGTAACCATATAATCCCATCCCTCTTGCTGTTTAGTTATTGTAGGCACTTAATATTACTTTAAGCCAAGCTGGACGCGATCCATGCTGACAGCAATGGCAAAGCCTTTCATTTTAAATTAATCACTGGAAGAAAATGAAGCCATAAAAGGCCATTGCAGAGCTCCACAGTGAAGAGCTGCAGAATCCAACATGTTCCCATTTACCTCTTCTAACAAATTTTTTCAGCAATAGAACTGCAATAAAACCCTTTTTATATTAACAACAAGAAAACAAACAATCGGTTAGTTAGCCTTTTAAGGTATGATCAGTATGCATGCAAAATAGAAGAAGCTGGTCTATGAGCAGCAAAAAACAGTATTCATTTTCTTGTAGATTAGATGAAGCTGCTTTTGTTAATTGAAAAACTTTGGAAGGGTTGACCTAAATGGCTATGAAATACAGTTTATTTTCTTGGAAGTGATTCTTATTTGTTTACAAGAAATGTCATGTTTCATATATACAGCTCTGAAAAAAATTAAGAGGCCACTGCAAATTTTTCTTAAATCAGCATCTCTACATGTATGGCAGCCATTCCATTCCAGTGTCTGTTGAATTCCAACACAGGCACACCTCATTCTACTGAATGAGGTACTGATTAGGGGATCACCTGAACCAAATTTTATTTAACGAGGAAAAGTATAAAAACCACTCCTGTGGTCATCACTATCCTCTTGCAATAGGACCAGCTGGATGGCAAAACAGTGCTAGTAGTACCTCAAAAGTAATTGGAATCAAAAAATAACTATTGACCATGCCCAAAGAGTTGAGTGAGGAAAAGAAGGGTTCAATTCTGGCTTTACTGGCAGAGGGATACAGTGAGCGTCGGGTTGCTTCCATCCTTAAAATTTCAAAGACGGCGGTTCATAAGAACAAGGTCAAGCAACACACATTGGGGACAACAAAGCTACAGACCGGCAGAGGGCGAAAACGACTCTCCACTGACTGAGATGACCGCCAACTCATTCGAATGTCACTCAGCAACCGTAGGATGACATCAAGTGACCTACAAAAAGAATGGCAAACGGTACCTGGGGTGAAGTGCACAGCGAGGACGGTTCGAAACAGGCTCCTAGGGGCGGGGCTGAAGTCGTGCAAAGCTAGAAAAAAGCCCTTCATCAATGAGAAGCAAAGAAGAGCCAGGCTGAGGTTTGCAAAAGACCATAAGGATTGGACCGTAGAGGACTGGAGTAAGGTCATCTTCTCTGATGAGTCCAATTTTCAGCTTTGCCCAACACCTGGTCATCTAATGGTTAGACGGAGACCTGGAGAGGCCTACAAGCCACAGTGTCTCGTACCCACTGTGAAATGTGGTGGAGGATCGGTGATGATCTGGGGGTGCTTCAGCAAGGCTGGAATCGGGGAGATTTGTCTTTGTGAAGGACGCATGAATCAAGCCAAGTACAAGGTTGTCCTGGAAGAAAACTTGCTTCTTTCTGCTCTGACAATGTTCCCCAACTCTGAGGATTGGTTTTTCCAGCAGGACAATGCTCCATGCCACATAGCCAGGTCAATCAAGGTGTGGATGGAGGACCACCAGATCAAGACCCTGTCATGGCCAGCCCAATCTCCAGACCTGAACCCCATTGAAAACCTTTGGAATGTGATCAAGAGGAAGATGGATGGTCATAAGCCATCAAACAAAGCCGAGCTGCTTCAATTTTTGCACCAGGAGTGGCACAAAGTCACCCAACATTAATGTGAAAGACTAGTGGAGAGCATGCCAAGATGCATGAAAGCCCTAATTGAAAATCAGGGTTATTCCACCAAATATTGATTTCTGAACTCTTCCTAAGTTAAAACATTAGTATTGTGTTGTTTAAAAATGAACATGAATTGTTCATTTTACCCAAACACATACCTATAAATAGTAAAACCAGAGAAACTGATCATTTTGCAGTGGTCTCTTAATTTTTTCCAGAGCTATATATATATATATATATATATATATATATATATATATATATATATATATATATATATATATATATATATATATATAATAGATTACAGTAGAATGCTAGTCAGAAAGAGTAACGAACAGCTGGACTATTAAATATGACAGTTTTAGGCTTAGGAAACCCTACCTGTCAGTACGGTATTCTGTGCTAAACTTATGAAATGAAAAAAAAAACACAGCTGTGTTATGATACACAGGGCGCTATCTTTAAGCAAGGGCAAAGTGTGTCTCCATTTTGAATCAAAAGGAAATAAAAAAAGAAAAGAATAACAGCTAATCTGAAACTTAGTTGTTTCTTGCTAGTTTTATAATATTCATTGAAAAAAAGGCGGCAAACCTAATTTGCTTATAAATAATGTCCTCTTTCTATAACAACTCACCCTTCACAACTCCGTGTTAAAACAATATGCTCTATACCAGACTGAAAATGTGTTACAGTTATATTCTCTACATTTACAACTACAATATTACATTAAATTTGTACTTTTATGAAACTTACCAACAATTGTGATGTTGATCTGCGCTTGTCGGCTGCCATGCTTATTTTCTAACTGCAGTATATAAAATCCACAGTGTTCGGGTTTGGTTGGAGAGATGGTTAGTTTGCTGGTGGTCTCTGTATTTGTTATTTTTACAGGTCCTTTCTCTTCAATCTGTAGAGTTAAAAAAGTGATACTTCTTTAACAAATGGCTTTCCACAGTCACGAACTCCTGAACCCCTTAGCCAAAAAAGAAAATTAAAAATACAATGACTAAGAAAACACACACACACACACACACACACACACACACACACACACACACACACACACACACACACACACACATTTCTCATAATTATTTACAGCATGTATATGTTTTGCACTGCTACAGTAACAGTCATTTATAAATAGTGTATAAGACAAAAAAGCTATGGCAGACTGCAATGCAAGTGTATTATTTAGAAGTTTCGGATTTTCAAAAGTTCCAGCTACAGTTTACATAATAGAAATGAAATCTGGGGGCAGTGGTAAACCTTTATCTTGAATAAATCTTCTATGTATACAGAGGAATTCAAGCAAATACTACACCAACATGTGCACAACTAGTAATAAGCAAACCCTATCCAAACCTTATGATCTATGCAGAATGTGAACACCACCCAAATCAACTCACACCATAATCCATTTTGGATAGACAGTTTTTCAAAAACGCGCTCACTTGCACATCTTTCTAAATTAGTCTCTATATCAGTAAACTATCTATGATTTTAATAACTGTTGATGGTGGACAACCCCAGTCTTCCTTCTTGTGTCCTGGTAACCATGAGTGTTTAATAAATACTTCAGCTGAGTATGCAGAATCAATCCAGCATGTAGGTAAGCTTACCTGTTTTTTGAATTTTAGCCAAGTGCAGGTGATGGGCTGCGTTCCCCCGAACTTACAAAACAAATCCACAGGTTCCCCAGCACGAACTTTCATATCATCAGGGAACTGAAGTATCTGAGGAGGGATAGCTGTAAAACAATTGCTGTGCGTTAGATTTTGCACAGGGAGGCACAGTAGGTTAACCCACAAGCCCTTCACCTCTATACATTTTAAATCAGTGAAATTAGTTTGACAGCATACAATACACTGTATATAGCTGTCCAGAAATATCTCCCACCTTATAATGCAATGTTCTTAAGGCCAGGGGATCTATTTATACACCGATATGCTACTGTGCTTATTTATTTCTTTAATGTAACCTTTACGCCTGGTCATCAGTCATACTTTTAAAATCTTAATTTCCAATGTCTGCACCAACACTATGTACCAGTATGTAGGTATCATTATACAATTTCACATGCCTAATGATTCATTGGGTGAGGGTCCTTAGTGAGGATGTCTAACGTCATGGGTAGCCTGGAGTTACACTTCTAAATCTTTAGCCTAAAGCAAAGTTTTTATTCCTGCTGTAGTTCTTAAATTGGGGAAGACAGGCATAACAGTCAGAAGGAGCTATGGGTATGGGTATGGGTATGGGTATGGATATGAATATGGATATGAATATTGGTATTGGTATGGGTCTGGATATGGATACCTGTAAGGGTATGGGTATGGGTATGGGTATGAATATGAATATGGATATCGGTATGAATATGAATATAGATATGAATATGGGTATTGGTATGGGTCTGGATATGGATATCGGTAAGGGTATAGGTATGGGTATGGGTATGGGTATGAATATGGATATGGGTATGGATATGAATATGGGTCTGGATATGAATATCGGTATGGGTATGAATATGAATATGGATCTGGATATGCATATAGATATGAATATAGGTATTGATATGGATATCGGTATGGGTATAGGTATGAGTATGGATATGGATATCGGTATGGGTATAGGTATGGGTCTGTATATGAATATGAATATGAGTATGGGTATGGATATGGATGTGGGTATGAATATGGATATGAATATGGTTAGGCAACTTTCCAAGAATCAAATGCAAGTGGAAAGGAACCAATCAGACCCTCAAAGACAAAAGCATTTATTCATGTATTTAATTGGATTTGGAGTCAAAGTACTTGAGACACACTGGTACTGGTATTCTTTTATTTAAAGGGATTCGCAATTTTACCTAATTTAGGAGGTGTCTTTGGAGCTGGTTTCTTCTTTATTGTAGCTTCCTCTGTAAAACAACAAAGACTCAACATTAATATATAACTAACAGGTATCTTATGATGTACTAAAGTGCTGGATCTTCCAGATTTCTTCATTTCATTTTAAATCAGAATGGTAGAAAGTGCCAGAATTAAATACAGCAATAGTTATAAATTTTCCTGCTTATGGGGGTGTCTTTAATCAAAGTGAAAACAGTGGCTGCAGTATGTACTGTACTTGAATTAATCTTTCCTGTGCACACTTTACATATCAAATTGAGGTCAGTATGATTTGGCAGAATTACAAAGTATATATATATATATATATATATATATATATATATATATATATATATATATATATATATATATATATATATATATATATACACACACATACTTTTATGGGAAGTCTTTTTTTTTCATCCAACTATAAATAAATAAATGGAACAGGACTAATGGTCGTGCTTCAAGTTTAACTCAAAAGGGTAAGAGGCCAATAACTCATAACTCCACTGTAGGCTATCAAATGACATGCTGTTACTACAACTGAACTTTAGCTACATTGGAACTGCAATTAAATAGCACTGTGAACCCAGTCAGAAGAACAGTCTAACATTCGTCTCAGTTCTCTGTTATTTAGGGAGGCACTGTTAACTGTTCTCTGCTAAATGTTCGTGGGAGTAGGCATTCCCTGCAGCTTATGTCCTTGAGAGTTTTCCTTTTTTGGTAATACTAAATATAGTACTAAACTACCCAGGAAGTGGCTTTCTGCACTATTTATTTCCTGTTCGATCACTGTCAATAAGCAGTCTATAGTAAAAACAGTTACTGCTTCAAGTGAAACAGAGTCACAGAAGACTGCAAATGTGATTTCATAAAAACAAGGGCCACATATTCATTAGTATATGTTTTTGTGGTAGGTAGTGGTACAACTGAAAAAGCCAAAATGCATTGCAGATTCAGCTTTGTTTGATATTAGCTAGCTAACTAACACAATTTGACCACCTCTGCATTAGCCCCAAATAGAAACGTTGGAGGATTACACTGATTCCCAGCCAAAAACATGCACTGTCCTCCAAACTAGCTTTGGTTTCACAGTGTATGTATGTACTTGCATGCATATTTTTCATAGGGACATTTTAAAGTTCCATGGCAAATATACTGGCAGGAATGTATTGAAACTGTATAGAATGTATGAAGAGTATGCTGGCTTTTTTTACTAGGCAATTTACTGTGGATTTCCACCAATCATTTTTATAATGGAAACTGAACAGCCTGAAGGCCATAACTAAAAACTTTTAAGAAACTGTGTTGAATGGGTAAAATATAATAAGATTCAATATAACATATTATTGTTTATTAAAATATTTATTTTATCATAGACCACAATTTACTAGGGATTTCCATCAATCACTCATAATAACTGAACAGCCTGTAGGCCAGAGTTATACATCATGAGGAAAGAAAGAATAAATAAATAAATAACTGTAGCTATAATTAATTATAGTACTGAATTGATTCACTGTCAAACAACCGCTTTATAATTGGTGTGTATCAGCCTGTAGTACATTAACAATTCTCAAGGACCGTAACACTTAAAAAAAAACAAAAAAACCCAAAAACAATCTTAAACTGCATCTTGCCACTCACAGAACTGTGTCCTGATTTCAATTCTGATCCTTGTATTTCAATATCTCGAAGTGGTGCCCATCAATTCATAAATCACTCCAGACCTTTATATTATCAGTCATGTATAGTAAGTGTTTAGAGGATCCATGCCAGCATTTAAAAGCTTAAAGTTGCTAATTAGATCTAACAAACGTCAGTATCACTGTCAGCTAGATTATCTAGTCAACACTGTGTCTGCTGCCATCACACTGTTACTTATATTAGCTAGTCGACACTGTGTCTCCTGATACCACACTCTTACTTAGAGTGACCTTAAACAAGTCATTTTTACCACAGCAGTTAATGTGGGTAAGAATGCAATAAGGACCCCACACAGGCACAGAAGCAATGCACAGGCACAGAAGCAAACACTTACAACATCCAAAACGTTATATAATATATATATATATATATATATATATATATATATATATATATATATATATATATATATATATATATATATATATATATATATATATATACTGGATATATATTTTCTTCTTTAAAATGCCTACATATTTTACACACTCAACATGTTTAGACGTTGCATATTAGTTCTATAAAACCAGTGCTGTAACATTTGAAACAGTAAACATAAAATAACTGGAAAATATTGACCTGTAGAGCTCTGTGTCCAGATGTAAATGCTTCACTGGGCATTACTGTTAACCGTAATTCCAAAATTCCAAAAAGCAACACCCACAAGGGTTACTGTTTTCCATAACGGAGAGGATGAAGGAGTGACTATTTGTATTGCATTGCAAAGGGGATCAGTGTGCTGGTTGTCTACAAGTTCCCATGGATATTTTTAAAATATAAATGTCCAACTAATATTCAAAGAGCAATAAACACTGGATAGAAGAGGTTAGCAGGTGCATTGTCTTGTAAGTGACCACCTTTGAGAACATCTAGAATGGGTAAATGAGAAGTAACATACTTGTTATGAGATTCAATCTTTTTTCTTTTTTTTTTTTTTTTTTTTACCCGCTGCTGTATGTTACCAGTTGCTATGGATCAAGGATATGAGAAACCAAATCATTCACCAGATACATTAAAGCAGATGAGCTGGCACAGAGTTGAATATTTTAATCACCACACCACATAGCCCTATATCGATTTTTTTTTCCATCAAGCTGTTAGTCCATGCATGAAGAAAACATTTATGGAAGCTGCTAAAGTATTCCCAGAAAGCATTGTGGACCCATCTTATAAAATCAGACACTTTTATTACCCAAGACCTTTTATTAATAGCTACAGTTGTATTTATTTTTTAAACCCCATAAATATGAACCAATAAATGTGTATACTGCAGCAAAATGTATTTACAACATCCTTAAGCTCTTGTATGCACATATATCACATATCTATCTATCTATCTATCTATCTATCTATCTATCTATCTATCTATCTATCTCTATCTATCTATATATATATATATATATATATATATATATATATATATATATATATATATATATTCAGTGATTCAGCACTGACTGGACAGAATATATATAATTGTAATACAAAGTTTCTTTTTGTTCAAAGAATGGAACTTGAACACATAATACAGTAATTATATTACAAGCTGTCTAACAGCAAATTGTCTTTGAACGGCATACAAATTAATAAAATAAAAATTTGGCATTCATTGAGGGATTCACCATATCTGTGGGGTTTCTTTTTGAGTGGCGTGATTCCACCTTAATTCTCATTAACATGAAGCCATGTCATAGGCTTTGCTCTGTCTAACATCACAACTGACATAATTGTTTCTAACAGGTGTCAGCCCAGGAAATGGATGGGTAGATAAATCCAGAATTCATACATGTAGTCCTGTTCTGCATACTTCAGGAAAGTCCCAGTCAGCTACAGAGGAATTTACTTATTAGTAATGCTAGAAATATAGAACAGAAACTCTTTTGGACTTTTTTTTTTATCCTGTAAAGGTGTCACTTGTTAAAAACCTATCCACTGACCTACTTATTTACATATGTACTGTTTTTTAACCAAATTTTTTATAGACAATACACCTGTGAGTAAATCTTTCTACAACAAATATCTGAATGTAACTGCATTTAACATTAACATCCATTTCAGTTCCCAGTACATTGCTGCATATATGAGATGAAAAAGACTTAATACATTTACTTCAAAGACTAAGATGAAGCAAATCAAGTAGATTCAGCTATCTTTTAATAACAACTTCAAATATTTTTTTTTTTTTTTTTACAGTCAGTCCCAAGTGCATTGCAAGTTAACATTTATGGAACCAAATGATCATTGATACTAAGATGTTACAGTGAATTGTGAGCACATACCACTCCTCTACATAAATACTCTACCATCAGACAGCTGAAGCACGGTTAATCTGCAGCTCACTGGCAAGTTGGAGTCCAGGGTTATAACAACACTGTTTTTTCACATGCTATAAAAAGAGACCTCTTATGGACAGCTACCACCAGTGGGAACATTTCACAATTCCTAAACAGATCCTTTTTTGGAAAAGGAGGAAGCAAATATTTTAGGAACTTACTTTCTGTAGTTGGAGTTGAAGGCGTGCTTTTATTTCTTTTGGCCTTCTTATCAGATAGTTTAGAAGGATTTGTATCGGAAGGATCTGAAAAAACATGCATTAGTTAAAAAGGAGTTAGTTACTTGGTCCAGAAACACTTACATTTTGAATTATAGTTCTGTTTTTGTAACTTTTGAAATAGATGCTCATTTCAGTTTGATCTCTATGGACTGATTTTAAAATGCTTTCAAGACCCAGACGGCAGATGGAAGCATGTAATTAAAAAATGAAACAATGTCAAGGCTGGAATTCCCTTTACATCTTTTCCTGGATGGTTTTGTTATGAGACGCAAGCATTGAGTTACAGCACTTGTTTGTTGTTGAGGAATGCAAGAGAGCATTTCACAGTTTAACAACAGGAAGACGTTAAGATTAAGCTGGTCACTGGGGAATTTCTGTACCATAGTGAGTTCTTGTGTTGTGGGAGGCACTTACCATCTACATGGACAAAGCAGCAGCACTCGGCTCTCCCAGCAGAATTTTCAGCTATGCACTTGTATTGGCCTTCATCTTCGGGCAGGGCCTTGTCGATTGTGAGGGAGCAAACACCTCCTAATGTAAATGTAAAAAAGTTATGAAGATCCTCCGCTAAACACCCCTTCCATATCAAATTTAAAACATGAACTTGATTCGTTGAATTGTTCTTTGCAGGTGCTTTAAAACACTGGCACATGTTTTAGTTCTGCTTGCATAAATGCAAAGTTTGCCATATTTTTACCATTGGTACAAACTTTGCACTTTTGCAAAAAGAACAGCATGCACAGTATAGTGCATGGAGAGTATGGAGCAAAAGCAGCCTAAGCATTCTATAAACTAGCACACATTCCATCCAATGTTATCAGCTTCTAATTTTAAAAAAAAGGTTCAATATGTTGTATATTGGATTGAGGTTTAGCTACTGAGCAGCTCAGTCCAATGCAGTTATTATAATACAGCACTTTATTAAATTGTCAAGGTAACAGAAATGCAAAAACCCCTTTGACTCAAGGCTAACTTTTAAGTATTTGCCATGGAGTTTCTTCAGGGTGGTCAAAGACAGACTGAGCTGTTTGGGTTAAAATCAGCCCAGACAGGTCAATGTACACCCATGTTGGTACTGTAAAATACATTTTGCAGCCACACCTGTATGCAGGTAACTGGTAAATCCAGTATATCTGCTGAATGTTGCCATTTTAATATCCATTGAATTAAATATCCATTGAATTAATTGAATATCCATTGAATATAGCATTATACATCTCCACTGGTTGCTACAACTGTTTAAATAACATACCTGTAATGTTTTTTTTCATTGTTAACACACTGACAACTTTTTACAATTGTCTGTTTCCAAGCTCTTTTCAAAATGCTCGCTCTAGTGCACTGGGATTTGAGAGCTGTCCTCTAAATCACTGCAGGAAGAGCAATTTAAAAAAAATAAATAAAAAAAAATAATAACAAGTGCTTTGGCTGGTCTGTTCTGAACCACATCATGGATCATTATTGCTGCCGTACCTGTTTGGTGGCAATAATCCTTACACTACCAGTGCACTACAGCGGACATTTTCAAAAGAGATTTAAAAGAGATTTTAATGTTATAAAAAGTTGTCAGGATGTTAACAATGAAAAGCAAAAATTACAGGTATATTATTTAAACAGTTGTAGCAACACATGGGGATGTGTAACATTATATTTTTTCAGAAACCACGCTATGTTTATTAAAAAAAAAAAAAAAAAAAAAAAAAAAAAAAATTAAAAGAGAACATTCAATCCACAATGAATTGTTATAAACAGAGCTTATGTTCTGAAAGGCTTCTGAATTGTTAAATATAATCACTCAGTAACTCTACTCTAATACCCTCCATGTATCACTGTATGATTACTCTAGATCCCTTTAAATGTGATTGCATTACATTTGCAGTCAATGAAGAACATTATACAACATAGCAAATATACAAATAGAAAAAATATACCTACACCCTAAAAAAGTGTAATTAATAAACAATATTTCATAAACAGTTGAATAACATATACTTACAGTATATTAAAATACACTTTTTCTGTTAACTTAATACAACATTTATATTTGCAGGAAAACATGCAGTACTCTGTGCTCTAGACGCTTAATCTATTCTAGCACTTTATAATTCATAACCTTAATATGGATATATATCATATATATATATATATATATATTATATATATATATATATAATATATATATATTATAAATATTATGGAATTACCAAGGTCCTGGGCCAGGAGCACTAAAACTTCGATGATTTGATGATTTTTCCATCTAAACTCCAGGTAACACGTTGGACGGAGAGGTACGATTGGACAGGCAACTGGCATTGTACGTTCCCCATCAGTTACATGAGTGTCACCTAATTGCTCTGTAAACACAGGTCCCTTCCCAACATTGTTAGATTTCTTTCCAATAATCCCACCATCTACCACAGGGCATCCATGTTCACAGTTCACATCGTTCTTCTGCTCCTTGTTGTCAGGCTGGGAGTTCTGGACCTCTTTTTTACCTGTATCTTTGTCGTCATTGTTGTTGTTGTTGTTGTTATTCTCAATAGGTGGTTTCTTTTTTGATCCCAGCACAGATCTAAAATCCGGTGCTGCATTGTTAGCTTGACTTTTCTCCAGAGTTGAAACCTTTGGAATTGTTTTTTTACCCAGTACTGCCCTAAAGTCAACCTGCTGTGAGTTGTGGACTTTCCTGTCGTCTTCAGACAAGGTCTTGGGTTTGACCTGTCGCTGAAGGTTAGCCCTGAAGTCCATTTGCTCAGCTGATAATTCCTTTAAGTCCTCCTCAGAAATGCTTTTGATTGTGACTTTCTTTCCCAAAACAGTGCGGAAATCAACTTGCTCAGCCTCTTGCTGCCTGATCTTATCCTCACAGTGTTCCTTGGTTTCCACTCTCCTTTTCAGCAGCCCTCGAACATTTGCCTCGTATCCTGCGTCTTTGAGATCTCTAGGGCTCTTTCTGGCAGTACCAGCTCTACCAAGCCTTAAAGTCCCATGAGTGACTTCTTCTTCTCCTTCTTCTCCGAAAGGATCAGCCTCTTTCTCTTGATCTCTGTAAAAAGCAAAAAAAAGAAAAAAAGGCTGGGTTTATCCAGAGAGCAAACAGCCTTCATTTAAAATATGTTAATTAGAGGAACAGTTCATTGTAGTATTGCATCAGTGATGACTTCAGTAACCATATAAGGGAACAATCAAAGACAGGCCATATTCTTTGAACAATAGCACAGCTGTATGAGATAAACAATTTGTTTGGTCGCATTTAGGGACTGGGTCTGGCATTGCAAGAGAACAAGCAGTGAACAAACAGAACCCCCGGAAGGAGTGCCTGGGAATTTTACTTACGTTTGGTGAGTCTCCTCACTGGACAGCAAACCCTCTCTGACCAACAGAGACACAAGGCAGCTGCAGTCCCCAATGGGGTTTCTGTAGCAAAGTGCAGGCAGTTAGCATGAGAACACAAACAAACGTAATTAGCAAATAAACAAAGAGCAAATAAATAGCTTATAAAAAATAAACAAAAAATGCTTTTCTTCTCTAATGCCAAATAGAAATCTAGGTCCTGTTACTAGGTGGTGTCACAAGAAAGTGACACAGCTCTCCATATTCAGAACCACTCTAGGCTTTGTAGTGTTGCTTTCAGTTTATTAGAACGTGTAACATTACTAGCTAGGCCCCTTTCATACAGCCATCTCACTGAACTGCATGCAACCAATTACCATCCGTCAAAGGCTACCAAGAGTTTATATTATAATGCTAAATGTGCAAACCATATATGGAGCTAAACATTTATTCTTCCTTCAGCAAGGAATAGCTCAGATGCTTTTACAACTGTCATTAATAATGCTGCTGAGGTACTTCCCTCAGTTCCCCTCAGTGCATAAATGGATATTTATTAAACATTGTTAACCAATGGTTTGAGAATATTGCTTAAACTTCATTCATAACGTTTAAAACAGTATTTCATAAAGTGTTTAAAAAATGTATCAATATGACACAAAAGCTATAGTAATCACTAAATACAAGTGCTTTGTTTAAACTTGAGCACGTACTTCAGTTTTATTTCATATTCTCCTGCATGGTGAGGTTGAACGTTCCTGAATAACAACGTAACCAGGTCTTCATTTTGAAGGATTTCACAGTCTTCTTCCAAAACTATCTGCTGTCCATCTTTAAGCCACTGGAAATCTGGGAAAGGATCCCCAGCAATAGCGCAGGAGAGCAGAGTGTGCTGGCCAAGCCTTGCTGTTACAGACTTCGGCTTGCTAATAAACCAGGGCTGAACACCGTCCTGAGGCTCTGTAAAAATACAATACGAGCTACAACATAAACTCCAGTGTTATGAAATCATCTACACTTCTTTAAAACAACAAATCAACTGAGCTTTTTAAACAACAGGCTGCCAAATTATCCTGCCCTGACATCTGAAGCTATTCAAGGAATTTTTTTAAACACCACAGGAACAGTAGTAGCTAATGCATTGGAATTCATACGAATTTGTGTCCATAATTATAAAGTCTTTATCCATGTTTTCATTATCTAGATGGAGGATGAATACTTCTCAGTGAATGACAGACTACATTTAAAAACACAACTTTATGAGACGGTGTAATTTCTATGTAATAAACTTTACATTTTAAAGAATATATGTATGTATTTAGCATACATTCTTAAAAAGCTTAGCCAAGTTATGTGCAATTCGTACAGGCCCTCTGCAGTGGCAAAGGGCTTGTATACAATAGTTGGCCCCTGGCTCTGTTATTGGAATATCTTGTTTGTGATTCTTTCATAACGGACTATATATTGTAAGCTAATGTATCATATTGAAATGAGACCATGTTTTAAGTCAGCTTACTTTGTTCTGAGTCAGTTTACTTTTTACAACAATTAAACATCCTTGTGATATTTGCATTCGTTACTAGATATCCATAATAATAGAATAGGATAAGGAAATATACACAATGCACACATAGTTTCCTCTTGCTATGTGAAAAGTGTAGGGTTTAGGGTAACATTGGCAAGCTTGCTAGCAGCACCGTCGAAAAGCTTTACACCATTAGGTACCTTGCACAGTTAATGTTGCCTCAGACCGTGTCTCTCCAAGCTCATTCCAAACCGCACAGGTGTATTTCCCAGTATCTTCTGGAAAGACCTCTTGAATGTATAGGATGTATTCATTCCCTTTCTTTTCAAAATGAAAGTCTTCTGACTCCTGTATTTCTTTTCCATTATGAAGCCAAACAATTTCAGGTTGTGGACTACCTGAACAATATATTAAAGGAAGGTATGTCAGTGACATACAGAGCCTAAGATAAAGGATATAACGCATTACAAGTGTTGGTACCATAAAAGATAGTTCACCATGACCTGCATCCAAAATCGAACAAACTGCTCATTAATAGCTTCATTAAAACCAGACGAGTGGTTCCCAACACAGCCTTCAGTGTCATGTGTCAGCAGCACAGTGACATAGATATGCAAAATAGCTTCAGAGTTTCAAATCTCATCAAAAACACACACTCAACAAGTGGGAGCTGATTTGAATCCTGGTCGTACTAAGCTGTCGAACTTGGTTGAGGGCCCAAATGGAGTGCTACATTGTCCTTAGACTTAGATCTTAATCCACCTCATTGAGCTACAGTGACCCCTACTGGCCAGGGGGCTCATGAGTCCAAGAGAAGACTTCCCAGATTGGTGCCCTGGTTCAGCAGCTTGTTCAGATTTCAGTCCTCCTGATTAATTAATTGGTTGATTGGTTGAAGCAGTGAGGCTTCATTAAAACTGAATACAAAACTGCCATTAAATAGGGCTTGATAAGATTAAACGTGTTCACAATATTCAAAACGGAAAAATGAAACAGACCGAAATGAAACAGAAGAACAGTATTAAAGCACATTTAAAGTGCACAGTTGAAGATGACAATCAAAACAGAACACAAAACCACAAAGGACCAATCCAACACATATAAAAAGCCACTTCATTCACAATCATGTTTTCAACACTCGTCAATTGCACTTTATTTAGGTGGTGTGAATAGGTATTTTACATTTTCATTTAAAACAAAATTAATCTAAAATAAACTCACGCTGATCTTAATCTTAAAGAACAGTTACAAGGGAAGAAAACAGTTAATATTTTAAACCTAAAGTTGTGTTTGATTATTTCAACAACTAAGAAACTTAATCTGGTTTCTGGCTTGTTATCAAAAACAAGCAGCTTTAAATGTCAGGAAGGATGAAAAGCATGAAAAAATAGAGTCACACAGCACGGCTGTTTTCCTCATCATGTATATTTAAAAATACTTTACTAACCTCGCTTATCTAATTCCAAACAGATTCTCTTTTTTTAGGACATCAGTATAACTAGGACTGAGACCCGCCCCCTTAATGTTTTTAAAGGAAGAGATGGTCCAAACTATCTGAAAAACTATCTATACCTGGGTGAAATCATTGCTATTTTAACGCCTCCCGCAAAGGCAAATCAAAATCAGACTTACCTGTCACTTCAACAGTCATTCGGACTTGACTTCCATCCATGACTCTCATATCAGTCAGAGCTTTCAAGAACACAGGAGGGGAGGTCTTGCTTGCTTCAGCATTTCTGTGCTCATCCCTTTTAGCTGCCTTCTTTTCTGAAAGTAAAACATGGGCAATTTCCTTTTTTATATAATGAATCAATACAGCTGGTTTAATTGTTCTACACACTGTACCAAAAATATCAGAAATGGGGAAAAAAAACATAAAAACTGAACTGAACAAATTAATTTGTATTAACAAAGGTCATTATTTATTTATTTATTTATTTATTTTTGTATTCTTAAAGAGTGTAATGAATTTTAAAACATATGTAACATTAAGGGTTTTAAGGTGGGATTTTAACCTAGTACTTCAACCAGTTTATTACATTATACACAATGACATGTTGATTTTTTTTCTGGTTTGTTCTTTATTACTACAGTATATTTGAATACAATCTAGTTGTTTTATTTTTTTAAGATTACTAACTCTATGCACCTCACAATAAAACAACAACAAAACTTGGCAGACTTTTTTTTTTTTTCTACTTTATGCAAACTCTAGTCTCTTTATAAACTCCTTGGTGGTCTGGGAGTGCCAGATCAGGAACAATCCCATGGAAAAGTGAATGAGTGAATGAGAGTTTGGCAAAATCATTCCACAGATTCTTTGAAATTTAATGACAAAACCAGCCCAAATACATTCATGGAAACTATACATTCTCATTGAGAGAACATACAGTAATACCATGGGTAAAACGTAGGCTCTGCTCCAGATGTCAGCACAACATTAAGTAATTATTAATTATGAGTAAGGAATAAATATAAAACTGTTGAACTGCTTACAACAAAGTTGTGTGGTGTACGATTCTTTGTGGGGGCTCTGTGGAGGGAACCTCATTTTCAGTTAATAAACTCATTTTGTTTCTTGCCTACAGGAATATCACTGATTACAAAAGATCAAAGGTCCAATCCCTTAGTGCAGCCATTTTAAAATCCTTATGTACTTAACCAGACAGTTAAAAAAGGGAGCAGGCAGGCAGTTGTACAGAACTGTAGCTTAATCTTTGCACTGTCATTAGAACAGAACACTACCCATTTTTCTTTGCTTTTTTAAAAGTACAGCTTCGTCATTCTATTTAATTCTTTCTTTAGCCTTTTACAATTAAATGACATTGTAGAGTAACAGTAAGAAAAATATTTTTTGTCCAAATTACTTCATGGGCACTGATGGCATGTTTAAAAACACATTCTTAGCTTTAAAAAAGATGTTGGCATTGTTCCTGAGTAATTTATGCCAGTTTCAGATGGATGCTCTAGAGGCGTGCCAAACTCAATTCAAGCAGAACACTTTGACTAAATATAACTCAGGCTGGTTCACTCTGGGCGTACGATTCAGATGGACGCTATGAACGGATGTCGGCTGTAGTTCACAATGAGCAATCTTCTCCCTGCGTTAGTTTGTTCTGATTGGTTTAAAAAAGACAACACTTGGGGACTCATACACACAGCCACACTTAACCGCAGTGCCTCTTTTTTATAAACAGCTGATCAAAAAAAATAAAAAATAATTATTGTGTGATTGACAGCAAAAAAAATGCCACCATTCAGTTTCATGGTAAAATCACTGACATTTGCTCAGACTTTGTTGAGCTGTAAACACTGTATGTAGGTTTCTGAGAGATACACATCAAACAAGGTTTAAATTCCTGAGTTGTTAGTTTTCATTTTGATTATTTATCTGTTTATGGTACTGTGCATACTTTATTATTATTATTATTATTATTATTATTATTATTATTATTATTATTATTATTATTATTATTTTATTATTAGTTCTTTAGACATTTTCTGCTACATCTATACAAGTATAATTTATTTCAAATAATAAATGGTAAATTGTATTTTACTTGTAAAATTCTAAAGGAAAAAGAAATGCATTTGATTGGTTGAACACGATTGACGTCACCAACTTGACGTCAAATGAAATCTACCAACTCATCCGCAGCATCTAAGATTTGAACGCAAGGTGGTGAATTCATAGCGACCATCTGAATCAAATGCACGGTGTGAACCAGCCTTAAATCCCAATTAAGTACATGAGTGGAGCGTCGCCTGAAACAATTAAGTTCACCTCTACGCTCTTTTGATACTAGCACGTCTTCCTCTGCCTTTCCGAATGGCTCTGGTGCACCTTGGCTTCAGAAGGAGCTCCAGCGGCGAACTGAACTAAACTGCACTTAATGCTAACGTATACAAATGATATACAAATGATATGCTAACAGTATTGTGTATCTGATAATGCTAATCAATCATGGTAGAGCCCACAGAGGAGCAGCGAGCCAGGGGCTGTATTCTTGAAAGTCTTCTTAAGACAAAACTTAAAGTTTGTAAGAAAATAGTTCTTCCTAAGATTGATCTTAAGTTCAATTCTTAAATTTTTCCTACTATCGTCCGAAATTTCTTCTTAAGAACTTCTTAAATATTGTCTTTAAAAAAAAAAAGCCTGAGTAATATAGGCCTAAGGCAAACTGAATTTAAAATAAATGTAACATGCCTTACATTTGATGTATTATTATATTATTATTACTAAAACAAACAAATAAATAAAACAACAAACCACGCAAATCAGTCCTCGTTTGCATAAATATTAATGTGACTGGAGACTTCTGTTAGTTTCATCTGAGCAATTTATTTTGATCCTCTTATACAATTTGCTCAGTGATCTGACCTTAGCACTACAACTATGACGATAGCCCTGGTGACTATATTGCAGTGTGGCAGAAAGATTATGGTCTTCTTAAGGGTAAAAACAGTCCCTAAGGACTGAACCTTTTAAATTCAGATGTATTATTACAATAAAGGAGACATAAATGATGGTTAAATGTGATTAAAACTTGTTTAGCTGTGTATTTGTTTGACATGAGCGAACTGTGCTGTGTAGGCCTACTGTTCTTTTCTGAAAACCAAGATCTTAAAAATTGCATTATTACTTCTTCGGAATCCCCCTGATGCTTGACCCCTTATGTGTGTGTGTGTGTGTGTGGGGGGGGGGGGGGTCATGGTGCTTTCTTATAAATAAAACTGATATATTTTGATATATTATGATATATTTATTAAAAAAAACACACAAACAAACAAAAAAACATCTGACGTGCACTGAAGGTACCGCATCTGACTTTGTTGCTTGCTACTAAATCCCATGCTATATTCAAGTAAGTTGCCCTCCAGATAATCACTGTCGAGAAAGTGCGCGCCACAAACAACAGAATTCTTCTGCTGAATGGCTTTCGCGGTGAAGTCCTCTCTTTTGACTTGTACAAACCACACCCAGGAGCGAAATACGGCCTCTTTTACCCTCGAAAGGCATGCACCCGATGCCCTGACAGGTTGGAGTTCATGCAACCCCCACACATGCACAAATTCACAACCTTATTATTATTATTATTATTATTATTATTATTATTATTATTATTATTATTATTAACTAATTAATTAATTAATTAATTTAATTATTAATTAATAATTTATTTTTATTTTTTTTAATCTCACAAACCTGTAGGCCAGACATGCAGGCTGAGAACGGTTTCCATTTTGCAACGTCACGTGTGACATAGTACAAAAAGGTTGTGTTTTCAGTAGGCGTGTTCCGTGATTCACATTAATCACATTTTAGTGGCTTATAAAATGTTTTTGATAATATTCTTAAACACTGCTGCATCCATTTCACTTTAAACCAACCATAACGATTCATCATAATACTGTATGAGAAGCACTAATTTGCAAGCTTGCTCAGTTACCACATGTCAGTTAGTCACATGTTTGAATCAGATCAATTTCACTGAAAAAATCTCAGACATAGCAAAGAAAACATCAAGCAAGAAGAGGAGAATGCTTCTATTTTCCCTGGGTTTAGCTGAATCTCTGTCAGAAATACCTCTGACTTTTCTCTGAATCCCACCAGCTCTGAGGAAACACTGCTTAGTGATCTGAAGCAGATCTTGAGCCATGCCAACAGAGCTGGAATGTGAGCGTGAGCAGGTCAAAGGCTCGCCTCTCCATAACAACTAACAGCCTTCATAAAGATAGGCACAGACTACAGAAATGTCAAGATTGAATACTGTTTAGTCAATTTGCAACATTGCTGTTAGTTGTATTTAAAAACATTACATTTTCCGCAAATATATTTATTTTACAAAAAAGAATGACAAAAATATCAAACAAATAAAAAAAAGGTTTCATAATGGTGAACAAGATTGCCTAGCTGAGTAAAAGCGCCAGACCAAGCCACCCTCTTGGCCAGGCAAACCAGTTAAATTGAATTAATGGTTAATTGGTTCAATTTAAGAATTTAGAACATATTTCGACCAATTAAAGACTTGGACTAAACAGACCGACTTTCCTCACTCTTGTGCTGGATCAAACCGGGGTCTTTTGCCAACAAATTAAGACTGTGCTTAAAGAAAGCATTTACTAGGTAAAAAGTGCTATCATTTATTCCCTGAGGAAAGAAATTATGGTACTTAGGGTTATAAGGAAGAGGGGAAGGACTCATTTTGAACTGAAAATGTCAGAAATGAGGGGTGATATATAGTTAGTAAATTAAATTATCTTACCAATACGAACATATAACTGGAAGTTGCCCCAATCAGAAACGCAGAGAGATGCTACCAAGCAAATCCAGACTGGTTTCAAAAGAGAAATGCAAGCTTTTAACCCTGTATATAGACTTTGTCCATATAGGACAGGGTTAGGATTAAGGTTGCAATATCATTATGGGAAGCCAGAAGAACAGGCACAGTCAGAAATGTGCAGATTTTTTGAGATCAAGTGTCATTGTGTCATTTACTAGGATTAGAATGTGTACAATATCTTTAACAAGGGTTAAGGTATGGACGATTTAGCAAGGACGATTTCAAAAAGCAAGCTGTGAAGCACTGCAGTATTACCTTAAGTTTTAGAAGACAGGATGAGCACTCCCAACAGATACTGTTGTTAGATAAACAAGAGAACAAGGAAAGAACCAGACAAATTAGTGTTTGAGGGAAAGAGCTGAGGGGATTGGTACTATTTTAAGACTATAGGATGAAACAAAAATGAAAATGTCAATATGTTGTTACATCAACAACCTTACTGTGGAATGTTAAGAAGAATAAGGGATACCAAACCTAATCATTCTACAGCAAATACATTTGTAAAGATTATAAAACAGTAGTGAATACAAGCTACAACACCATTCCCTTAATTTTCTTTACTTAATTATGGAGCTGTCTCTAGCAGATAAAAATATGGATCACAACATTGGGTGATGTCAGAAGTAGACAGGGACACAACCTCACCACCAAGAGGGTGTATGAATTCTACAATTAATGTTTCATTAATAAACTTCAAGGGGGAGTGTGAACAGGCTGGCTGTAGGTGTGACGTCAGACCAGGAAATAATATAATATACATATATAGCACCTTTCATAGACCACCTTCACAAAGCACTTTACAGATTTAACTTACAATAGGACATTGATTTAACTCCTAATCTGCAGGATTGAGCACAAGGAGGTTAAGTGACTTGCTCAAGGTCACACAGTGAGTCAGTCAATGGCAGAGGTGTGATTTGAACCAGTGATCTTCTGGTTACAAGCCCTGGACTTTAACTACTGGACCACACGTCTGCTTTATGAAACCACATTAAACCAAAACACAAAGCAACTGGAGGCGAAACTGAGACGCTGCAGCATTCAGAAACAAATTCAAAACAAACTGCACGTTGGCCAAACAAACAGACAAACAAACAAACAAACAGTGGACGAACAGGCAAAGAAATATCATGCTGGCTATAGCAATTGTTATTTTTACTTTATAAATTTTCTCCTCTGTTTCTCTCCTGTTCTTCATTCACTAACACCCAACCTCGAGTGAGTGAAACAGTCAGCCTTTTATGCAGCTGTACCGAGATTGGATTGCTAATCAATCATTCAATTGGAATCTCGGTACATCTGCACGTGAACTACTTTGTGCAATTCTCATGCTTCCATACAAATACTCGTTATACTCTGTACGTGAACTGATTGTGCCATCCTTGTGTCTAAATACAAATATACATTTTATAACACTTGTGCTACATAACCCCACATCTCGTGCACCAATACATATACACCAACATTAATAGACCACACGCAACATATAGCCATAAGATACACACGAGGGCAGGGCACACTGCCACAGGGAGCTTCAAAACCTACAGGGTCAATTGTTTTTTTGTTTTTTTTTGTCTGAAAGAATTTTATTAAATCACTTCAAACATTTTAATCAGCAGAGACTTTGTTACCACATTTCTTTACTGCCAGAGCTAATGAACAAAAGAAAGGGCTTTGTTTCCATCCTCCCTCATTCACATTTACCATTTATGGCCTTTGGTTACAGTTTGTGCCTCAAGACTAATACATCTGTTGGCTGAACACAGGGAACTTAACTCATAAAGAACTCAGAAAACCAAACAGACAAGATAAGTTGTTTTCCTAAACAATTCTCATTTTGTATATACATATTTGGCATGCCACAGACTGGGATCTAAGGTTTTTTAAATATGTTTCCACAATGTCTACCTTAAACAGAAAAGCATTAGTAGTCTTTTTTTTTCTTTTTTTGACAGTTTATGTAACCCTATTACAGAATTAATGGGATTTTTTTCTCCAAACCTTAAATATGTATTCCAGTGAATCTTTTCCAAATAATTAACTCTGACCTGTCAAACGAGCCATGAATAACAATAAGTGCCTTGCTGTTTTTTGCCCTTTATAAAAATGTGACATTCAACATAAATGTATTTGTAACTGCAATTAAATAACTTTGAAGTTGCCAAAAAAACACACCGATCTTGACTTTGAAATTCTGTATGCGTATTGTGTTTGCTTTAATGAAAATGCTAATAATACACCCTGTAGTATATTCTGAACACATAGCATATAAAATACTCTTTACTTTAAAAAAAAAACCTTAGACACCCATGTCACCCCTGCGATGTCCATTCTTCACTGGTTCCCATTGGTAAAAAAGATCCACTGGGGCTACATACCCAGCTGCACTCTTGTTCCAGGGATGTAGGCCTTTTAACCTTTTGACCCTGCCCATCTTGCTTACCAGAACTTTCTCCCTGTACTATTTAGCTGCATTGGCTATTCTCCGGTGAAGTGCCTAACCCAATCAGAATGATCTTATCTTCTGTGACAGCAGTTTTTAGGGTTTTTTTGCAGTTTAAAAATAGCACAAAGTTTAATTTAAAATACAATTTAACTTTTTAAAACTTATTCAGATATATTTTAAATACTGATACACTGACACATTAAAAAGTGCTTAGACAGCTTTACATAAAACCCCATAGTAGATCCTTCATGGTTTAATGGTGAACTGTTTTGCATCTGTGAAAAGCTCCAATAATCTTTACAGGATAACGGTAATTAAAGAACAACAACTACGAGTTAGACAACATAGTTTCTACAATCAAACACAATTGAGATCCTACATTTTATGGGCTAAAGCTTGGAAGCTTTATCTGGTTTTACACTATATTGCTGTCACTAACTTGCAGAACGGAAACCTGTCCCAAATCAAAACATATGATACTACAGCAGGAGCCAAATGGACGAGCAGTGAATTACAAAGATAACAATGGGGCCTACAACCCCAACTACAGTTTTTGTTTTTGTTTTTTCCTCATCAAACCTGCCAGCACTGAACATTGACATTACAGTTGCAACCAGAAGTCTTATTGACTTTGAGTATACTTTGTATATAAAATAGATTGAGATCACAATGGTATGTCTTACCTCCTGGGGCCTCATCTAGTAACCGCTAGAGAACAAAGTTTGAAATTTTCAACAGCATGAAAAAATGTTGCCTGTAAACATTCCTTCTTCATTTGAAAAGGCCACGACTACATTGGGTGAAGCCCTGGACTGTTTCTTGCAGCTATAAGCTACTTGTCTGCAGACTTACTGTAATGACTGACTTTGTTAATCAGATTTAAAATGACGTCCAAAAGAAACCCAACATGGCACTGTAACAGTTTGCCATCGCAGCCTGGGCTTTCTTCATGAAGCTTAAGCAGTATTCTCTACATATTACACTATGTAACACAATTTTTGTTCCTGGGTAGTAAGTGTTTCCAATGGGAAAACAGGCAAAAACTACTCACTTCTAAATCTTTTGTAGTTATTTTTTGTATTACTTTAGTATAAATACATGTTAATTTGGATTCATATGTTGTTTTTTTCTGACTTTATGTGAATGAAAAGTCACACATTTGCCCGTTTTCCCATTGGAAACAGTGGTATTTTGAAATATCACTGTCCTGGTCACAAAAGCAAAGTTTGTATACTTCTGACGCATAAGCAATTAGGAAGTAACACTTACTACCCAGGAACAAAAAAAAAAAAAAAAAATTGTTACACAGTGTTATCAGTGTGGCATTCCCACTAACATACTTGGTTATGTATCTTCTTTTGAAAGTTAACAATATCCTATGTTCATTAACAGCTGGCACAGAACATCCTGTGGTAATCATCTTTTTATAAGATGTCACACATAACCCCAGACCACACTTTTGAGAAGACCTTCCTCTAAGCTTAGATTGGATTCTTTTTAAATTACAAAGCTAAGTAAACCAGTGAAATACCAGGCATTAAATCTTAATGAGTTCCAATAGAATAATAAAACAGTAAACACACAAGATCAGATGTGTTCAGACTAGGCTTAAAAAACTAATTGAGACTGATTCCACACCAATCTCACTGTTCAGACTAACCCTCAGATTGGTCTGAGACCAGTTTAACAGGTCTCACATTGATTTGAGATAGAACAGTTTTCACAAGATCAGTCTAAGTAAAGTTTGAATAGAGAAACCGGTTCTATAACAGTGAGCTTTGCCAAAACCACTGTGTCCAAGTGGGTGAATTTCCCTGGTGTAAAGATCAGTTTCTATATTTCTGCATATCCCATTTTCATAAAGTAATATAGGACTAAATAAACACCAGAAAGTTCTGTGTTATTGGTTTGGAAGGAAGTTGGTTGTGCAGTTGACACATATGTTTATGATGGCTCCTTAAAAGAAAAGGGTTTTTTTTATTTTGTTTTAATCAACTGACCATATTTATTTTCATTTATTTTATTGTTCTTGTCTTTTTCTGACTTCTTTTCAATTTTGCGATACTTCTATTCTTTGTCAGGGAAGATTTACAAACATCTGACAAATGTCACCATAAAACAGTGTCTCATTTAAGATTATTTTTTTTGTTTCCATGGAAACAACATTAGAGCTCCACATTAAAGAGCTGTGTGGGAAACTGTTGGTATTTCACATTTGCTATAAAAAACTGAATCTGTGCCATAAAAAAAAAAAATTCTATGAAAAATGTAGAAAGCAGATGTTTAATTTAATAATACCGAAAGTCATCAGAGAACATAAAAATAAATACTCTCAACAGAGGTTTTAGCATTTGGTCTTTAGAGTGATTCCTGTTTTTATGTCCTATAAACTATATACAGTTTCTAGCCAAGAAGGCCATTGACCATGACTTAAAATGGCCTTAAAGGAAGTCATAAATAACAGCCTCAATTAACAGTGTGGCTCATGAAAGAATGAGATTTTTTTTTTATACATTAAATTATCACCTTGAGAAAGGGAGAGATAAAAACATTTATTTTCAGCAGCCTCCTAAGAGACATCAAAGACAAAACTGACTCAGCACCTCTAAGCTATGAAGAACTTGAGACTGGTGGATGACTAGATGCAGGGGCACGGGAACTAGGGTAGCTGGAGGTGTGGCAGCACCCCCTGGCTTGAAGTACAGGGGTGCTGTGCACTGGCTGGTGCAATGATAAATCCTTCTAGTTTTACAAATCTTATGAGCTGTGTGTGCAGTACACTGCTCCTTTTTGCATGGCTTTTGTACACAAAAGATAATTGACCAATAAGCACTCACTAGATCTTTTATACTGTAAATTGCACAGCTGCAATGTCACAAGATTTGGTTAGTATTTAGAAAGCATTAGCTTGTATGTAGTGAAGCGGTTATTGAAAATGTCCCCAAAAAGAATATCAGATTTTTTTTGAAAATTCTCAGCAGTACCACCTGTTAAATCAGCTTGTCACAACTGTTGCTAACTGGGGGTCCTGCTTTGTGTAGAAATACTAAAAACACAAGTACACCGTGACATTAAACATAACGACAAGTGCCTAATCACACGGTAAAGCCCTAAACGAGGGTTCTATTGCTATCAAATGGTATAGTTCAGACTATGTTCCAAATCAATCTACCAGAAAAAATGTAAATACAGTATTCATTTCTGTAATTTACTTTTTATCTGTTTGATGAAAGAAAATCTGTTTCAGAGTCCTATATGCTCAATCTATCTATTTTAATTTAATATTGCAAACAAAGTTGCAAAAAATGGAGAATAGTGTTTGCAGTCAGCGGCGTAGAATAATCATAACAAAAATAGAAACATCAAACATCTAGATACAGACTGATTACTTTCAGCATATCTTTACATGGTGTAAACTGTGGTGGTCTAAACCAGTAATATAGAAGAATGGAATCAATGTCATTCAGAAATTAAGATTATTTTAGCCTTTCCTATAAACATTGCATTGTTATAAGATACATATAAACAAGCATTAGGGCTGATTTTCACCGTAACTAGAACATAGCCAAAAATAAATACAATATTTTAAAAATACCTTTTATGACTACTTTGGCACTGCAAGTTGCTCTTCCACAGCTGTTCTCCGCCACACAGGTATATAGACCATCATCCTCTGGTAACGCATCCTGAACAGTCAGTTTGGCCACTCCATTTTCAAAAGTTGCATGTGCGTACTGGATAGTGTTATCTAGGAATGGCAAGAACAAAAATGCAATAAACAATTTCAACTATTATTATTTTTATTTATTTTTTGAGTGCCCAGTTATCTCAACCCCAATTTTCTCCCCAAGAGAAGGCTCAGGAGAAGGTTCAGGAGAAAGCTCAGGAGAAGGTTTAGGAGAAGGCTCAGGAGAAGGTTCAGGAGAAGGTTCAGGAGAAGGTTTAGGAGAAGGTTCAGGAGAAGGTTCAGGAGAAGGTTTAGGAGAAGACTCAGGAGAAGGTTCAGGAGAAGGCTCAGGAGAAGGTTCAGGAGAAGGTTCAGGAGAAGGTTCAGGAGAAGGTTCAGGAGAAGGTTCAGGAGAAGGCTCAGCAGAAGGTTCAGGAGAAGGTTTAGGAGAATGTTCAGGAGAAGGTTCAGGAGAAGGTTTAGGAGAAGACTCAGGAGAAGGTTCAGGAGAAGGCTCAGGAGAAGGTTCAGGAGAAGGTTCAGGAGAAGGTTCAGGAGAAGGTTCAGGAGAAGGTTCAGGAGAAGGTTCAGGAGAAGGTTCAGGAGAAGGCTCAGGAGAAGGTTCAGGAGAAGGTTCAGGAGAAGGTTCAGGAGAAGGTTCAGGAGAAGGTTCAGGAGAAGGTTCAGGAGAAGGTTCAGGAGAAGGTTCAGGGTTCAGAGAAGGTTCAGGAGAAGGTTCAGGAGAAGGTTCAGGAGAAGGTTTAGGAGAAGGCTCAGGAGAAGGTTCAGGAGAAGGTTCAGGAGAAGGTTCAGGAGAAGGTTCAGGAGAAGGTTCAGGAGAAGGGTTCAGGAGAAGGTTCAGGAGAAGGTTCAGGAGAAGGCTCAGGAGAAGGTTCAGGAGAAGGCTCAGGAGAAGGTTCAGGAGAAGGCTCAGGAGAAGGTTCAGGAGAAGGTTCAGGAGAAGGCTCAGCAGCAGGTTCAGGAGAAGGTTTAGGAGAAGGCTCAGGAGAAGGTTCAGGAGAAGGTTCAGGAGAAGGCTCAGGAGAAGGTTCAGGAGAAGGTTCAGGAGAAGGTTCAGGAGAAGGTTCAGGAGAAGGTTCAGGAGAAGGTTCAGGAGAAGGTTCAGGAGAAGGTTCAGGAGAAGGTTCAGGAGAAGGTTCAGGAGAAGGCTCAGCAGCAGGTTCAGGAGAAGGTTCAGGAGAAGGCTCAGAAGAAGGTTCAGAAGAAGGTTCAGGAGAAGGTTTAGGAGAAGGCTTAGGAGAAGGTTCAGGAGAAGACTCAGGAGAAGGTTCAGGAGAAGGTTCAGTGGGCATCCTCCAATCCCATGACCGAGTCAGTTTCCTCTTTTACATCCTGGAACTCGAGAGTGGATGCCAGTGCTTTCTGGGTGGCTCTGAGCTCATTAGGTGCCTGGCCGGTAGGGTTCATTGTAGTGCGAGAGAGACAATCCCTGCCGACTTTGCCTCCCTAACCCGAGGAGAGCCATAGCCAATGCGACCCTCTGTAATTCCCAACAAAGACCGCTGACTACGCAGAACTGGCACTCCCCTGACTGTATAACTTACCCTGCACACCACGTGGCCATACTTTCACCAGTGAGCCACTTACGGACCACTAGAATTTGAAATTGTAATATATCCTTTAATTGCTCAGCCAATCAGGTGTAGCACAGCGAGCTACATGCACAATGTGTGAACAAACTTCGATAACTTTATGGTAGATATAGCTTACACAACGCTTATTGTATTTTAAAGATCTACACAATATTAAAGCCCTTGATACTCTTGTCGTTTTAAACCTTTAAATGTGTGGATTTCCATAGACTTGTACAGGAATTAACTGGGTGGGATGTAAGTTGCTTCTGGCTGATATGCCCCCATGCAGTTTTGGTTTTAGACGGGGGTTATAGTGCATGACATATGTAAAATATACTAAGATATTTACACCTGGGTACCTCTGACTGCTGCTTATCCTCAACAAACACAAAATATATCATCTCTATTATCTTGTTAAATACGACAGCATAGCCTTTTAATTCCAGAGGACTGTTTTTCAGCAAGTAGGTATTTCCCAATGTGTTTACATGAGTCAATAACAGTCTCAAGTGTCTGCTTTTGGAGTACAAACTAATGCCAAGTCTGCCTGGTGTAATATTTCAGGGAGAGCAATGCATGTTTTTCCTTTATATGGTTGTAACTCTTATATTTGTTTAATAGCACCAGCTATATTTTCCAGCCAAGCAGAAGAACTAGGTATTTGTACTTGAGCTGACTCTGCAGGTCAACCTTTACAGACAGTACATTTTTACTTGAATTAAATACAAAAGCATTTTAACAAAATTACAGGAAACCATTCAAGTATTTGCAGATCAGCTATTTGATACAATTTAACTGGTTCAGACTGGTTGACTGTTGTAAAATGTATCCAATCAAAATAAGAAAAATACATTCAGTAGTTCCTAATGCTTCTTGCTTCAACTTCCAAAGAAATTTCCAATATATTATTTTTACATTCCCAAAACCTTATGTTATATCTCATTTGTATCCTGATCTTGTAGGACAAGGAAACTCTTTATTTTTCTTAATTTCTGTTGCACTAATGTCGCATATACAAACTTCCAATTTGTTTGTTGTTCTAAATACAGAGTCAGCAACATGGTCTGTAAACTTCAATACTTGATGTTTTCTTTTAAAAGTTGCCATTATTCTGCTCTGTTCTGATGTTTCATCAATAATTCTGGTTCTTAATGAGTCTATCATCTATCACCTATCCTGTCTGCTATTGTTGCTACGGTGACACACACATGATTAGCTATGGGTGGGCGCACATGATGGCCTAACATATGCACCTGGAAGCCCATGTATATTTATACCAGAGGGCTGAACAAACTCTCACTTTCCAGTTCAGAGGTGTCAATAGAGATTCATACTGAAACATATTTCTCAGAGTAGACTGCAAGCATTTTGCTACAGCCAATTATGAAAGATTCTTCGAGCATTAGCTTTTTTGATCATGTGACTATATAGTCACGATCACTATTCATAACCTATTTTCACAATCCTGCAATATTAATGCTTTACTCCATTTTCAGACTGTATAAAGGAAATGATCATGAAAAAAACATGTTTCTGGAAATGTACTTCTCTTTTTCGGCTAATTTACTGCATCTACCAATAGGGGTCCCCATTAATACTTTTTTATAAATCAGCACTCAATGATATATAGAATATTGATTTAATGTTTATACTGAATTGTGGCCTAGACTTAAAATGCATGGATTTGCTTTAGTTATACAGTCAACTTACCATTTAATAACCAGGTAATCTGAGGTGAGGGTTTGGCCTCAAAAGAACACTGCAACACAAAATCTTGCCCTTCACTCACTGTGCATCCCTTCAACGGACTGGTGACAAACGGGGCAATTCCCTCCACTTTTGGGCCTTTTAAGAAAAAATGCAATTAGCAACATTTTCTGCCATGTTGGTGTATTCCTGTACCTATACTGTCCATTGAGTGTTACTACCATGAAATTCACTTTTTATCAATATATTTACCCTGCTTAAAGCAATGAGAAGTATTTTCTTACTGATGTTCATGTATTTGTTTGTTGTTAATACAGTTCTGAGTTACCACTGTAGGATTGAGTACTGTAATGTATAGAATTGCTAGGATTCAATACTCTTAAGCACTGTTTTTATTTAAACTAAACAGAATTGTTCAGTACATTGTTACCTCAGTGGTTTCTATATGAGATTTTGAGACTTTAACTTAAAAGGCAATGCCACCAGGTGCCCATATGCTGCAGCTGCAGAAAGGATGTTGAAATTGAATTTTCTGTGAAATCCAGTGAATGATGAAACTGACCAGGTACATTTCCAAAATGAAATCTGCATTTTGGATATTTTTCAATTTCAGATACTGTATTGCTCTTTGCCCATAACATTCATAGAATATTGTTTATTATTTTTTTTTTTTTAAAACAAAAGACACTTAGTAGAAAAATCATGTTTCAGCTGTTCAAACGGCAATGGCTTAAGAAGAGAAGTTAGTTTAATAAACTCTGCTCTGTTCCCCCGTCACACACAGCTCAATACAAAGAACTTCAAGTCTTTGCCTAATAAAGACCATGGAGTGAACTCCAGTCTGGCTACTGCAGCAGCGACACTATGTGACACTTGGCATGTGTTTCACTGCTGTTACATGTCTTTGGCTAGTACAGCGTGTGCATTTGTAAAAGCTTTGTTTTTCAAAAGAAGTAAGTCCAACAGTATTTCCTATGTAAGGGAACCTGACAAGTTGTCTCCTGAGCCAGTGGTTTCACTTTTTCAGCTGTCACACACTATTAGAAATAGTAGTGGCTTTCATTAGCACTCCTGCTGCTTGGATAGGTACCATGATGCAGTATCAACCACACTGCAGTAGATGGAGTTTGCCAGCCTTGTGGAAATTTCCAGAAGCTGAGTATTCTTATTCTCAAAGCAATGCAATTGGGTCATTCCATTTGTCATTTACTTAAATGTATTATTTTATTTATGCAAAGCCCTTAAAAGGAGCTTCAAAATGATACTACTATTTGTTGAACTAGACCAGCTTTCCATTACAATTGTATCTTATCACTTTTAAGTATAAGCCTTTACTTTTTTTTTTTTTGATCAATTAAGCTTTAAGACTGCACAACATGCAGAAGGGGTTGAGCTAAAAACCAATGAGGATTTATTGACTGTTATAAGTGGTTTATGTTTGCATCGTTTTCATAGATAAGTGACAACAGCTAACCACACGCCAACCTCATAGCTGTGTTAAAGGTTTCATTAATGACAGTGCAGTCTTTGTAACTGATTTATTTTGAATGTGGTTTGATATCTAAATACTTTCGTCCTGGATATCAGGTATTGACACAGGCTAACACAGAGGCTTTTTTTTTTTGTTGCTTAATATTATATATCTTCCTACCAAGTTATAGTCCAAAAAATGCAATTTTGTTTTACAGTTGTTATTTTTATCAAATCTTTATCCTGGGCTGATAAAGTGGGTTATCATGTAATGCTATCACTGTTTTTGTTATTAAACGACTGTGTAAAGAAGGTGGAACCGTCACTGAAATTAAATCAAACCAGCTTCTCAACGTTAAACTCCGCTCTCTTAATTCTGTATAGGGACAACAACTTGCCAGATCAGCTGTCGAACCCAGCCTTTTGCTGCCACTACTACAGCAATTTCAGAATGGCTGCACCAGAACCAATATGTGTTCAAATTAACACATAATAAACTATTATCATAAGGATTTGCAATTAACAAAAATCCATATGTGTAAAAAAAAAAATAAAATACTATTGTACTTCATTCTTTCATTTAATTTTTTTTTTTTGGATATTTTACCTCATTTAAAATGCTAAGTAACTTTATAACAAATCACAGTGGGCCGAATAAATATTAAAATGTAGCAAGTCACTGAGTTATTATTTTACACACACACACACACATATATATATATATATATATATATATATATATATATATATATATATATATATATATATATATATATATATACAGCTCTGGAAAAAATTAAGAGACCACTGCAAAATTATCAGTTTCTCTGGTTTTACTATTTATAGGTATGTGTTTGGGTAAAATGAACATTTTTGTTTTATTCTATAAACTACTGACAACATTTCTCCCAAATTCCAAATAAAAATATTGTCATTTAGAGCATTTATTTGCAGAAAATGACAACTGGTCAAAATAACAAAAAAGATGCAGTGTTGTCAGACCTCGAATAATGCAAAGAAAATAAGTTCATATTCATTTTTAAACAACACAATACTAATGTTTTAACTTAGGAAGAGTTCAGAAATCAATATTTGGTGGAATAACCCTGATTTTCAATCACAGCTTTCATGCGTCTTGGCATGCTCTCCACCAGTCTTTCACATTGATGTTGGGTGACTTTATGCCACTCCTGGCGCAAAAATTCAAGCAGCTTGGCTTTGTTTGATGGCTTGTGACCATCCATCTTCCTCTTGATCACATTCCAGAGGTTTTCAGTGGGGTTCAGGTCTGGAGATTGGGCTGGCCATGACAGGGTCTTGATCTGGTGGTCCTCCATCCACACCTTGATTGACCTGGCTGTGTGGCATGGAGCATTGTCCTGCTGGAAAAAACAATCCTCAGAGTTGGGGAACATTGTCAGAGCAGAAGGAAGCAAGTTTTCTTCCAGGACAACCTTGTACTTGGCTTGATTCATGCGCCCTTCACAAAGACAAATCTGCCCGATTCCAGCCTTGCTGAAGCACCCCCAGATCATCACCGATCCTCCACCACATTTCACAGTGGGTGCGAGACACTGTGGCTTGTAGGCCTCTCCAGGTCTCCGTCTAACCATTAGATGACCAGGTGTTGGGCAAAGCTGAAAATTGGACTCATCAGAGAAGATGACCTTACTCCAGTCCTCTACGGTCCAATCCTTATGGTCTTTTGCAAACCTCAGCCTGGCTCTTCTTTGCTTCTCATTGATGAAGGGCTTTTTTCTAGCTTTGCACGACTTCAGCCCTGCCCCTAGGAGCCTGTTTCGAACCGTCCTCGCTGTGCACTTCACCCCAGCTGCCGTTTGCCATTCTTTTTGTAGGTCACTTGATGTCATCCTACGGTTGCTGAGTGACATTCGAATGAGTTGGCGGTCATCCCGGTCAGTGGAGAGTCGTTTTCGCCCTCTGCCGGTCTGTAGCTTTGTTGTCCCCAATGTGTGCTGCTTGACCTTGTTCTTATGAACCGCCGTCTTTGAAATTTTAAGGATGGAAGCAACCCGACGCTCACTGTATCCCTCTGCCAGTAAAGCCAGAATTGAACCCTTCTTTTCCTCACTCAAAACTTTCCTTTTCAACTCTTTGGGCATGGTCAATAGTTATTTTTTGATTCCAATTACTTTTGAGGTACTACTAGCACTGTTTTGCCATCCAGCTGGTCCTATTGCAAGAGGATAGTGATGACCACAGGAGTGGTTTTTATACTTTTCCTCATTAAATAAGATTTGGTTCAGGTGATCCCCTAATCAGTACCTCATTCAGTAGAATGAGGTGTGCCTGTGTTGGAATTCAACAGACACTGGAATGGAATGGCTGCCATACATGTAGAGATGCTGATTTAAGAAAAATTTGCAGTGGTCTCTTAATTTTTTCCAGAACTGTATATATATATATATATATATATATATATATATATATATATATATATATATATATATATATATATATATATATATATATATATATATATATATATTTAAATCCACCTGGTTCTGCTTTAATGATTTGAATGGTGGAGATACTCGTTATACCTGGCATCACTGTAACAGCTTACTTTGAAAGGTACTTCTGATAGACAGATGTATAGATCGATAGATATAGATATACATAGATATACATATATTTATTTTTTTGTTAACCAAATTAATATTGCTCTATATCTTTTTTGAGAATATTTTCAGATTAAATTGTGACAGTACCTGTCATTTTCATTTTGTAGAAAATACAGCTAAAAAATAAAATTAAACTTCATAAAGATGACTTACTTTTCACATTCAGAGTCCAAGTACAAGAGGCCTGTCCTCTGCTGTTTATTGCTGTGCAGCTATATTGCCCAAAATCAACTTTCTGGACTTTGGCTAGGGAAAGACAATACATGCCGCCTTCTTCATGTATCTTTACACCTGCTTTACCCCTCATGGGAATACCATCTCTAATCCACTTGACATCAGGTTGTGGACTTCCTGAAACTGAACGAAACAAGGTTGTTTATACTAACAATAACATAAGTAGATAAATAATAGATAAATAAGAAGTTACTTAAAAATATCTGTCTTTATTTAACTTCTGTGTGTTTGATATTTGCTTTACGAGTTCTGTTACTTGCACCTCCACTAGATGTTACTGGGCTTCTTGGCATTACTGAGATTTAAAACTAAGCACTAAATATGCTTTGCTAATCAGCCAACTCATCAATATTTTATTCAGTTTGAGTTAGCTTAATCTCGAGCTTGGTTGTATTACTCACATCAAAATTCATTTTAATGAGATTTATACTTATTTTATGTAGGAAAAGTTCTACTCACCCAAAAAGACAACATAATATGAAACGGTACATTGGAGGTATGCAGTAGGCCAAAAAACAACAAAGGTGTGATATTGTGTTAAATCTTACTGGCAAACCTACCTAATTTTATTTTTTATCATTTTTATTTTAAACAGCTATTAGGTGTCTTAGATAGTATGCTTTTGATAAATGTACAAAAAGGTTATTAAAATGAGAACAATTATGAGGCTCTGAGTTCTGAGGCTGTGGGAGGCGCTGCCTGCCCAGTTTAATTTAAATAGGTGTCAAGTACAACTTTCCTGCTTGTTTTTGGTCAGGACAGGACTGAATAATACATTCCTCTCACACCAGCACTACTGAGATCCGAGTCTTTGAAACTTGCCAATAATACAGCACAGTAGCTGTAGGGGAAGAACTATACAAACATCTCATACTTAAGATGAATGGCTGCATAAACCCATTAAGGACCTGCAGATTATCAAGGCTTAACAGTATTTAGTTTGGGGAAAAATGCACACATAAAACAGAATTTAAAAAATCAGTATAAGCAGAGACAGAATGATTCTTGGTGATAAATCTCCCTCCCGACCTGTGAGGGCACAATAGTTACGGATAAATTGTATTTCACCTCTTGCATGTTAGCACTCACTGTGGACTTGTGATCATGTGTGTGTCTCGTGTGTGTTTAATACTGTGCTTATTATTTTTGGGACTGTCACCCTTTGTTTAAGAGTGCAATACACATTGCTGTGTACTGCCTGGGATTATTATTTGTGGTCACAAAAGACCTGGAATTACAACAAACCTCCACTTTGCTAACCACTTTGCCACAGAGCAATATATTGTATTTTCATGCATCAACGTGTTTCTTTCTTCAGGGACTTTTCACAAAGTGTTTACCCAAGTCTTTAATTAACTCTTTATTTTTAAAGACAGAAAACACCACATTTTATGAAAGTAGATTAAAACAACTAATATTCTTCAAGTTCACAAAAGCACCTAGAGCTGTTTGTTTTTAACTTTACTTAACATTCTAAAAAGTAAACTGAGGTAAGGACCTTCCTGTCAGCAAAAAAAAATCTCATTGATGCATGCTAAACAGAGCTCCGTGTTTAGAAACAGTAAGACTCTAATTTTACAACATTTACTATAACAGTTAAAAAAGGTTTGATAAAAATAAAAACAGTGACCCCCTACCTTTACTTTTAAATGTGACCTCTTGACCTTCCAAAGCATCCAGGCTTTGTGGTTGAATCTCAAACTTTGGAGGAGACCCTTTGGTTTCCCATTTCTGTTTTGTTGTTATTTTGCTGGTTTCTCTCAGCTTCTCAGGTTCCTTGGTCACACCTTGGATTGCCTGGAAAGTTACTCTGCTTTCTACTGTCACCTGCTGCTTCACCTGCTTGGCAGCCTCAACCCTTGGATCGGGGGCTGGGCTCGTTTTCTGACTAATTTTTACTGATTGAAGTGTAATGGTACTCGTTGTCTTCTGCTGAACCTCAGATCTTCTTGCCTCTGCCTTTGGGTCAACAGCAGAGGCTTTTTTCACTGGCTCTGCTTTCCTGTGTGTCAGCACATTGGACTCCCTGCTGATAGCTCTCATTGTGGTCAGCGTCTCTTTGGGTTCAGTCTTCACTGCTGTTGTAGTGGACTTCTGTTGCTTTATTATGCCGTTTGCTGTTGTGTGCTGAGATTCAGATGTTTCCTCAGTTTTTATGACTGTGGCAGATGGCTTTGCTGAAATGCTGAAAGAAAACATAACTTAGGCTGTACGTAAATGCATTATAGCCTCAACATTGGTAACTAGGAACATTTACTTGAAGAGACATGTTTCAAAATATATTAAAAAATATGTATATTTCAGACTTGCTGTTTATAGTTTACGGCACACTATTCTATGCTGTGTAGTCTGAAGCAGCTGGGTTCCATAACCAGATCATTATTTTAAGTGAATATATATTTTGTTTTCTAGCACTATGATTTAAGTACGAACCTTACAGTTGTTTAATTTAGGACCAGATTTACTGAAGTTTACATATTAGCAGAAATCTTGCATAACATGCTTTCTGGAAAATACCCAGAATGGAAGAATTCATTTCCCTATGTAAAATCTTGCATAACATGAAGGTGGTGGGTTTATTTCTAGAATCACATTGTCATGTAACCTAAGCTATTGGTTACTATGAACTTTTTTTAGATAAAATTAGTATATACCTGAATAATAACCTTGAAGGAACCATTCTATTACTACTTTTTTAATGTAAGAAAAATTTACTTACATGTTTGATTTAGTATCTGAACCTGAAAAAGAATAAAGAAAGAATAGTCTTGCACACTTAAGTTTTAAGAATACCACAGAACAAAATTGTATAAATTATATACATTAAAAAAATACAACAAGATTCTACAGCACTGCCAAGACACATGCACACTATATGATCGTTGGCAGTGCTGTTGTATATTAAAGCATTTCTTTTCATATAGGCAATATTGCTCAGTAATGAAGATGTTTGCAATGGTGGGAAATGTATGACAGACGAGACTGATGGTAAGCCAGCTGTGACAACAGTAATCGAACCTCCTCCTAACTCAGTTATATAATAAAGACATTTGTGTAATTTAAATCTAAATGTGAAGACATAGAGTATCACTTCTCCCTTTATTTTTATAGCTGATAAATGACTTAATTGGTAACAGCGTTATATGTATGTTCTTTACTCTAAAGAGCAAGTAGTTTATTTATATTTTGTCCCAGTAAATTTTCAGATGGTTTACAATCCATCAGCTCTTCTTGCTATTACTCAGATGCTGTTTTATGTTAGCAAGTCTGTGCTGACGTGCTTTCATCTCAGTTCAGCGGCTTCAGTTCAGTTCTAGTTGTCTGCAATAGGTATAGGCTGGATTAGCTGGTGTCTTTATAGAATTAGCTTGTGTATTTATAGCAGTGAGAGACGGTGCCCTGTCTTATTCTGGACATGTTTCTTTTTGTTTTTGCTGGCTATATATATATATAGTGTGGTGTGCACGGGGGAAGGCAGCAGCAGGGATGGTAGGTGACGTAATCACATAAAAAGACATAAGCCTGATATACGCTCCTTGCAAAGGAGCCAGCTCTTTTGTACAGTGGTATCAGCACTATGCTTTAGTGCGTGAGGTCCCGGGTTCACGCTCTCCCTCAGCATGTGTGCGGATTGCCTCGCCCTGTGTGATGCGCCTGCCTGCGCGGGAACCGAGATCGCTACAAAATATATATATATATATATATATATATATATATATATATATATATATATATATATATATATACACACCACACTCGATATATCGCGGGTATCAGGGGTTCAATACAAATCTGCTATATATCGAGGGACGCAATATAGAGAGAGACCCCTAGAAAAACAAACAGGCTAATAACAAATACTGTACAACCACTCCCTTGTTTTATCGTGTGCGGCAGGGTCCAGTATAAATCCTCTACGCAAACTGCTTTTTCTCATTTTTCATTTAAAAAAAGCAGCACACTGTTTTAATTCATACTGTGGAGGGTAATTGTTTCTCATCAACTTAAGTCTCCAATTAATTTCATGAATCTTCCTCTCCTTTCTCAAATGCCCAAACCGTCTGCATTGAAAGAATCTATTCCCAGCATAGAAGGCTTGTTGCTACGGAGCTGATGTCACTGCCCTATGACTTTTGCTAGTGCACTGCTTAAAAAAAAGCTTCAGCAAGCAGATATTTAATTTGCTTTGTGTTATTATAAAATGTGTGTGTATATGATAACAGTACAATATTAATGCTTTGTTTTTAATTGGTCTGTATATTTGTCCATGTATAGTGCAACTAAGGCATGCGCAGTTAGACTGTAAAAATGGGGAGCCAACTCCAGGACCGTGATATATCCAAATCTGCAGTATAGCGAGGGGCAATAAAACGAGGGGTGTGTGTGTGTGTGTGTGTGTGTGTGTGTGTGTGTGTGTGTGTGTGTGTGTGTGTGTGTGTGTGTATCTATCTATCTATCTATCTATCTATATCTATCTATATATATATATATATATATATATATATATATATATATATATATATATATATATATATATATATAATCTGTCTTAATCGTTTACAGCAATCATACTAGATGTCGTTAGTTTGATCCTGTCCTTATGTCGAGGACTTGAAAAAAGTTTTATTCCACAGTTTTTTTTCCATTGTCATAAAATTCAGTAACGTTAATCTCAGTTGAGTCTTGCTAACGTTTGTAGTATGTTTCCATTTCCCCGTAAATTTTATTAATAATAATGCCGCCATATATTATTATTATTATTATTATTATTATTATTATTATTATTATTATTAGTTCATCTAGAAAACTAACGGACACTCAGATGCTAACATATCCTTAACATGTATTAAACAGAGTCTATTATATGTACAGCTAAACAACATTAAAAACCAGAATAATAAGTCAGTTTTATAGTGACAAGTTCTTACTTTGAACAGTAAGCTCTGCCGATGCTGAAGCTTTTCCAGCACTATTCACCACGGAACATGTATACATTCCAGAATCCTCTAGTTGCGCATCTTGGATTTCTAAAAAGTGAATCCCTGATTTCTCGAACAGATTAAAATGATCACTTTGCTTCAATTCAGCATCATCCTAAAACATAATTGACATTTATATTTTGTTATTTTACCAGACATTAAGGATTATGTGAACTGTATTCAGAGACATTATAATATATATTGAATGTTACTGACAAAGATTCAACTAATGAGTCTGAACTTCCCAACCCATGGAAGCCCAAAGGTCAAGCAGTACTCTCTGAGGGTCCCCAGCCATGCCGTGCAACGTAGCAGATTCAAACCAGAGAGCCGTCTGATCATAACTGTTGTCAAAGAAGCCAACAACACTTCAGGGCAGTTTTTATTTTCAGACGTTTACATTTCTGAATACAGCCCAGTGTTTTTCAAGGTTTTGCTTGTCAATTGTAATTAATAGCAAACAAGGGACCGTTTAATTACCTTGAGCCAGATCACTTGAGGCTGAGGCCGCCCTGTAATCTTAGCTGAGAATTTGCCACCCTGACCTTCCTTGAGAATAAGCCGTGATGGTTTCGTGACAAACTTTGGCGGACTCTCTCCCCAGATGCTTGGCCTGCTATCAACTGACGGGACACCAAATCTACCACTGAAATCACACACAAAAATGACACCTCTTCCATGACTATCAGGATTATTTTAAAGCAAAACATGGCAAGAAACAGTACAGTAAGTTAGTTACTATTTATTCCTGTTAAGTTATTTAGTTATTAACGTTATTTTCGTATTAAACATACTGTAAAAATCACACTGTTTCAAATTACGCAGCAATGCTAAGAACATGCAGAGCTTGATATAAAGTAACTCTGAATTTGGCTGATTAATTGAGGTTTAAGGATATAATTTCATTGATGGATGAACAGTAACCCTGTAAGGTTAAAGTTGCCTGCTTTCAGGTAGTCTGTTAAACTTGTTTAGCTGAGGTCATTTCACCTTAACAGTGCCAATGGGATAAAAACATGCCACTGCCTTGGTTGGAAAAAGATGCTGAAGGAACTTAAATACGGGATTATGGGAAATAATCTATTGCAAAAAATCAGAAAAAAGCTTGCTCTGAATTTCACACTTTGTGTCCCTTTACCACATTCTTCTTTAGTCTAGCCTTATGTGCAATCAGGCTGAGCCATTTACTTTTCCCAAAGTTAGTTTTAGCAGGACAGGCACTCAGGCTCCCCCCCCCCCCCCACCTGCTTGTCACTACTCCAGTACATGGGACAGATATACATGCTCCTGCTCCTACTGAGAAATAAAAACAAGGGAATAACCTTTTTGTTTAATACTGATCATTAGAAAAGGTTCAGAATAGTAATATATATACACACACACACACACACACACACACACATATATATATATATATATATATATATATATATATATATATATATATATATATATATATATATATATATATATATATATATGATGCGTGAGGTCTTTGAGCCCATCTTGAAAGGATATATCAGCATTTTGATTTTGATATCAGCATTTTGATTTTGATTCTCAGTAGGATACACTTCCACAATATTATGCCAAACGTTAGCTATACAAAGGTATTGCAGAGGTATCACGTGGCTTCCATCTGTCCCATTAGTTACTTGCACTTACTGTCTCACAAGGTAAACACACATATAGTGCTATCACTAGCTATGACTCCCAACCAGCATTATAATATGGAAGCACTGCAGTTATGTTTACAGTTATTACCTGGTGATATGCTTTTACAGCTTATTGATTCCAAAATAATAATGACCATTTTAAATTACTTACCCTGATGATTTGCTGGTGGACAGCAGATTATATTTCTGCCTTGCATTACCTGCTAATAAAAAAAAAAAAATACACATATGTATTATGATGTGTGTCTTTGCACGTGCTGTAGGAAACATACTGTTCGAGGTAATGTACTGCACTGGAAAACATGAAGAGTTTAATAATGTCCCGATTGCCCTACCTGCCGTACATTATTACATTTAATTTCAAAGGCCACCTCATGGCGTTCAAGTAAGCATTGCAATGTATCTGAAAGCAGAAACATAAGTAAATAATTGTCTTTTCTTATGACTAGATCATTTACCGGGTCAGGAACTGTGGGACAACACACTGGCATGCCAATGAGATGTGGGAGATGACCTTTACTGTTGCTAATTAAACATCAAGGGCTGGATGTTTATTTATCTAAAAGCTACATTTAAGCAATATTTCCTCGAATTACTTAATGAATACCATTATATAGGGCTGTGTGTGCACTGTTAGCATTCCGTCTTGTTTCTATAAGGTTTTAATAATTGTTTACAATCATAAGATCATGTGGCTGATTAATTATGTGCCACATTCGCCAGCAAGGAATACAGTTATACATGATAAACAGTGTAACGAAATGTTCTTTTATAAACACTTCAAGGAAAGAAAACTAAAAGCAGTATAGTATGTGCAGCAATAAAGGCTTGTTGGACAGCAGTCATATTAATATGTCCTTTGAGCTGTTCAGCTCATTTCAAAACAACACATTCCAATACTAATAGTGTGTTAAAGGCCTTTTACTGTATGGATGTGTACCTAACTGGAGGGTCTAGTTAAACAAGTATTCAGAGCTCACCTAGCTAATGAACACTTACAGTACATGCTGTAAAATCACTTTCAGTTAGACAAGTATGTACTCCAACCCCAGTTTGTATAAAATAAATATTTACTTCCTTTACCTTGAGGAGGATTAACTGATTTTGAACTGCCACCCTAAAAATCCATGGAAACGTCAAAATGTCTGGCATTTTTTTAATAATTATATTCTGATTTAGCTTCCGCTTGCCTTGTTATTCAGATTATAGCTGAAACAGATAAGAATGTACCAACCTAACAAATATTATATAGTATTCAAATTATCAAAAGCTGTTATTTTACACTGGTATAAATCCCTAATAATTGTAAACTATTCTTCCTCCACAGACCCACATTATTGCCATAGGAATAAGAGAGGAGGACCAGAGCAGTGGTCCCATGTCTCTGGCTTGGACCAACAGCAGCCAGAGAAAGAATTATAGAAACTGCAGCTAGCCACGTCTACAGAGATCACTGTACAGCAAGAACTAAATCAAAAAGCCCATTGAAGAGCATTAAGGGAAAAAAAAACAAACATTTTTTAAATGTTTTTACATAAAAGCTTTACAATACTAAAAATCAGCTTTTATTTTGACGCAGGCAGTTATTCTTATAACTGCAGGTCATGTTTTTTTTGGTTACCTTCTACTGTCAGCTCAACAGTCACTTGCCGAACGCCCCCATCATTAACGGCCTCACAGGTGTATTTTCCACCGTCATCTTCTTGAACGTCTTTGATTACCAGACTGAAAGTTCCCCTGGCACTTTGTTCAATCCCATTGCGGTCTCCTGCAGTCACTGGTTTACCGTTCTTGTACCACGTAATCTGAGGTTCTGGATACCCTCGGACCTGAAAGAAAGAACACAGCACAGCTTTTAAGGCATAACTTAAAGATTCTCATCTGTGGAAATGGAGGCAAACTGCTCCTGTATCTTAAATGGCAAACTGTAATTGTCTAAATATAATACATGTATCCGTGTATAGGTCACATCCACTGTATACAACACATGGTTTAGGATCTCTGGGTCACATCCCTTGTTATTTAGTCATTTAGCAGATGCTTTTATCCAAAGCGACTTACAGAGACTTGGGGGTGAACTAGGCATCACAACTGCTGCTTCAAAGTCACAATAGGACCTCGGTTTTACATCTCATCCTAAGGACTGAGCACAAGGTGGTTAAGGGTCACACACAGTGAGTCAGTGGCTGAGCTGGGAATGAACCTTTCTTTAACCTCTGGACCACCAAACTTACTCTTGTATATCTGCACTCTGATATTCTAATACACTACAGTATTTTGAATACTAAAACTCCAGTATACATACCTAACATTCAAGCATTCCCCAACCAATACTCCCTTTACTCAGAAAATTACAGGTATGAAATGGTATAATAATCTGGCTGCTGTCCAAAAAATGTCAGTCATCAAAAATGAAAAAAACAAAACAAGGAACGGCACAACAAGGAAGCTATTTTGCAATCTGAATCAGCTTGCTGGTTTTGTTAAAAGACTGCCTTAGACTTGTGTTTGGGAGTGGTAGTTTGCATTACCTAATGTAACCTTGCAATCTATAAACTTGGTATAACAACGATAAATATGTTTCTAGGGCAGAGCTATCCTATACTTAAGGATTATCCATTTAACATAAATGGCCAAGTAGAGGCATATTAATTAGAAGCAGCTTCTCTCCATTTCAGATCTAACATTTTTTCTACTGTGAGGCCCATACAAAAGATTTGATTTTCTACCTATGCACTGAACCCTGTCACTCCAAGTCTTCTCTAATCCTGGGCCTCTCGTTGTTCCAATCCCCATGCTCTTGTTTCTAATTCAAACACTCCTAAATCTTTAAGGGGTTCTTTCATCTTTAATCCCAATCACACTTTGCAGCAATTAAAGTCTTGCTCTTTCTGTTCCTAATCTTCTCTGCTTTAAGAGGGCACCACAGGCCAGCACTACTCAAATTACAATAAATAAATAAATAAACTTGCCTGCACTCATAACACTTTGAATTCTGCTAGAAAGCAATGGTAAAATACTACTGTGTGGAAAAGAATTACAAATACATTTTACCACAAACTCTCACTCTACCATTTTGATATTCATATTTCAATTATAAGCAGGTTGCATTCCTTTATTACACATTATTCCCTTGAGTTCCGGGTCAGTTAGTTAATAGGGTAACACTTGTTCTCTCAGAAATCTCTGAAGCATTACAAATCTCAAAGCAGAAGCCACAGCTAAGAAGGAGACTAAACGAACCTCTTTCTTCCCACTGCTGGTATGCCAGCACCAATATTGTTTCCCCTTTCCTGACACTGCTATTCTAAAGACTCCAAAGGATAAAAGGAGCAAGGCTAATATGGAACCCATAGAGCAGATGCAGCAGACTTACTAAGAAATCAACTAGTTATGAAGAAAAAGGAAGACTGATCATTGCAGCTGCTTTGAGTTTTCAATTTAACACAAGAATATTAACACATCTTGACAGTTCTTAGACAAAAGATTAATACCATACGGAGACAGCAATGTAAAAACTGAATAATACTTTGTACTGTATGTCACACATTCCAGCCTGTCAAGCTATCTTTGCTTGTATCACAGATTGGTCTGAAAGTCACATTACAAAAGACCTACCCAGAAATAGTAAAAGTATTTATTAATATTACATGTTCTTTGGTATTTCCTATGCAATTAAAATGCATTATTTACTGGCATATGTGTTTAAAGGAAAGGGACACTTTAGAGAAAGCCTCTTCTATCCGATGACTGTGGTCAGTAACTTAACTGCAAAACCCTTCCGCTGCAATGTCAACAAAAAAAGCATGCACTTGTCTAAAATGCGGTGTCCGGTTTCATAGCCTCCAATTAGCACACTTGTCTTGGACTACCCAATGTTACCGTAGGTAAGTTAGTTTATGATTACTGAAAATCGAGGGCAGTGAAACCAGTTGCAAAGTCTGAAGTGGAAAAAACACTAGTAATGCAATTTTTGAAGCAGTCCCACAAAAACGGCAAAATAAGGATGATTTGTAATTGCATGTCGCCACCTGCTGTTAAAAAAATAAATAAATAAATAGTGGTTAACTAAAAGATCTCAGAATTTTAACTTACCAGAAAAAAAAGTACTGCTATCATTTAGTTATTATAATCTATATATAACTTCTGTCATTACACCCCAGCTGTTTTCTTTAGTCTTAGGTGTGACTCTATAACTCTGCAGCTCTGTCTCAGAACATACCAAGAACATATCAAGTCAGCAAGAGCAGTTCTCTAAAATGCCTTTGATGTCAGTTGAGCATTTCCAGGCCTGCAGTTGGTTTACATTTGACTTCCTTAGAACTCACTGCAAACAGTTTATTGATCCTTATTAGCGCTAAATCACAGAGGTTCAATTAGTCTGTCACAAATACACATCTGATTTTACGATTATGTCAATCCATCATTTTGTTTAAAAGCACTACCTTGTTTATCAATTGCTTCCAGTATTAAATCATTGCAAAAAGACAAGTCGTAAATTACATCACATTGTTTTTTTAGGATCAAGAATAGTATTGTTGTATACAAGCAAATGTGCTCTATGTGCAAGGGAAGAACATACAGTTAAGAGTGAAGGACGGCCGACCGGAAAGTACTGACTCAGCAAAAAAGCCTGCAAAACATTTTGCTGAAGTGATACAGTATTTGACCATTCTACAATGATTAGTGACTCTGATTCCTTCAAGGAAGTTGCTGGTTGAAATCTCCAGCAAAGTCTGTTCTCCAGATTAGCTCTTATTTTTTAAAGACTAAAACAATAGTAAATTGTGCAGTTTTCGATTTGGAACTACAAGCCACCTGACCTCGCGCTTTCAGCCTTCTTTCACATCGTGTTTCAAACAAAGTACATTATTGGACAAATAATCATGTGAGTGTTACCTTATTTACACAGACATGTACGTGTCATTCTCTGTATGCCCTTTGGCTGTTCATAAATTGCTCGGAGTAACATTGGTCTTAGAATAGATTAAATTGCCATCAGTTAATGTAAGCCACATTAAGGATTCTATTTCAAAGAGAAATCCTGCTGCAAATTATTATTATTTATTTTTTTTATTTTTTTTTTAAGAATTTTTTTTTTAACTGTGGTCTGTTGTTATCACATGCCTTGCGACATCTGGTGATGATTACACTTCCTACTCTATGCACATGTTGGCCTCAAACTGGAATTCTTTAAGAATTACCTTTACTGCCAAAACATCATGCAGAGAAGGACTGCTTAGGATAAATGCATGCTACTTAACCTGCCTCTCTATAATATAATTCAGCCTCACACAGCACTTGAGACCTTCTAGATCAATGTCAACGTCACAGCCAGGGAAATTGCCAATACAGGCCCAGATTATTTTTTTTCCTTCTGTTTCATCCTTTGTGTTGATGATAACCAGCTGAAATAGGTAATATCTTTAGAAAAATCAGAGCAAATATATACCAGTAGTTTAAAAATAAATTAGTTTTAATTATTTTAGTTTATGTTATACATCTGGTGAAAGATTTTTCTCTGTTTACAACTGAATCCACAACTGTGATTTCTGATATACATAAACTGTACTGCAGTAAAAACAAGTATAACCAGCTGTTTTGTCAACAGTGTCATTAGTACCATATGGTAAATATCTGGTGTCCATGCAAAACGTTTGACAACAGTTCCATGTTTAAGTCTTGCTGATTTGGCTCAAAGTTTACTTTTCCCTTGTATAGTACATTACATATAATGCATTAACTATGCTTTACCACATTTCTCTGTGTTTTTACATGTTTGCCTAAGCTTTTCTACATTTTAACATGATAACCATGGTTTTCTGAACCATTCACAGTACAAAACATTACACTGAATTAATAGTAGCAGAGCCAAACTAGTTCACATTCATGAGAACTTTGCCACACTTTTCCTGGTTCAAAGTTCAAAGTTCGCAAATATTTTGAGGTTTGCATACCCCTATCTTAAACTGCCAAGCATCAGGACAGCAAACATCCTAACTTTTGTGGTTCTTCTGTAAAGTCTTACAAGCCTTTCACTCAGATTAGATTAATTTCTTATGCAAATGATATTTGTAATACGGAAAAACATCTCCCTGTTGACATATTTTGCATTTTTGGCAAATAATACTGTATCCGAGACTACACAAATTTAAGAGAAACAAAATGAAATGAAAAGACTCTGTAGTCCATTCTAGAACACGGTGCTAATCACAGAGGAATAGTCCCAAATCTCTCCGGAACAATGTAAACATCTTGAAGACTCATTTTGAATCTATGCCGTCATGACTACCCATAGAGGCATTTTCTACTTTGATAAATCTTTTTCACAGTCTACAAACATTGGTAGAGTAATAAAATGAAACACAGCTAATTCTATGGCTTAACCTCCCCTATTGGGTTATTGCGGCTTTCACTGGGAAAAGAAAATACCCCAAAAATCCCAGGTAAAATGACAAGTGTGGTTTAGCTAGCTGTGCTCATCTTCTGTTTCCAATAAAACTCCGCTTACAGTGAGGTCTCTGGTATACCTTTATGAAAAGTTCAGAACAAACCACAAATAACGTTTTCCATTAATTTTCCAACCAACATACAATTATGTAATATATGTATATTTTTATTTTAAAATGCAAATGTATGATATTTTGACCCTGGCAAACCAGAAAACAGACTGTTGCAGCCCAGATTATGCTACCGTTGCTGAATACCTGTGCACAATAAAAATTCCTGAACTTGCATTCTCCTACAACTTGCATTCAATACACGCCCTTGGAGTTTAATAAACAAATCCAGAACCCTAGATCGACTTAAAAGTCATGCAGTAGAAGCTGCTACTAGCAGGTCTGCTTTATTATAATGATAAGGTTTTAGATAACTGCTGGGCCACAGGCCTTGTGAGCAGATGGAATTAAGGTATTGGGAAACAGCATTTTGTATTTGACCTCGGTTTTATTTTAACTGGATCTTATTTTAGAATCCATCTTGTGTCCATTAAAATCCATCGACAGAATGACCGACCGAATTGCACAGTTCCAAATTACGTAGCATTGCTAAGAAGATGCAGAGCATGAGTTAAAGAAAAAGAAAGATCTGTGAAATCAATCATAGAGGTTTAAACTTTTTTTTATATACATTATATTTTACATTAGGAAATTCACGGAGTGCTCTGGGTATTTCACCTTCCTTTATTAATGTGAAAATGTTTGTTTGAAGAAATAAGAGGTTTTTTTTTTTTAAGGTAATTATTTAAATCACAAAAAATATCATAAAACTGATTTCACTAAAAGAATGGATCACTTTATGCTTGATTTATTTCCCAGCCATCAATGTGTACAAAATTACTCACAAGAGTATAACAGGCTCATTCATCCTTCCCTGCATGAAGGGAAGCTACCATGCATGGATTTTCTTGCTAGCAGTTCTTCTCACAACGTTGTAGTTTTTTCACTTACCCTGACTATTTCTACAGCACTGGTGTTCACACAGAAAGTTAAAACTGAAATGTTCAGTTAGCTAGCAGATACTTAATCTTCCTAAGGCTCCTACACAGTAGTGTTTATGGCTCTTAGATAGCCTCTCTCATGCTGTAATTGCAAACACAGACATCCAAACAGCTGAAGCCTGTGATACTCTATGTCTGTCTTCCTGCAAAGGTGCACCCGTTTTCAGAAAAAAAAGACTATACTTTACTCATTAATAACTAAATCGCTGGATTGTGCTTCAAAAAAACAGCTTAATAAAACCACTTATAATACCATTTATAGCATATGTAGAACCTACTAAACAAAGAGCAGGCAACAAAGCTCAAGGCTTGTGAAGAATGTTATGTTTTACGCTCTCAAATAACCTTAATTACTTCAAAACAGCTTTAAATAATTGGAAACATATTAGGCAATTAAAGGCCCAATGGCACTGCAAACATATTTAATCTTCGCTCAATGGAAAATCATCCATATTTCATTTGTAGTAGATAACTTATTGCTTGAATTCTTTTGTTGGTGCGTAAAGAACAAGCAGGGGTCGTGAACTGTTGCGTGAACTGCTGCAGTCTTTGCTATAAATAAAAATTCAGAAGTTTATCCTGGTTCATCCAAATTTACAGTCTACAGTACAACTGTTTAATGGGCCCTTTGGAAATAGTTTGTGTTAACCCTAGCCTGCAACTTGCCTGGCTTCCATTTTGTGGCATGATGTAAGCAGACATTTCAATACAACATGCACTGACTATGAGATCTCTAAAAACAGACCTTATACCTTTCTTCACCTCAAGTGTACATCTCAACACTTTAAGAAAAAGGTTTAATTGACACTATCTTAAACAATAATGTTGATGCTTGAAAATGCATTGGTTCTATCACGGTCATTTTAATTAAAACAAATATTTAGCTAGCAATTGCTTCAGGCTGTTTCATCACAAGTTATTCTGGGAAGGTTATCCCCAGTGACTGGATAATTGTGGAAGCGTTTGTACGAGCAAATGTACATTTTTCATATACATAGAGAATGAACTAATCAATTGTGATAAAACTTGGTTACGGCATTTCTCACCAGAAGTTATTTACAGTATAAGAATGTGGGGATGTATGGAGGAACGTGTCACTCTTCAATTTTTAGATCTGCTGTTGGTGGATGTAGGTCATGGTCATGTCGGGGGATAAAAGTAATCAACTTGTTTATAACAATGTAACTACAATTATATTTATGGCAATTATCATCTATATCACATTTATACAAGTAAAAAAAAAATGATAACTCTTTATTTGGTGTGTACAAAAAGTGTTGTTGCTATTTAATCGATGTAAAGGTTTGTGGAATTAAAACAATGTGGAGGAAACTGAGGAAGCTATCACTGAATGTAATTTACTGTGAGTTGAATTAGTACAAGGAAAAACCTAAAGGACTAGGTTAAGAGGTAGACTGCAAAAAAAATGTAACAATTTCTAAAAACATCTGTCTAGCCAGGACATGTAATCTCCAAAACACCTAAAAATGTCAAGTCCTCTCAAGATGATTTTTAAATCATGGGATATGTTAGTGAAATAAATGGATCAGCAGGTTCAAATCTTTCTTTAATAAAGTAAAATGTGTGTGTGTGTGCGTGTGTGTGCATGTGTGTATGTGTTGGGGCTGATAATTATATTTTGATTAATAACTATTTAGTCATTTAATAAAATATATTGCTCTATCAATAAAATAAAAAATAAACTAGATAAAATACTATTAAAAATGTGTACTGCGCACCTCAGATGTTCGTCTAGAATGTATAACAGGGTGCTCAATATGTTTAGTAAATTACACTACTTTTTTTGTTTGGATTGTTTTCTTACTTGCATGGGAAGGAAGAAACTCCATGTTAGATTTTTAGGAGATGGCTGTGTTTTCGAAATGACCTCTTTGTTTACTTAGTTTTTACAACATCAGTCCATAAAAAGTCTAATTGTCAAATAAAGAAATAGTTTCTCCTTCGTAGTTGTTATATTCCTCAGAAATAATATTGCATAAACAGAACAGCAATATAGCTCATTTGATAACGAACAGCCTAATTTTTGTTTACCATCTGTTAATGCACAAAAGCTCCAGACAGTAACTAATTACAGAAACAGCTAGACAAAGTAAAACATGGAGCTGGAGGTAATGTTGTTGTTGGCCTGAATCTGACTGCAAGAATGTCAGTAAAAGAGGCACAGCTGTCTATGTTTGAACCTTGTAAATAATTTTGTATTTAACTACACAGTAAATGGACCAGAACAAAATGAGGCCACGTTTCTTTGACAGGACAAATGCAACTCTTTAGAACAATAATAGCAGCCTTAATTTCAATCAAAATAGTCTTTTTTTATGAGGTTTTTAAAAACTAGCATTAGTGCATACTCAGCGTTATTTAAATGGCTTTAAGGCATTATGAGAACATTGGTAATGCTGTTCTTATACTTCCTTCACAATGCTCTCTTGTTTTGCCATTTTTTAAATCAAAAAATGGTTTGTTTACTTCCTTTTTCTTTTAGCAATTTTCCACAGTACCCTTCTGGGGTTCCAATGTAATTAGATATCGTTTGAATGTTAGAAAAATAAAAGTGGAGAATGAAGTGTGCCTTGTATGTTTTCTTTGCGTACTTTAGTACCTACTGCGTGCACAGGCCAGAACCCTTACTGTAGTCTCAGCGTTTCATTTGGTTTGTCCTGGGTTGTTTCTTTTCTATGTTTATCAGATATCACCAACAATCTGAAACTACTATGTATTCTTCAACTAGTTCTCAGTGTTATTAATTCAGTGTGCCGGTTCGTTGTCTTCACCTTGACCTGTCCTGATAGAATTCTGTGAGATAAATACTTTTTATATTGTGGGACCAGCAGCATAATGTTTTACTTAATATTTTCATGTGTTATCCATTTGGTATATTGGCAGAATCAAGCTTGTGCTTATCAACAAAGACTAAATGAAGCTTGATAATATCCATCCTAGAGACCAGCCTACACCAGATTGAGTTTGAGCAGCTTCTCCAGCTGGTGGAAGATGCACCATTTATTTTTCAAGAATGGCTTTCAGATCTTAAAGTTGCACAGTCCCCCACATGAACATCTTAGAACATGCAGTCCCTAGCAACCATTCCCTAGCAATCTACATAAGAACATAAGAACATAAGAACATAAGAAAGTTTACAAACGAGAGGAGGCCATTCGGCCCATCTTGCTCGTTTGGTTGTTAGTAGCTTATTGATCCCAAAATCTCATCAAGCAGCTTCTTGAAGAATCCCAGGGTGTCAGCTTCAACAACATTACTGGGGAGTTGATTCCAGACCCTCACAATTCTCTGTGTAAAAAAGTTTCTGTTCTGAATGCCCCTTTTTCTAAACTCCATTTGTGACCCCTGGTCCTTGTTTCTTTTTTCAGGCTGAAAAAGTCCCTTGGGTCGACACCGGCAAAGTGGCCTAGTTGGCATGGGAACAGGTATAACGGTGATGCGATGCAGGAGTGACAGGCAGACAACAGTTTCCAGTGAAAAGGTGCTTTTATTTATAATCCAGGTCTGGTGACCGTTAAATAATAAATCCCCGGCTATACACAACAATGTGTAAAGCACGGGGATAGCAATAACACAGACACAGTCCCGAACAAAACGAACACACGGTCACCAGTCCTGGGTGAGTGCAGACGTGCTTGTGGTGGGTGAAGACACTGTATTTCGTGACGGTTCCGTGCAGTGGTGATCCGGATTGTGCTGACCCTGGTCGACAGCTCCGGATAGGTGAGTTAACTGTCTGGTGGTGCAAAACGCAGACAATTACAAAACAAACACAACAATACACAACACGTAATTCTCTGCAACAACGAGAGCTCCTCTCTCGCTCCTTCTCTCTCCGCACATTTACCCAAACGAAGGAAAAGACCAGCGTTACCCTGGCCCCTATATGTAATCCCGCATGATATCTAGGTAAACGGTTGCAGCTGCCTTATTACTTGCAGCTGCCTCTCGTTTATCTCTCAAATCAATACGGTCTTACAACAGAGTCGCGCTTCCATCCAGGCTGACCCACTTCCCTGACCCGGAAACGAACTGTCAGGCCAGCCCTTCCAGATACTTCTCCTCCCGTTCTTTAGCGCCCTCACAGGTTGGGAGGAAGATTCATCACCAGAACTCATCGTTCCGTCACATATCCCACCGCTCAGAGTGGAGCCGAAGGAACACTCGGCTAAATCTACCTTTCCCATTACTCCCCCCTCCCGGGAAAAATAATCCGCATTTTGGTGGTCTTTCCCCGCACGGTGTACCATGTGGTACATGAAGGGCTGCAATGCCAGATACCACCGAGTTATCCGGGCATTGCTGTCCTTCATTGTGCTTAACCACTTGAGTGGGGCGTGGTCTGTGACCAGATCAAATGAGTGTCCCAGCAGGTAGTATCGTAAAGAGTGAGTAGCCCATTTAATGGCCAAACACTCTTTTTCGACTACGGAGTAGTTGCGTTCCCGAGGTAACATTTTTTTACTGAGGTATAATATCGGGTGCTCTACTCCAGCTACTTTTTGGGACAAGACTGCACCCAAACCTACATTCGATGCGTCGGTGTGGAGGATGAATCTCTTGGTGAAATCTGGTGTGATAAGAGTGGGGGCCTGGCAAAGTGTACGCTTAATAGTATCAAACGCTCCCTGACACTCAGCTGACCATTTAATTAAATTTGGAGCACTCTTTTTGGTGAGGTCGACTAACGGGTTAACCACTGTGGCGTACTCGGGGATGAAGCGGCGGTAATAACCGGCTAAGCCCAGTAGTGACCTCACCTGAGTCTTGGTTTTGGGGATCGCTGCATCAACCAAAGCCTGGATTTTGGTGACTACAGGTCTCACCCTTCCATTCCCCATTAAAAATCCCAAATATTGAGTCTCTGTTTTGGCAAACGCACATTTCCTCAAGTTAGCTGTCAGCCGGGCTGCCCTTAGAGACTGAAGAACGGCTGCAACCCTAGCCAAATGCTCTCGCCAGGTGGAGCTGTAAATAACCACATCATCAATATACGCTGCTGCATATTCATGATGTGGGCGTAAAACCTGATCCATCAGTCTCTGAAAGGCAGCGGGCGCACCATGTAGCCCAAACGGCATGGTTTTAAAGTGGAACAGCCCTTCTGGTGTTGAAAATGCGGTTTTCTCTCTGGAGCTGCGGGTTAAAGGGATTTGCCAATATCCCTTCGTCAGGTCCAGAGTGGAAATAAACCTCGCTTTTCCCAGTCTGTCTAAAAGTTCGTCGACCCGAGGCATGGGATATGCATCGAACTTAGCAATAGCGTTCACCTTTCTGAAATCCACACAGAAGCGGTTGGTGCCGTCTTTCTTAGCCACTATGACGATCGGACTGCACCACTCGCTCCTGGAAGGCTCAATCACCCCAAGCTCGAGCATATCACATACCTCTTTGCGAACGCCACTTCGTCGACTTTCCGGGATCCGGTACGGTCTCTCTCGCACTGTGACACCTGGTGGAGAGATAATGTCATATTCAACTAAGTTTGTCCTGCCGGGCACGTCAGAAAAAACATCGCTGAACTCCTCAATAAGCTTACGCAGCTCTCTTTGCTGATCCGGAACCAATTGTTCCCCCATAGAAATCGCTCTTGTGCTCGGGGTCTCTGGACAGGGACCTAAATCATCCTCCATATTGCCTGGGGCTATAAATAAGACCTCCCTTGCCTGCCAGGGCTTTAATAAATTGACATGATAAATTTCACGTTCATTTCGGCGATCGGGCTGTCTAATTTCATAATTTACTTTCCCTATAGCCCGAATCACCTCATACGGCCCCTGCCATTTAGCACACAGTTTCGATTCAGATGAGGGAAGTAGCAGCATTACCTTGTCCCCTGGTCGAAAGGTTCGAATCCGTGCATTTTTGTTGTAATGCTGCTGTTGTCGGTGCTGAGCCGATCTGAGGTTGTCTTGGGCCAAACGACCGACCAAATCCAGGCGATCTCGTAGTAGGAGCACATACTTCACTACATTTTTAGACGAGCCTTTGTGCTCCTCCCACCCCTCCCTCAGCAGGTCGAGAATGCCGCGAGGCTGCCGGCCGTACAGGAGCTCAAAGGGGGAGAACCCCGTTGAACTCTGCGGCACTTCTCTCACCGCAAAAAGGAGGTAGGGAAGAAGCGATGCCCAATGTTTCTGCTCCTGTGTTACAAATCGCCTCAGCATCGACTTTAAGGTCTGATTAAAACGTTCAACCAAACCGTCCGATTGTGGATGATAAACGGACGTCCTGATGGGACGTATTTTTAATATTTTGTACACCTGCTGTAACGTATTGGACAAAAAATTGGTTCCGTGATCAGTCAAAATCTCCTTGGGGATCCCTACTCTAGCCATAATCTGCGCTAACTCGGTGGCTATTGCAGCTGCACTAGTGGACCTCAATGGAACTGCCTCTGGGTATCGCGTTGCATAATCCACCACTACTAATATATGCGTATACCCAGAGTCAGAAGGTAGCAACGGGCCCATTATGTCCATTGCAATGCGCTCGAACGGAGTGGAAATAATCGGCAGTGGGACCAAAGGAGCGGGGCGCACTCGACCTGGCGCTACTCGCTGGCAGTCTGGGCATGTGGCTACATATTTCGACACATCAGTATGAAGACCGAGCCAATAGAATCGAGCCAATATTCGCTCCCTCGTCTTCTCGGCTCCGAGGTGCCCCGCAAAAGGGATATCATGCGCCAGCCTCATGACCTCGGTCCGACAAGACGGGGGAACCAATAATTGTGTTACAGGCTGTCCTGTGCCCGCGGCTAGGTTTACCCTATATAGTAATTGCCCCTTTATACTGAAATGTGGATATACTAGCGGCCCAGCGCCATCAACATCCTTACCTTCAATGGACCGGACCTGCCCCCAAGCGTGCACCAGTGACGGGTCGTTCTTTTGGCCCCACACTAGGTCCGCGCTTGAGTACCACGGGTCCGGTATATTGAGAGGGGCTGGAATAACCTCTGCCCTAGTCGGCCCAGTAACCTCGCTCTCTCGGTCGCACTGCGTTCCCACTCCCTTCGACTGGCGTTTGTTCCCATTACAGCACTCTCCCACCAGACCCCAGCCTTGTCTCAAAGACGCTCCCTCCCATTTCGCGGTCCGTCTCTCCTTATTTGTTTTTCTAGGACGGAACAGAGGGGAAAACATTTCAGGATGAAAAGGAAACACATCACCAATCCGTTCCTTTTTCCCTTTTTCTGCCACGTTTACGTGTGTGGCTGAGACTGCCATTATTTGCACCAATTCTTTGAATTTTGGCCAGTCTCGGCCCAGAATAACTGGGTGCGGCAACCTTTCCGCCACCCCGACTACAAGGTGACGTTTTATCGGTCCTACCGATAAATATACTTTTAGGGTGGGGTATGCCGCCGTGTCTCCATGGATACAGGAGATGGCCACCTGACCTTGTGGCCGCCACGACATACCGCCCAAGAGAGCTGTCCTGATCAAGGTCTGCTCACACCCTGTGTCCACTAACGCGTGGGTTTTCACATTCCCTAAAACCACGTCAATCAGACAGGGCCCCTCCCAACCGTTTTCCCCCTGCTTACCCGTTCCAGGTGTCCAGTTGCATGCAGCCACGTCACACTCCATAGCAGCGGGGCATGACCTGGCCCTATGTCCTGGCTGGTTACACCTAAAACAGAGTGGAGGGACAGAGGGGGCATAGGTTAAATATCTGTCCCGCTGCTGGTAGGGCAACGGGGCAGGGGCAACACCTCTACCCCAGCTGGGGGCCATCCTCGGTCTCCATGGGGGGGAGGCAAGGGGGCCCAACGGGGTCGGCGGTCTGGGAGGTCTGGGTGCCGGGACCGAGGGTGATGGTGGTGGTGTTGGAGGAGAGGGAGGGAGAGGTTGGTTCCTGAGCAGGGCAGGGGCTGACAGGATCCCGACCCGGGCTGACGTCAAAGAGTCCTCAAAATCTTCGGCCAATTTGACCGCCTCCTCCAGGGTGTCAGGGTTGTGGCGCCGTACCCACGCCTGAGTTTCGGCGCCGACCACATGGCAGAATTGTTCCACCACAATGGCTTCCCCCATTTGTTGAGCGGTCTTCTTCTCTGGGGTCAGCCAATGGACCATGTGGTCGCACAACCGCTGTGCCACCACCCTGGGGCGTGTCTCCGGGGCTCTCCGGTACTCGCGGAACCGCGTCCGGTGGGTCTCCGCGGTGATGTTGAGACGACGGAGGATAGCCTGCTTGACTAGGTCATAGTCAGTGGCGTACTGGTCGCTCAGGGCTTGGTAAGCTGCCTGCGCTTCCCCGATCAGGCAAGGTCCTAGCTGGCTTGCCCAGAACTCCCGAGGCCATCCCGCCGCGGTTGCCAGCCGCTCGAACGCCACCAAAAATGCCTCCGGATCATCCTCCGCCGTCATTTTCATGGCCCGTGCCTTCGGGGCCGACATCAATGATGTTCCGGTAGGGGTCGCTCCTGCAGCAACGATCAGCCCTACCCGTTCAATGAGCGCCGTATAGCGCTCCTCCCTCCGTCTCTCCTCTGCATCCCGTCTGGTCTCCAGTGCCTGCAGCAACTCCGCCAGCGCGTTGCGGTCCATAATCCCGTGTTCTGACACCACGTGTGGCAAAGTGGCTAGTGGAGGGGAACAGGTATAACGGTGATGCGATGCAGGAGTGACAGGCAGACAACAGTTTCCAGTGAAAAGGTGCTTTTATTTATAATCCAGGTCTGGTGACCGTTAAATAATAAATCCCCGGCTATACACAACAATGTGTAAAGCACGGGGATAGCAATAACAGGACACAGTCCCGAACAAAAACGAACACACGGTCACCAGTCCTGGGTGAGTGCAGACGTGCTTGTGGTGGGTGAAGACACTGTATTTCGTGACGGTTCCGTGCAGTGGTGATCCGGATTGTGCTGACCCTGGTCGACAGCTCCGGATAGGTGAGTTAACTGTCTGGTGGTGCAAAACGCAGACAATTACAAAACAAACACAACAAAACACAACACGTAATTCTCTGCAACAACGAGAGCTCCTCTCTCGCTCCTTCTCTCTCCAAACGTTTACCCAAACGAAGGAAAAGACCAGCGTTACCCTGGCCCCTATATGTAATCCCGCATGATATCTAGGTAAACGGTTGCAGCTGCCTTATTACTTGCAGCTGCCTCTCGTTTATCTCTCAAATCAATACGGTCTTACAACAGAGTCGCGCTTCCATCCAGGCTGACCCACTTCCCTGACCCGGAAACGAACTGTCAGGCCAGCCTTCCAGATTTCCAGATGCTTCTCCTCACAGGTCGACACTGTCAATACTTTTTAGAATTTTGAATGCTTGAATTAGGTCGCCACGTAGTCTTCTTTGTTCAAGACTGAACAGATTCAATTCTTTTAGCCTGTCTGCATATGACATGCCTTTTAAGCCCGGAATAATTCTGGTCGCTCTTCTTTGCACTCTTTCTAGAGCAGCAATATCTTTTTTATAGCGAGGTGACCAGAACTGAACACAATATTCAAGATGAGGTCTTACTAGTGCATTGTACAGTTTTAACATTACTTCCCTTGATTTAAATTCAACACTTTTCACAATGTATCCGAGCATCTTGTTAACCTTTTTTATAGCTTCCCCACATTGTCTAGATGAAGACATTTCTGAGTCAACAAAAACTCCTAGGTCTTTTTCATAGATTCCTTCTCCAATTTCAGTATCTCCCATATGATATTTATAATGTACATTTTTATTTCCTGCGTGCAGTACCTTACACTTTTCTCTATTAAATGTCATTTGCCATGTGTCTGCCCAGTTCTGAATCTTGTCTAGATCATTTTGAATGACCTTTGCTGCTGCAACAGTGTTTGCCACTCCTCCTACTTTTGTGTCGTCTGCAAATTTAACAAGTTTGCTTACTATACCAGAATCTAAATCATTAATGTAGATTAGGAATAGCAGAGGACCTAATACTGATCCCTGTGGTACACCGCTGGTTACCACACTCCATTCTGAGGTTTTTCCTCTAATCAGTACTTTCTGTTTTCTACATGTTAACCACTCCCTAATCCATGTACATGTGTTTCCTTGAATCCCAACTGCGTTCAGTTTGAGAATTAATCTTTTGTGCGGGACTTTGTCAAAAGCTTTCTGGAAATCTAAATAAACCATGTCATATGCTTTGCAATTATCCATTATCGATGTTGCATCCTCAAAAAAATCAAGCAAGTTAGTTAGGCACGATCTCCCTTTCCTAAAACCATGTTGACTGTCTCCCAGTACCCTGTTACCATATAGGTAATTTTCCATTTTGGATCTTATTATAGTTTCCATAAGTTTGCATATAATAGAAGTCAGGCTTACTGGTCTGTAGTTACCTGGTTCAGTTTTGTTTCCCTTTTTGTGGATCGGTATTACGTTTGCAATTTTCCAGTCTGTCGGTACCACCCCTGTGTCAAGAGACTGCTGCATGATCTTGGTTAGCGGTTTGTAAATTACTTCTTTCATTTCTTTGAGTACTACTGGGAGGATCTCATCCGGCCCAGGGGATTTGTTTATTTTAAGAGCTCCTAGTCCCTTTAACACTTCTGCCTCAGTTATGCTAAAGTTATTTAAAACTGGATAGGAACTGGATGACATGTGGGGCATGTTGTCAGTATCTTCCTTTGTAAAAACTTGTGAAAAGTAATCATTTAACATATTTGCTATTTTTTTTTCTTCATCTACGATTTTGCCATTTGTATCTCTTAAACATTTAATCTCCTCTTTGAATGTTCTCTTGCTGTTGTAATATTGGAAAAACATTTTGGAATTGGTTTTAGCTCCCTTAGCAATGTTCATTTCTATTTCTCTCTTGGCCTTTCTAACTTCCTTTTTGACTTGTGTTTGCAGTTCTGTGTACTCTTTCTGCGTACTTTCTTTTTGGTCCTTTTTTAATGCTCTATAAAGTGCCTTTTTTCGCTGAATATTTTTTTTAATTGATCTATTAAACCATTTTGGCAATTTAGTTTTACATTTAGATTTGTCTACTTTAGGGATATAATTGTTTTGCGCCTCTAGTACTACATTTTTGAAGAACAACCATCCTTCTTCTGTGGGTGTTTTCTCTATTTTACTCCAATCTACTTCTGTTAGTCTCTGTTTCATACCTTCATAGTTTGCTTTTCTAAAATTGTAAACCTTAGCTTTAGTCTTTACTTTTGGGGATTTAAAAAACACTTCAAATGAGACCATGTTGTGGTCTGAGTTTGCCAGTGGTTCTCTGACCTCTGTTTTAGTTATTCTATCTTCGTTATTTGAAAAGACTAAATCAAGGCATGCCTCCCCTCTAGTCGGTGCCTTGACAAATTGTGTTAGGAAGCAGTCATTTGTCATTTCCACCATTTCTATTTCATCCTTCGCGCTACCCACCGGGTTTTCCCATTTTATTTGGGGGAAGTTGAAATCCCCCATTAGTATGGCTTCTCCTTTGCTACACACATTTCTAATGTCATTGTATAACAGATTATTGTGCTCACCGTCTGAATCTGGCGGTCTATAGCATGCTCCTATTATTATGCCTTTTGAATTTTTGTCTGTTATTCTGACCCATATTGATTCGGTTTTATTTTCTTTGTCCAGGTTTAACACCTGGGCTTCAAGACTGTTTCTTATGTATAGCGCTACCCCTCCTCCTCTTCTGTCCTGCCTGTCTTTCCTATACAGTGTATACCCACAAATATTATATTCGTCCCCATCACTCTCAGACAACCACGTTTCTGTAACACCTATCACATCATAGTTACCTGTTAGTGCAGTAGCTTCAAGTTCTAGAATTTTGTTTCTGATACTTCTAGCATTTAGATAAATACATTTAATGGTTGTCTTACCTGAGTTGTTGTTCTTGTTTTGATGCGGTCTCCCTTCTGTTTTTTTGTTGATTTCTCCTCCCTTCCTTTCTAGTTTAAATGCTTCCGAACCTGCTCGAGGATCTTTTCTCCGAGTAGACTAGTTCCCTTGTTATTTAAATGCAGTCCATCCCGTCTATACAGATAGTCCTCGTTGTAGAATGTGGTCCAATGATCAAGATAGGTGAAGCCTTCCCGTGTGCACCACATCTTCAGCCATGCGTTTTGATTAATTATTTCCAGCTGTCCATATGGTCCTTTGCAAGGTGCGGGTAGTATACCAGAAAATACCACAGTTTTGGTTTTCTCTTTTAATTTCCTTCCTAGCTCTCTGAATTTGTTTTGCAGGGATTTTGGTCTGTCTCTTCCAATGTTGTTTGTACCGATGTGGACGACTACTACCGGGTCGTCTCCTGTTCGTTCTAGGAGCCTGTCCACGTTTTCAGTGATGTGCTTGACAGAGGCTCCCGGAAGGCAAGCACACTGTTGTAGTAAGGGGGTCCAAACTGCGAATTGAACTTGCTGTGTTTCTCAATATGGAGTCCCCAACAATCATGACCTCCCTTCTTTTTGCTGTCTGGTCACCACTGTCAATAGGGTCCTGGATGTTGTTCCTTTCATTCTCTTGTTGTTGGTTCTGCTCATCAAAATTCTGAAGTGACTCAAATCTGTTGGTTGTTTTGATTTCTGGTGGTTGTGTTTGACGAAGTTTCTTTTTTTCCCTGCTTCTGCCTACCTGAACCCAGCTGTTCTGACCTTCTATCTCCCTGGTGGCTTTCAGTCTGTTAGGGGTGATGCAGACTTCCATGAATTGTGGGTGTGCCAGTTCCTCAAGATCCTGTTGCTGTCTCACTTCTTCCAGCTCCATTTCTAGCATACTTACTAGTTTATGCAAATCCTGGATTACGCGGCACTTTATGCACACTTGGTTTAGCTCCGCTGGGTTTTCTCGGATTTCCCACATCAAGCAGGTGTCACAGATTACTGGCTTGAAGACCATGTTGAGTTTTTTTTTTTTTTTAAGTTTAGTTTCTTCTGCAGCCGTCAACCTGCTTTCAAACTGCTTCAAAACTGCTCTGTACTTTTCGACGCCTGTACTTCTCCCACTCGCTGTCGCTGGGAAGACTGCCTCGTTTAACTGCGTTGTTCTGCTCTGCTGTTGGCTCCTCCCCTCGCCCGTGTCTCAAAACGGCGCTGAATTTGAATCAGCTGCTCCGAGTTTCAGCTTGTTTGTTATCAGAAAAACACACGCGGCTGTTTGACTTTGAGCTGCTGCTGTGTTTCCCCAATGTCCTCTGTTTTCTGATTAAAGCAATTCAAGATGCAATTTCTCCTTTCTGCTTCGAAACTGCTCTGTACTTTTCCACGCCTGTACTTCTTCCACTCGCTGTCGCTGGGAAGACTGCCTCGTTTAACTGCGTTGTTCTGCTGTGCTGTTGGCTCCTCCCCTCGCCCGTGTCTCAAAACGGCGCTGAATTTGAATCAGCTGCTCCGAGTTTCAGCTTGGAATGGAATGTTCTTCTGTACACTTGGTAAAACCTGAACCAAGGTGTGACAGGGGTCAACCCAAAACTAAGCACAGCAAAACATGTGGTCCTTTTCAAGTTCTGTACCAGCATTAGCAGCCACAATAGATGTATGTCTTCAGTGTCTTCAGCATTGGGTGTTCACATTATTCTGACATGATCTGTTTAAACTGTAACAGTTGACTACTGCAGTAATTTGCATTCAATTTTCAGAGGTTTCAGATGACTACAAAGTGCCTGACATCACCTCAATATTTTGATTGAATTATTTGAAATCCACCCCAGTCATCTATATTGTAATGGATGCTTGAAGTATCAGTAATATAATTGAGAACTTACAATTATGTCATAACCCTTGAGAGGGCAGCAAGATAGGTTTACAGTAATCTTAAACCATATAGTTTTCCTTAATTATATTACAGTACATGTTACATTTTAAGAGTTGAAATGTATACCATTATACAAAATAATAAGAAAGTTTAGCACCCTAGAAGTCTGTATATATCAGCATAACTTTATAGTCTATTTTAATGAATTAAATGTCAGACATCAGCTTTTAAAAGTGTACATACATTTTTTTTTTTACTATGAATTCCAAATAGTTTCAAATATCTAATACACTTTCATAAATTATTTGAAGAGCTTGTCTTTACCATTAACAGCTATGTATCTGAAACGGATTATTCTCTGCATCATTTTAAAATGGGTTCAAAGGTTAACTAGCTTATCAGAGTGGCTTTTAAAAGAAAACACCTTGTATCAGAATAGAGCTCTTTAATTAGGGTTAAAAGATGGCCAGACCAAGGTAATCAATCCCCATGTTTGTTTTTGAAGAGCATGACCCCTGCATTAAGCAGTTTGCTGTTCCTACCCAGGTTTTACAGCCTTCAGTTTGTTTCCTCTTTTGGCATCAAAGCATTCTCTTCTCAAACTAATAGGTCTACCACAAGACATAGGGTATTTGGTGATCTTCAATAACCTCTGGTTCCTTCTAAGCCCCAGAGCTCTCCTTATATGAGCAGCAGGCTAGGGATACAGCATCTAAAACATTCCCAGAAGAAGCAAAATGTTGTCGTTTACAGCAGTAAACAACCCCTCTATTTGATGACTTGAGTTTTTCATAATAAAAACAATATGGATAATTTGCATAATACCAAATCAATTGAATACAAATAATTAAATCTGCTGCCACAGCCTGTTCCACATCATACAAAGGAATGTTTTCAAGTGGGGAAGTATAAACAGAGAATCTAAAAGCAGATGGGAGTGACCATATGGATCTTGTTTGTATGGTGGGACATTTCTTATGTGCGTTGCTAGTGGTTCTTTGTTAATCAGTTTGCTGCATTTGTCAGGGACTAGGGAAGGGGTCAATGTTTACCATGGGCTATCCCTGATATTTGCTTGTATTCCCTTTTAGGGATCTTGTGAGGGTGGTCTCAAAAAGCAATGTTTGAAGGAGGACTCTTGATGGATTCCAAATATTTGCAAAACAGCTACAGGACATTGAAAACCACAAACCCTCAAAAGGATTTACATGAGTGATATATACAATCTATTGCCATTCTCGAATTAACAAATCAGGATTTTTTTCTTACTTTCACTACAACATAATTGCTAAGAAATCTACTTGCCTAGTTCTAGTCCCTCCCAACTTCTTCATCCTGTTTTCTCACTGGTCAAAATAAGTGCCATTATTGTGGTTTGAATAACATTACTACGATGCACTGTAAAAACATAATGTTGCTGACATTAATGCAGAATAAAAGTATTAGGGATTCCCATATGCATATACAAATTCCATTTCATTACAGATAACCACATTGGGTGTTTAAACTTAAAACCATATGAAAAACATATTGAAGAGGGTTTGGATTTTCATCTGTTTGTTAAATGTGCATTTCACTTTGCTGGCTGATCTTCAGTTAAGCACAGCTCTGTTCTTTAGAAATTGGCAGGGATGGGGTTAAATTCATTGTGTTCAGGTGGCTGGGGTTGATTAGGTGATTAGTTTAATTAACGATCAATCAGCACCCAGCCACCTGACATAAAAGGAGACCTCTGCTTCTCATTTAGGAGGAGGGAGCTGAGGAAGCAGGCTGGTGTTTTGGTGTTTGTGATTTTTGAATGTTTTGAATCCAGTGAAGGCATTGCCCAGCCTGGAAACCTTTATTTTTGTGAGTGTATTTTTGCTTTATTTGTGTTAAAATTGCTTTGTTTTGGCCCTTGTGCCCTTTCATTTTTGTGTTTATAATAAAATAGTTATTTTTTTGAACTCCAGACTGTCTCTGGGCCTCTATCCACTCACCAGCCTGCTACAATCAGCATGATGGGTTTTTAGCATATAGGATTCTGCTGTTACTTGTAGCAGGCAATTTTTATTGCTCAGTCAGAACTTCACAGCTGGTAACCAAAGGCAGTTTCTTTAAGTACTGGACTGTAAACAAGACCTCTGCCAAGATCCTGATTTATACAGCCCACAGTGTATGACTTAGTTCTGATCCATTTCTCTGAACTGTCAAGTTAGCGTCTGTCTTTTCAAATAAAATCAACACAGCATAAGAATCCCGATATAATAATTGCTGAATTTACCTACTCTTTTTCATCTAGCATTCATGGCATTGTCATAAAGCAATTTTTGTATCCTAAAGTGTGGTTCAGGGGGGAAGGGGTATCTCCCTCTAGGGGCAAGTGAGGCTCACTTCCCAACCTTATGGCCACGCTGGCCTTGTCTTCTGAGGGGAAGGTTCTCCCTCACCTAAAGGGGACCCCCAACCAAAATTTTCTTAGCTTGTTTTAGTTAAAGAGGATGTCTAGACTTCTTTAGGTTTTCGATTCTCCTGCTATCCTATTTTTCGTATTCCACTTGCGGCAAGCAAAACTCCCTTCCCAGCCTTGGAGGCCACGAGCCAGGTCACAAGTTACTTTCCTTCCCTTTCAATTCCTGAGGTTATTCCTCCATGCAGCCCTTGCTCCTATCCAATGAAACACTGTATGCACAGTATACTCCAGTATTATGATTCAACATAGTATACAAGAGGTGTACATTATAAAAAATATATTACACAAGGCAGATCATATACAACATTATACAGAAGTTGGGTGTTATATTCAGAATTGATTATAGAATTATTATTTAATCCATGTGTTAATGTACTTTTCTATAAAGCGATGGTGTATAACAGCATTCTATCTTTCCACTTTCATTTGATAGAAAATAAACTTTTTTTAAATAAAAAATATCTTGAGAAAACAAAAGGACATAAGACTGAACAAATGATCGCTTACTGGTAATGATTTACAGATAACAAATATGAAGCAAAAACACAGCTAACAACAGCTTAAAGGTCACTCTAAGTAGCTAGTAAATTGTTTAGAATGAATCAGCTCTGATGCACGAAAAAATGTAAGTGCAGTATGTAACACAACAATGGGAACAGGATACAGAAATATGTTAAAATGCATTCTTTTTTTTGTTAATCAGATCTGATATGTCCTGGGGGGGAAAAAACTGACAGAAGATAAAGTGTTTGAATCTGCTGTGATTTTTTTTTTCATTTTACTGAGATAATAAAGCAACCATTGTAATGGTCATGATCAGATAAGGTGGTAAATTAATGGCTCTTAGTTCATGTATTACTTACATTGTTGTTTACTTTTCTGCTTTATAATCTCATTTAGCAAGTGAAGACATACAGTATGTCTTTCAGTTTCAATCTGAATCTACAGAAAGTAAAGTTAAAGTTAGACTATATATATTAGATATATATATATTAATATAGATAAATATAATATATAATATATCATATATATATATATAATATATATATATATATATATATATATATATTCGGTTATATATTACTTAAATGTTATACTCGTAACCTGTTTGGAGGTCAATGTTTGTGAATACTGTTTTGAACTGTACTGTATATTAACTCCAATTAATTCATCAATTACTTATCGGTTAATATTTGTCTACACATATACAGGAGCTACAGATGTTAATGAGCTCTCTGCTCTTCTTGATAATTCTCCCATTGTATATTTACACAATGTACTACAGCGGAATTGTTGAGATGCATGTAATATCAACCCCACACCTTCTCATGCCACCCCTGTGTTACACTAGCTGAAAAATTGGTACATTCCAATGGCATATTCAGTGTTAAGTGGTTAAAAGTTTCTTTGTTAGCTGGGGTGTTCCTCAAGGCAGAAAAGGAAGAAATAAAATGTACTGCAAATTGACACCTACCCCATTAAAAGATTGTCAGAGATGGAATGAAACCTAGGCTGGGAACAAATCAAGACTTTGACAACCCGCTAATCGCACTTAACAAAACTGTATTTAATAGTGTCTTCTTTTTATGAGTAGAAGAAATAAGATACTTATAAAAAAAAAAAAGAAAAGTCTATCAAAGACAGTTTTGTTAAGTGCGATTAGCAGGTTGTCGAAGTTTTGATTTGGTCCCAGCCCTAGTGCATAATTTTTGCATACATTTCGCTTTGGAACATTTTTGGCATATGTTTGGTGCTTTCAAGCAGTATAATGTGTAGTTGTAGCTCTGTTATCATGATGTCACACCATTTCAAGACAACATTGTTCAAAATGAACAGTGACATCCAAGATTAAAGAGTTAAAAACTCCATTGTGTCACCAGTAATCGGAAGACAACCAAATGAAGAAAAACTGGTCAATTACAAACTATTAAAGTGACATCCACTGAGAATATTCTATGCTAAAAAAAGCCAGTGTCAACAATATAGTAGCTGGGCATTTCTAACCTTTCCATCAAGCCTGGCTGTCCCTCCAAGGGCAATGCTGGCGTTCCTCGGAGGAAGAGTGAAGGCTGGAGGTTCAGTGGGGAGAGCACTGCTGCTTGGAGATGGTCTCCCCAGGGTAAGGGTGGTCTTTGAGACTCGAGTAGAAGTTACAAGTTCAACATCCCCCATGGTTCCTTTTTCCACTGATAAAAGTAGAAAAAAAAATTATTAAAAAAAAATAATAATAATAAAAAGTTTGCCTGATACCATGCATCCCTGTTTAAAACAATGCAGACAGGACCTCGATTCAATACCATTCCTACAGCTAATGACTTGTCTGATTTTAGTTTAATCTGAAATCGAAATGTTCTTTTGCAGATGCAGATGTTAATGGTATGTTAAGCTTGTTCTGACTAAACCTTGAAATCCTCACAACAGTTACATAGTAAATAAATAAGTCATGCCAACACATTATCTTCTTTCCTGTCCATACTTCACTTATTCCTAGTTGATTACATGTTTAAATGTTACTCCTGTGACACTTTGCAAATGTAAATGGATTTTGTTGAATGACCTTTAGACAACACTGTGGATAAAGTTTGCTAAATCCTTCTGTCAAACGCTATTAGAAAGACAAGGTGTACAACTCAAGGTTGTGGGGCTGTTGTTTTCTACTATTTTACCTACTGTAAGTGTTTTGTTTTTGACAGTAAAACTTCTTTTAGACTTTTTAGACAACCAGCTAAGCAAAAATTCAAAGGCTGCAGTTACTTTTTGATTGACAGCCCATGAGTGAAGGATAGAAATATTATAACCTAAGAAAATAATGCATACCAAGGTAATGTGTTTTAAGGAATGATGACAGTGCTCTAGTGGACCGACAGTGTAAGGATTATTGCCCACATTGTCAAACAAGTAACACAGCAATAACTATCCATGATGTGGATGTGATGATATGGAAGAGTTGTTGCAAGCACTTGTTGTTACATTTTATTTTATCGCTCGTCCTGCAGCTCAAACCCCAGTGCACTAGAGCAGACATTTTGAAAAGACCTTTTAAAACTGACTTCACACTTATAAGTGTAAAAAGTTGTCAGGATGTTAACAATGAAAAGAAACATTACAGGTATGTTATTTAAACAGTTGTAGCAACATGTAGGGACATGTAAAGCTATATTTTTCGGAACCGCTCTACTCACTCTTTAATGCTTTTATAAAGATGACTTCCAGATTCCACCTACTGCAGCAAACCTCAGATATCAGATGTTTAATAAACAATGTCACTGAAAAATGCACTGACTAATGCGCAAAAACAAATTGCTATCTGCAAGTGGGTGCAACGGAAGTGGTCTTAAATTTCAATGTAAGGTTTTCTTCAGAAACACAAAGAGCCATTACTACCAGCTTTTTGGGTGTACTCTAACATGATGTATATATATATATATATATATATATATATATATATATATATATATATATATATATATATATATATATATATATATATATACAGTGGCTTGTGAAAGATTCACCCCCCTTGGCATTTTTCCTATTTTGTTGCCTTACAACCTGGAATTAAAATGGATTTTTATTTGGATTTCATGCAATGGACATACACAAAATAGTCCAAATTGGTGAAGTGAAATGAAGAAAATAACGGAAAAGTGGTGCATGCAAATGTATTCACCCCCTTTGCTATTAAGCCTCTAAATAAGATCTGGTGCAACCAATTACCTTCAGAAGTCACATAATTAGTTAAATAAAGTCCACCTGTGTGCAATCTAAGTGTCACATGATATGTCACACGATCTCAGTATATATACACCTGTTCTGAAAGGCCCCAGAGTCTGCAACACCACTAAGCAAGGGGCACCACCAAACAATTGGCACCATGAAGACCAAGGAGCCCTCCAAACAGGTCAGGGATAAAGTTGTGGAGAAGTACAGATCAGGGTTGGGTTATAAAAAAATATCTGAAACTTTGAACATCCCACGGAGCACCATTAAAGCCATTATTAAAAAATGGAAAGAATATGGCACCACAACAAACCTGGCAAGAGAGGGCCGCCCACCAAAACTCACGGACCAGGCAAGGAGGGCATTAATCAGAGAGGCAACAAAGAGACCAAAGATAACCCAGATGGAGCTGCAAAGCTACACAGCAGAGATTGGAGTATCTGTCCATAGGACCACTTTAAGCCGTACACTCCACAGAGCTGGACTATATGGAAGAGTGGCCAGAAAAAAGCCATTGCTTAAAGAAAAAAAATAAGCAAACAGGTTCGGTGTTCGCCAAAAGGCATGTGGGAGACTCCCCAAACATGTGAAAGAAGGTACTCTGGTCAGATGAGACTAAAATTGAGCTTTTTGGCCATCAAGGAAAACGCTATGTCTGGCGCAAACCCAACACCTCTCATCACCCCGAGAACACCATCCCCACAGTGAAGCACGGTGGTGGCAGCATCATGCTGTGGGGATGCTTTTCATCGGCAGGGACTGGGAAACTGGTCAGAATTGAAGGAATGATGGATGGCGCTAAATACAGGGAAATTCTTGAGGGAAACCTGTTTCAGTCTTCCAGAGATTTGAGACTGGGACGGAGTTTCACCTTCCAGCAGGACAATGACCCTAAGCATACTGCTAAAGCAACACTCAAGTGGTTTAAGGGGAAACATTTAAATGTCTTGGAATGGCCTAGTCAAAGCCCAGACCTCAATCCAATTGAGAATCTGTGGTATGACTTAAAGATTGCTGTACACCAGCGGAACCCATCCAACTTGAAGGAGATGGAGCAGTTTTGCCTTGAAGAATGGGCAAAAATCCCAGTGGCTAGATGTGCGAAGCTTATAGATACATACCCCAAGAGACTTGCAGCTGTAATTGCTGCAAAAGGTGGCTCTACAAAGTATTGACTTGGGGGGGGGGAATAGTTATGCACGCTCAAGTTTTCTGTTTTTTTGTCTTATTTCTTGTTTGTTTCACAATAAAAAATACTTTGCATCTTCAAAGTGGTAGGCATGTTGTGTAAATCAAATGATACAAACCCCCCAAAAAATCCATTTTAATTCCAGCTTGTAAGGCAACAAAATAGGAAAAATGCCAAGGGGGGTGAATACTTTCGCAAGCCCCTGTGTGTGTGTGTGTGTGTGTGTGTGTGTGTGTGTGTGTGTGTGTGTGTGTGTTTGTGTGTATATATATATATATATATATATATATATATATATATATATATATATATATATATATATATATATAAGCTCTATAACCAGTACCTAAAGTGAGTTTTAGTTGAAATAATTACTGTTGAGAATCTACAGAAAATACCCTGAAAAGTGTCTAAAAACAGTAATCAGTAGTAACTGCCTCACAGAATAATGAGAGTTGGACAAATACATCTAACCAAGCATGACATACAGTTTTAACTAAGCTAGAAATGTGAGTTTTTGTGAACCATAACAAACTATCCCTGCAAGAATAATTTAAAGGCAATGTCATATGAGATCAAATGGTTTGTACGAAGTAAAATGTATATGTGAAAAAGATCTGTATCTTTGTAAAGGCCAAAGGTTAAAGAAATTTGTCACTAAAACTGTTAATATTCACTGGACCCCATCATCCATGAAGCTTTAGCTCTGAAACCCTAACTATTGCTGTGGTCACTGCATCAAACATAAATGCTTCAGTCATTCACTTTTTGGAATAGAAACCCTATCCCTAGAGTGTATCAACCGAGAAACAGGATAGAAACCTGACTATAATATCATTCCTGTTTGTTATTACAGCAAGACTAGTTACTTGATTAATCTTTCCAGGAAATGTAAATCATTTTTTTAAATAATCAAAAGTTCCAAAATCTAAATAATCCTTCAATTATAATTCTACTTCTTTGAAACAGTTTTTTTTTTTTAAGAATGTTTTTGTAATCGAGTCCATAACCTAACGTTTACAGTTCTACAGCAATGTGTTTACTGATGTACACAGTAAAGAATATTATAGGTAGTAGATTGATAATGACAGTAAAGAGAGTTCAAAAGGTGGACGTTCTCCTCTTGACAGAAGCATTCTTTAAAAAGGCCAAAATATCAATATGCTTAAAAGTTACACGTAGCATAGACTGTCTTTACTAAAACAGCTGTCTTTTTCAGTGCTAGTCTTTTTTATCTTCCGTTTGTAAGACCAGATGTTTACTGAGAGGCTGACCAAAGACACAGAAGTTATTTATCCAAGGCGGCTTGTCAATGGGAAAATACTTATTTTCGGCCTTCGGAAGTGCTTCGCTCAGGTAAAAGATGTCTCCAGACCCAACAGGTCAACAACTGTTCTTAAAAAAATTAAATAATGGTGTACACAACTATACACTCTAATTAGTTTAGGTAAATAAAAAGAAAAAACTGTCCCTATTACTGAATTAATTTATGAAGAAATCGATAAGAATAATGTGTTATGAATCATAAAATAAATGTTAAGCATGTGGTATTATTTTTTCAAATACCACACATTTTGAAAGCCTGTCACACACGTCGTTATAAATTAATATCTTTTTTAGCCCCAGTCTCTAAAAATGTTTTACTTCAGCGATCACACAAGACGCATACGGGTAGATTCTTAAAGCTACAGTATTTAGTCTAAAACATGGTCAGCGTGTAGCATCAACGCACACAATACATTTACCAAATCAGAAATAATCAACTCAGACATTACATTTAAGGATTTGTGAGGAAAAAAAAAAGTTTTTCTTGTTAACTTTAGAATTGTAAATCATGATAAAAAATTGTAAATTGTAAATCTGGATAAAAACGCCACATTACTGGTCCAAATTGTTATTGAGCAGATCTTGCAGGAATAAAACAAGGCACACAACCAGCATTGGATATAAGGATAGATAAGTTACTGATGACTTGTAGCCTTGATGTTGATCAGAGGAGTACAGAATGATAACACTCCATCAATAATCACAAGTGTCATAAAGAGAATAGTATCAATGTTATGTCTAATGTCCCTATATCAGGAGTATGAAATGAAACACCTACATACAGTAGATTTCAATTGTGATTATCAGAAACTTTTCTTTTAAAGGAAGAAACAAAATACGGGCAGCCCAAACAAGATTCCAGCAACAGAATACCAGTGATACATTTTTCAGATGCACTAGGTGGATTCTGAAGGTGTTTAAAAATAAAAACGACTGATTATAGACAGAATGTTTTGTTGTGTTCCACCCTTAAAAAAAAAATTTTGTTTGAACTTTCTTATTACTGTTGACAAAACAAAGATTTGACCGGGGGGGGGGGGGGGGGGGGGATTTGGGGGGGGGGGGGGGGGGGGGGGGGGGGGGGGGGGGGGTTATTGAAGGGTTAAATGTTATTGGCTATCAGTGAGTGTCAACTGTAGACTGGGAGTTAGTTGTGAACTTTCTTTTGACATACATTAACCCATAAACAAAGGTTTTTATAGAAAAAAGATTTTAGGGAATAGAGCCAATTATATTAATTGGTAGGGTTTAAAAGTTAAAGTTAAGCTGGTTTTACTTTCTTGCAGTACCAGCATACTTTCTGGTGCCAAGCAACATTAAAATTGCCAACTCCCATCTGATAAACAAACAGTACATAGAACAGTACATAAACAGAACATAGTACAAATAATAAAAACACATCTTTTGGATGTTAAACTTAAGTCCAGTCTTTTGTTTAAGATGCCATTGACATATTTTCAAGAGCAGGTCACCGGTGTGTCATGAATACGTTCCAGTACACGTCAAGAAAACTCTGGCTTGGTAAATTCCCTCTTGCCTAATTCTCGTAAGCAAGGTTGAAATTTTTCAGTTCCTGTACACAAGGCCAGGACTTATCATGAAGGAGATTCCGCATCTTAGTGGAACTTTCCTGGTCAAATATCTTCTGATACACTAAACATTCCTAGGATTAATTGGAAGGAAAATATACTTCTTACCAGGGGTATTTCAGATGATCTTCATTAACTTGCTAACTATTCTCTTCTTAACATGGCAAATCACATCACGTTCGCAAATTTTTATGCTCATAGATCTATTAATAGCTAGTCTGTGGGTGTGTGGTTCTGCCACCATTATGAAACTGTATAAAAATGTTCAGATGTTCCGAAGTTATAAGCCTCACAAGCTTCATTGAAATAAACAAACACCCAAACATCAAAAAAAAAAAAAATGTATAAAAGACAGTTTGGGCACTCATTAGTGACTTCCTACAACAGAGCAAGTTGGGTGATCGAGTTTGGTCAGTCCACAATCTTAACTGAGATTGATCAAGTCTTACTTTAACTCTTGTTATGAGGCACATGTGTGTGTGTGTGTGTGTGTGTGTGTGTTAGATCTGTAGGTTTGTGTCACAAAGACGGCCAGAGTAGGGGACATCAGACCAGAAACAGGAACCAGGAAATAAACGACAGAGAGGTGGAGTTTGATGGAGCTGAGCGAATGGTCTTGCTCAGCATTTAATAAATAAACAGTCAGAAAATAAACGGTTGTAAGACAAACAAAAACACAGGACACGGCACTTGTAGCCAAAATAAACAGACACACAAAACGGACTAACACTAAACAAAATACGGTGAGCAGATATTTTAACTATTACTATTATTATTATAATTATTCTTATTACCTCCGTCTCCAATCCCGTTCCCCACTCACCGAACACACAACCCCGAGTGAGTGTAAACACGCTGCTTTTATGCAGCTGTACCGAGACTCGATTGCTAATCAATCATTCAATTGGAGTCGCGGTACAACTGCACATGAATTAATAAAGTGCAATTCCCTGTGCTCACATACTATTACTTTTTACTTGCACGTGAAGTGCTGTGCAATCCTCGTGTCTGTTAAACAGACCCGTTTATATCCCATGTACCAATGACCATACAACAACACTAACACACAACATACAACACAAAATACACACAGGGGCGGGCACTTTGCCAGTTTGTTATAGACTAGTACCGATTTCCTGCATGCACATATAATAATTGCATCTTAACTGGCTACCTCATGGAAAGTCCCAAACAGTTCTTAAAAGGCATAAGTCAACCATACTTGGTTTTATACTTTTTTTTAAAAATAACTTATAAAATTGTCAAGCTTTCTTTGAAGTGTCTATTCTCTCTTGTCCTTGAATGTTATGATTTAAAAAAGTGCATTTACTCATCAGTGTATTTCAGCCAACAGAATAGAACATGAAAGCGTTAGACATCAGCCACAGGCTTTCATAAAATAATACATTAAAGCACATTCTGTTTTATATGAGCGCACCTGGGTATTATATCATTCCTTTCCATAGGGGTATGCAGTTCATAGTCAACCAGACACATAAATCAAGTACTGTAGTGTATGGTTATTCCAGTCCTTTAACCTCAAGTTAACACCTAACACCTGTTTTGGACCTAGCTTTGAATTTGGCTTCCTTTCTTTGGCGTTGTAGATGTTATTTCAAAGATATGTTACCTTTAGCATTTTCCTGTTAGTTAAATACGACATGCATAACTCAGTCTATCTTCCACGTTGAGACTTTCACAAGCATACTCTAGACTGGAAATGTATTGTTTTTCTGGCCTTA